>NC_133655.1:184206053-184519261 GCF_009905375.1 Apium graveolens | reverse complement strand
ATTCCAGATCAGGGAGAATGCAATTTCATTGAAGTATTTTGAAGAACTGGAACATGTTCTATTTCTGCTTCAAGTTGAAAATAGATCAACAGATGGTGCTACAGGGTGTTTAAAGTCAATATTCAGAAACAGAAGAAGCTTTACTCTGTAAAGTCTGACATCCCATATTGTCCCAAGTACAGATCTCATAGTGGAGAAATTGTTGAAATGAAGCCTAATACTGCTAAAATTATCACTACATTTTCTGGTATTAAGGGACTTGAATTCAATCTTGAGTCTGATAAAGCCTATATCATCAGAATAGATCAGGATATAAGGAAAGCTAAAATAAATGATCTCAGGACTGCTATCTTTCAAACTGGTGAAGATATAGTTGAATTGAAGAATGCTAAAAGGAGGATGGTCAATGAACTTGAATATGCTGATAGATGTTTGTTAAAGAACTATCTCAGAACAACTCCAGATATCAAAGAGATCAGAAATTGAAGCTAAGTCAAAGATCTACAACTACTTAAATTCTGAAGTGTATACAGACTGAAGCTGTTATCAGACCTTGAGGATGGTAAAGCTACAAGGAATGTAAGTTGTAGTTATCTAGTCAAATTCTCATGTATTTGTACTTAATATTTTTAACATCATCAAATATCTGTTAAACTTGTATATTATGCTAATTTACAAGTTGGGGGAGATTGTTAGATATATTTGTGATGTCATGTCTAATATGATTTGTGTTTAGTTTTCAGATCTTACATAACAGGACAAATCAGTACTTAACTGGAAATCAGTACTTATACTGAAGTCAGTACTTAAGATATCAGAACTTAAGTTGTCAGAACTTAAGTTATCAGGAGATATTTATTAGGAGATAATATCAGGACTTAAGGAGACGTTCAGATAAAGAAGGTGGTTGATTGAAAGGAAAGAAGATCAAGACAAATATAAGAAGAGATATGCATGGAGAACAATTCTATAAGGAATAGAATACTTGGAAGAGAAGATAACTGATTAATATATATTAGGAAGCAGAATTGTATTCGATATCAATTAGAAGATTATCTTGTAACTGTGTAGTATATAAACACAGACATAGGGTTTACACTATACGTGTTATCATAATCGAGTTTATTATTTATTGTAACCCTAGCAGCTCTCGTGATAATTTGTTCATCACTGAGAGAGGACAGTTCTTTGTAACAGAGTTTATTGTGTTGAATAAAATCTGTTTTCTGTTACTTGAGTTCTTATATTCGATTTGATTGTAGTAAACACTGTATTCAACCCCCTTCTACAGTGTGTGTGTCCTAACAACCCTATCCTTACCCTAAAGCGTGATACCCAGTAATACCTTGAGCTGATGATCACTTTCTTTGTATTTTAATACCTATATCATACTTGGAACCAGTGATGCTTATCTTCTTGATATTTTAATACCCATGCCTTATTTGAAACCATTGCTTTAAGACTAGTCTGGCATTACTCTTTCATATTATCCGATAGCCTTACTAAATCTCCTTGTCAAACTCCTTGTAAATAGAAACCTTTCAATTACCCTGATAGAGTAAAGTCTAGTGGATCATGGCCCTAGTGGATATATTCCCAGTGTTTCAAAGTGGATTTATAACCCTTGATAAAGATGTTTCCTGTTTAAGAAATTAATTATCAATTGGCATCAGTTTTTAAAATAATTAAAAATGTGGATGTTCAGTCCCAAAGGGGGACAAATGATTTCTTTAAATAGTGGATCTGGACTGAGACGCAATTCCTTTCCGCACTTAAATTGCAGGCTTAAAAGTTGCCTAGGGATCCCATTAATGTTTTAGAACATAGCGAGGTTCGGGATTACTTCGCGGCTGATCACCGCCTGTAATCCGTAGCGTCATAAAATGGTTTTTGATTAAGAAATGATTTTAGAAATATTTTGATACAAGCAAATGATGCCATCACCCAATAGTCCATCTCTTGTAATTATTAGCTCTATCTTCACACAGTTATTCTTTTATCTCATTTTATTGTATAGCACTTGTTGAGCATTTGGCTGACTACTTGTTTTCACCCTGATATTACAGCTAGCAGCTATGGTTAGATTCAAGCAGAAAACACGTAAGACTTGTGATGTCGATGCGTATGTTCGAGCTCAGGTAGAATAAGAAATAGTTTGTGTGAGGACTCGATATTAAAAATCAGATTGTAATAGTTAATAGTGTTGGGCTGTTCCAAACCCTAAACTATAAGATCTTGGATTCAGTTGTGTTTATTATCTTTTGTTAATAATTTGTATTATATGTATTGTCAAGTTGGGGGCGTGACATAGTGTTTACTTTATAGAACAGTAACCACTGGTTTTACACATCATGCAATAGCATGTACTAAACCCTACTTAAGTTAACAAAAACTTTCTATTTCTGGCTTAGTGTATCTTTGCAAATCGTGCATGTCTGTGACTTTACTTTTTTAGTTAATCTTGGCCTTTGATCTTGTACTCTTCAAGCTGCTTTTTGTAAACTTTTCAAATCAGTGATTGATTTGTTAATTGATTAATAACCTTGGATATTTAAATGATCTGCAATATGTACTTAAGTTTTACATTGAGATCTCCAGTTTGGTATATAGAGAACTCGACATATCGATAAGTATAATGGCTTATCGAGATCTCTTATAACTCTATAGTTGTTGTGACTTATCGAAGTCTCTAAGTTCTCGAATGTGAAATTGACTTGTCGAGATCTATGAGTTCTCGAGTATGGTCTTGACTTATCATGATCTCTAAGTACTCGAGTATGATCTTGACTTATCGAGATCTCTAAGTCCTCGAATGAACTTGACTTGTAGAGGTCTCCATTTCTTTGCATGTAGAATTAACTTATCGATATCTCTGAGTTCTCTAGTGATATTTTGACTTGTCGATATCTCAGAGTTCTCTAGTAAAGAAATGACTTGTCGATATCTCCAATCTTCATGTCTTCAATTTGGCTTGTTGATATCTCTAAGTCTTCTCTATAAGCTTTTCTTGACTTTTCGATAATTCATTATGGAGTTCTCGAATGACTTCTCTATAAGACTTAATCTGTGACTTGTCGATTTCTTGACTTAGAATATTTTTCCCAAAACAGATTTATTCAACTCCAAGCTTCTTCACATTTTCTCTGAGGAATGATCTTCATGATCTTCTTCGGAGTTTATTCTTAGGCTTGAGACTGTTTATAGAAAAATACTCCAGTGTAATCTATTTACACTTTTACAGACTTAAGTGATACAATACAAAATGCAAACTTAGATTATCATACAACTTACTTAGGGCTGTTAATTTTAACTTAGTCTTTTTAAAGTACATGCATGTCTTGCATAACAATCTCCCCCAATTTGTGAGAAGATTGCTAATCACAAATCCATGCTAGTTAACAAGACTAACCCCAAGCTACAATGGACAAATAAACAAAAAATATGACAGAAATACAAAATTTATACAATAGGTGATTTCTTAAGTTTGACAGATACATTCATCAAACAAATGTCTCATCTCTTGTTTCTTCTCTAATGAGGTCCTTTAGGTTTACAAGAATTTCCAGTTCCTCTATGATTTATGTTCCCTTTAAAGCTTCTACAAGTTTAAGTTTGTCATGTAATGAGTATCCATTTAATAAATCAATCCTAAACCATGAGAATCTGCTAGTTTTGACATTTAAAAATTGTCCATCTTTAGTGATTCTGCTAATCCCTTTTGCCTTGAGATCTTCAGATTTTTGAATGTACCTTTCTATCTCCTCATCATAATTTCTCTTCATCTCCTCACTTTTAACATTATTCCTTGCTTTTCTTTCTTCCCTTTCTACCAACCATTCAGCCAAAACAGACATCCATGCCATAGTTGCAGTATCCTTATCCTTCAGTAAGCTTATCACTCTTTTGATCTCTGTAGGTGAAAAAGTGTCCATTAAGTTGCTACCAAGAAATTTGAAGGATCCATCCTTATAGTAGATTCTTACTTCCCTTAGTGTTACAACCCAAACTCTGACCATTTCTTCAGCTAATTGTAAAAAGTAGTCTTCATCTGAGGTACACAAGTTTAGAGATAGAAAATCACTTTAATTATAACAATTCTAGATGGCCCTCTCAGTAACTTGCATTTTCTTAGGTTTTCTCCCAACAAACTTGTAGTGAATTTTGGTTGATGGCTTACCAAAAGGTAGGTTTGAGATTTTCTTGAGAAATGTTTGGATTGAAGTGATTGGAATTTTCAGAAAGGTATAACTACTCGTATATTTTTATATTATTTAAAGTGTAATTGTTGAACAATTAAATAAATAAAATATGTGTATTGGATCTGTCAACTGTGTGTTGTCTTATTATTATTTATGTACGATTATTGGTGTACAGGGATTATTTGTATAATTAATTGTTAAGCCATATTGTTTTGTTTTCACTTTTAAAAGTGATTTTATTGCAGATTTGTTTTCATAAATATATGGATTATCTCTAAAATTATTTTTATGACTATAATTTCAATAAATATCTTTGGGATTTTATAAAATCCAGAAATCAATATTTCATTAATTATTTATCTTCAAATGATTTTCTGATTATATTTATTTGTAAATTCAGTATTTAATTCCAGGATGCTTAAAAAATTATGAAACTCATATTTTATTAAGTTTGGAATATTTCGAGAATTTTATAATTATTTTGGGAATTTATCTAATCAAATTCACCCGCACGTTATTTTGTTTAATCGTTAAATACATATATGAGTTGCGTTTCAAATATGGTTTAAAAATTATGAAAATTTTATTTTATTCGTATTTATTATTCCGAGAATTTTAGGAAATATTTGGTAATTTTGGTAATTTTCCCGATCAATTTTAACTGTAGATTGTTCGATAAAATGTGTTATGTGAGATAGAAACCGGGCTCTTAAGGATAACAGAGACACGTGTCAACTTCTTATAAAAAGAAATTGACACATATCTATTCCAAATGATACGTGTAGCGCAGTGGATTAAAAGAGAAAAAATAATAATAAAACAACCCCCCTCATTTCTTAATCGGCTTCGATCTCAATCTCTCTCTCTGTTCCCCTCTCACAAATCTCTCTCTCTGTGTAACAGCCCCAAATACGGGGTTAGGATTGGGTGTCACCAAATAACTTTAAACAATATAGGTCTGTATATTAAAACAAATATACAAACAACCCCTCAATTCCAGGTCGTTTACATGTTATGGTATGTAACAATAATCTAACCTTCTAAAATTGCAAGAACTAAATACAATTTTATTACCTCCTTCCTAACATACTCGTATCATTTACTCTGACACCTACAAATTCCTTCAGCTGGGATCTCTCCATTTTTGTTGTCTATTAAGAGCTATTCACTTTTGTCCTCATTTGATAGTGAAAGAAATAAGAATTCACAAAGCAAGAGTGAGCCAAAAATGCCCAGCAAGTATCATAATTGGTTTCCAGGTATTAGATTAAAGAAACTTCTTGAACAAATTTTTAAATGATTTCAAAACATCTTTATTTATTTAAAATAGTTGAGCGAATAAAACATCGGCCCTCATTGGCCCTTAGTCATAAATCACATTTCTCTGTAAAAGAACAGTGAATGTTTCACTGATTCATTTCTTGAATCATAGCTTCGTTTGTTTTTGTAATCATAACTTTCCAAGGAGGAATGCCGTTAATGGCGATCAACAATAAATTAGAATGGTCACTAGAAAGCAACATATGCACTATAACCCGTTGATCAGTCAGGATATAGTGCGGATCTATACCAAAATGCATATACCCACCAACATATAGGGTACCCAGGCACTATGGCCTAATAATCAAGGGTCCAGCCATCTCTGGCCCTTAAGGTCCAGTTCATTCCTGGCCCTCATCGTAACCATCCAGTCCGTAGAGTATTTTGATGTCAAATCACTTTGATTTCAAAACATCCCAATTTAGGGTTCGCAAATAACCCGAAATAATGGGTATTTGCTCAAGAGATCAATCGATAATCAAGGAACAAGATCAAAGAGGTACTTGCATAAATAAGAGTAATTGCAGTGAAATATAAAAATATTTAACTATTCTAAACTTAGAATATGAATGAAGAAATATTTGCAGTATTTTAGAAGAAAGTTTAGCAATACTTGCCTCAATTGATAACCCTATGATCTTCAATTATCTGCCATATCACTCAGTCCTGATGTATCTGCATTTCTATTGACAGGCCACTTGACCTTTCTTATCATTCACCATTTCAGGTTTATCTCTATTCTGACTCCACTCGTTTCATTACTATACGTAATCAGGCTTTACTTTTACAATCTCTGTCTGCTTAGAATGCCTCGTACTATGTGTATCTATCATAAGTGAAACCATCCAATTAACTAACAATGTATAATTGTCTAGTCTATACACTTATCCTTATCGTCTACCCGCCCAATAATAACAAATAAGGATCATCGTTAATCATATAAAGTTTAATAGACACGTGGACTCATAATTCACATAACACATAAACATATAAGGCATGCATCACATATTTCATATAACATATGACTCAGTTCGTCAAAACATTCGACTCGGTATGATCAATACTGAAATTGAGTCGAAATATAATTTTACGATAATTATGCGACTCAAAACCGTTTACAAAATTAAGCGACCTTTCGAAATGAAATATTTTATATGTCGAAAGTATTTTTAATGAAAGCAGAATATTTTTATGAGTCTAGACGCGTTTCTTTTGTATTAAACGGACGATCGGTCTATTTAATACAAATTTTTGAACATTATTCAGAATTAAAATGGGTCTCTGAATCATTTTATAATTAAATAACAGAGTTTGAACACCCGAATCTGACATTAAAATAATTTTGAAATAATTATCGAGCCTTGAAAATAATTTTAAATAATATTTTAAAGCTCGAAACTATTTTTCGGATTTTTAAATCAAAAGAAGTAATTAAATCAAATTAAATAATAAATTAAAATTATTTAATAATAAATAAATCAATTTATCAATTAATATTTAAATTAATTTACTAATAAAATAATTAATTATCAATTGAAATTAATTAATTAAATAATTCATATTTAATTTCGAATTTATAATAATTTTTTGAATTAAAAATACTGATTTTTGAAATTTTTAAATATACAAAAACAATTTTCTAAAAATAAAAATAAACAGAATATCATTTTTATAATTTTTATAAACAGAAATCCAATTTTTATAAGATTTTAAAATTACAGGGGGTTAAATGCAAAAATGAGAAAAGAACGATGGCTAAACTGCAATTTAGCCATTGTCTTCCTCCTTCCTTCTCCGGCGACGGGCGGGGAAGCCATTAACGGCAACCCCCCGCCGTTTGAAGCTTTTCGGCGAGTCAAAACACCACCAAAAATCACTCAAATTTTCAGGGAATGATCCTCTCAACTATAGGAACATATCTTCAAGATTGTAATCATTAAATAACAAAGATTTTGATCGGAAAAATTCAAGCAAAATGGCCGCCGCCGCGTTCCAGTTTCCGGTGAGGCTATTCGGCTATCCTACGTTCAATTCGTTTATACCATTTAACTCCTTGTTCCACGATCTATTCATTCGTGCCCTCAATTTCAACTCATAACCCCAAACAAAGAAATACCCAAATTCCAATTAAGAACATTCAAAGCTATAAACACTAATTTTAAAATTCGAGAATCAAACATCAATTTAAACATGTTATTGAACTCCAAATTGGTCATATAATATACCAAAATGACCAGGAAGAAATTATCTACAAGAAAGCCATCAAATCATACCAACAACATCAAGAACAAAAATTCCTATTTTAATCAATAAATAGTTCGAAATAAAATAATTAGATAAGAAATTAACCTCGATTTCTGCACCAAAATAGTTGATTGATTTAGAAAGAACTTTTCGAGAGCTTCGATTTGATATATGGCACGCCCGAATCGGAGTTCAATAACGCCTTCGTTTGTGCGTTTGATTTTCAAGAATGTAACGAATAATTAGTTTTTTCTCTGTATTTTATCGGTTTTAACTGACTAATTATGATTATACGAATAATAAAATAAGATAAGAAAAGGGCTATTTATATTTATGGAATATTGGTTCGTGTTGGATCGTATTGGATCGATAAATTAGTTACTTAGCCACTAAGTAACTGTAAAAATGATCCGATTTAATTCCCGTATCGGATAATTATCCAAACCGGGCTTCTTATAAAACACTTTATATGAAAATAATGCAATAATATCCCGTCTTTCGAGATTACGGGTTTTGTTGCTTTATCGAAATAATTATCGTATCAAAAATTTTGCGTCGGGACACGTATGGGTCAAACCATAATTCGGATTGAAAAAGTCAAAACACGAAAAATGTCTGGAATTATCAGATTAGGTTAGGAAGTAGTTTTCCGAAGAGTATCGGGTCGTAAAAACGTAAAAACGGTGGAAGTTGGACGATTCCCGGCTTTATAACATACTTTTGTAATTATTCAGAAAATAATTAATAAATTCATAAATCATTATAAAATCATATAACACTCCAAAAATTACCAGAAAAATATCACAATCATCTACATTTTATTCTGGACATAATAAAATTAATATACTCACATTTTATCATATATAAACATCCAAATATTATTATTAATCATCAGATAATTCACCAAAAATTTACATAATAATCACATAAAAATCATTTATTGATAAAAATAATTACACACTATGTCCCAGATATTACATCCTTCCATCCTTAAAAGGATTCTGTCCTCAGAATCACACTAAGGAATAAATACTGATACTTTTCAAGTATCTCACTTACAATTTCTCGGGTTGACCTCTCAACCTTACCATTTTTATTCATAAACTTTAACTTGCAACATCAATTATTATTCAACAGCCTCTTGCTGACATCATATCTATTAGTTGCTTGTATAACTCAACACAAGTCTCCATCTTATATATATAATGGAGCTAAATTACTTTTTCTGAGTATACTCATATAAACACTCTATGAACCTGCTATACGTGTGTCGGTAAAGCCATCCCACTTACACTTATCATGCCTATTTTATTGTCTCAAAAGGACTAGCATAATGCATATTAATTCTCTTTTCTTTCTAATTCTAGTAATTCGTGCTCATGAACATTTCCAATAGTTACTGGTTGTTGAACCTCATTCCCACATATTTCTTTGTTCAATTCATTTAGTTCGTAATCGCTTCCAATCGTATTCGAGGTTCTTTCATTGTTCCCTTAATCTTCTTCTCCATCTGCGAATGATATACTGAAACCCTAGCGTATTCGATTTCTAACATTCTCAAAATTACTTCAGAATTAAGAATCAATGAGAAAATCTTGCCTGGATATGATTGACACACAAGCTTATCATCATACCTTAATTCCCTTGAATTACAATCGAGTATATTGGCCGAGCGAAAAGCTCTTACTATTTAGAAGAAATGTTCTAACTTGGAGATATTACCCACATATTCTAACCCATATTATCATTTATTTTGATCCTAAAGAGTTTTTATACAAAACTAATTGCAATGCTTTCCCTTGACGTCTAGTCACATATAACGTTTTTTCTTTTCTTTATGTCATAATATCAGAAAGTCTTCTTTGACATCAATGTCTGTCATCATATTCTTGGAATAAGTTGAATCCCTTGAGTTAACGATGTTTAGCCAAATTCCTCTCTTTTAGTTCTGCTTACTTAATGTTCGTTCATCTAGGAGTGGTATATACTATTCTGGTTTGACATAATTCACCGTATTCTAAATATTTCTGTCAAATCTCCTATCAAATAATATTTATCATTTACAATCAATTCCTGGATTTGATGGCGTACCACCATTTCTTCAAGCAGCAACTACCCCACTTATTGGACAAGTTGTTCCTTAATAAAAGAGAATGACTAGGTTTGGGATAACCTATCAATAATGATTCAATTGATGCCTTCCCCCATTTTCTCTTCATGTCGGGTCACTAGATATTTCTTTTAGCCCTCGGTACTTAATCATATTCCTGGGATGTATTCCCTATCTCAATTTACAAATGTTTCATCAAATTCTTCACTTTACTGTTTTCTAACAATATTAGATTAAGTAATAATATCGATCAATTCCAATCTATACTTGAATCTAACATCGCACCACAACCTCCTTGTAGCAACATCAACTTATTCCTTAGGTAGAGTATTCGTTAATAAAAGTATGGTTAGGTTTAGTTAACCTATCCTTAATAATTGGAATAACGGTTGCTTCATCTCTGGTTTTCAAGTGATTCTCTATATTGCTCCTTAATGAGCTATACGCATTTTTGAAAAGGTTTCGGTAATAGGTTCACCCTCTGATGTTGGCTTTGATTCTTCAATAAATATGACATTTACTAATATGTCCATATATTTTCATTCTTATGCCATGTGAATCAATACCTTCTTTTCAATTTACATATTTAATCGCAATCTTCGAATGAATTTCCTATCTCCAAATATAGGTGTCTCACTCCATGCCTTACATTAGCTCTGGCACCCTGACGTTCATAACTTTCTTATATCCTGGACAATCTTATAAAATTTCTTTATCATCTTTTTGATTCCACTTCCCTTTCTAGTCAAGTTCTCCATTCTCATGACTCATTTTCTCTTCTTAACATAAGTGATTCCTTCTTTCAAATTGTACTGGTTTGGTTATTATTAGATAAGCCATTTTATGGCTAATACTGGAATAATAGCTTTCTATAACTATTTGAATTCTTGTCGACTGAACTATCAAAACCCATTGTCAGCTACTTCCTTAACCTTACTTACACAATCACTAATCGCACAACTTTCATTTTTTCTTAATCCACTCCAACTATTCTCTGTAACATCTTTGGCTTCTTCGCATTGAAGATATGTTTCAAATTATTGAGGTCTATGCCCACTATACATCATCTCTCATGCATAATCAAGAGATCTTCTTCTTTAGTTCACATGCTGACATTGTCGGCTTATATCATACATCAAATACTCGTATTCGCGAGTTCTCCGATATTTTGGAATAATTCTTGTTACATTGTCATTCTATATTGATATACCTCCAAAACCTTTAATAAAAGTTTATTGCAGATGATAAAATTTCTTTAATCTTTTAACAACATCCATATTGGCGAGTTTCCAATTTCTTCTTTATTCAACCTCTCTTCTTCATTCTCTAACCTCTCTTCTTCATTCTCTTCCTTCCTTCTCTTGGTTCTTATCTTGACCCTTGAGTTCTTGAAAACATTCTTCTCACTCACATGTGCAA
This sequence comes from Apium graveolens, assembly GCF_009905375.1. Lineage (NCBI taxonomy): Eukaryota > Viridiplantae > Streptophyta > Magnoliopsida > Apiales > Apiaceae > Apium > Apium graveolens. The sequence continues at coordinate 184,507,969 of NC_133655.1, read as the reverse complement.
ATAAGGTTTTAATTCTCTTATCTATTACAAAGGTACATTTATCCAATTAAAGCCTCGCACACTTGCAGTAACATTGCGCTAATTCCGCTAAACTTCTGAATTCTACCGATGTCTTTACTTCCTCCAAATTTCTCATTGCTTTGACTTCAGATCTGAAAAACACATCAGAATTTGACTTAGTCTAATTGGAATCGATTTCCATCTAACTGACCATAAGTTGGTAAAATTAACCAATTAACTCTTTTAATTGATCAATCGAACCAAATGATGACTAGGTAAATGAAATCAGAGACCAATTATATAAAGTCAGTTTAGCAACAACCAGTTTCTTCAAGAACCGAGGTCGTAATCATTTGGAGTATTAATAGGAATATTAATTATTAATAGGAATATTAATTACACACGAAAGTATACTTTTGCCTTTAAAAGTAGGGTATTTCTAAAAATTTGGGCAGCATCTCCTCTATATTATGGACTACCAGTCGGACTCAAGCCGACACCAACAATCAACCAAACAACCAATCAACCATATCAATCCACCACCATTAACTCATCATTTCACCATACTTCAGAAAATATCATACTGATATCTACATATACTACTAACTAACATAACATACATCTTTTTATCAAACTAGGGACATAACCATACCTTTCATTTATTCCTTCAAAATATCTCGGAACTTCACTAGTTAATATCAAATTATTATGTTGTTTCTCGAAAACTTTATTCCAGGATTCTTCTAGTTCATCATCATTTTTTCAAGCTTTCTAATTAATAATTCATATCACTTATACCTGTTCATAAATCCGTTCTAAAGAAATCTTTTAATCTTATATTCCACGGCTCATACCTGTATGTGGATACTTTTAAGAACCTATCCTGCATCTTTCAAAAGATCAAATAAATCCTCTACCCTTGAGAATATACTTCTTCTCATTAGTTAACTTGTCTAATTTATGATAACCAACACATGGTCTCAACCAATATTATCATAATATGTGAGAATTCATTTAGTTTTAAAGTGTTACTGTTAGTCGCTAAATACGCGCTAATAATACACGCAAGTATACGAGTTCACAAGTAGTATAGAATCTTTTCTAGTTCGTTCCCACATAGACAATATTGGTTAACTAATTAATTCACGCACTTGAGCAACAATGTATGGTTATTATTCAATGCTAAGACGATAACAAATTAAGGTTGTTTATAACTAAAAATTAAGCTAACAATTATAACTACGAGATTAATATTGACTGAATTAATATATATGACGAACATGGGATTCTAACTTCATTAAATACTTCATTCAATAGTCTTTTTGTTCTCAACCTCAGCATGCAATGGTGATGACACTAATCAGATAACACGAAACTGATAAACGCCAACTTTCGTTGCACGAGTACCATACTACCAGACATCCACAAAAGTGACAGAAGCTGAATATATACCAATTATATTGAGACCCTATATGTCTGTAGAATTTGACAACATAACGGTTTAAGCACAAGTTATCTATCTTGATTACATAGGGCAAGTAAGATGGTTAAAATTACCTACGAATCATGCATAACAAATACATGAACCTATGCTAGCATGGCAAGTTCTAAATCCTTAAATTCATTTTCGCTTCATTAAGAATTAACACATTATCTTATTAGTTCGCGACGCTCATAAGACGAATACGCACAACCAATACTAGTATATCAATCAATCACCATATACAAAGGCATCAAAACAATTTAACTAAAGAAATCCATAAATAAATCCGTTAGAACCCCACGATAACAATTAGCCCATAATCGGACTCATCATCAATGTGGGTTCCGATGAAAGCATCGTATAACAAACGTAGTCTTTATAACGAATAAATAAAACCAAGTATAAAACAAGATTAAGGTTCACAAGTAAGAAAACTAGCATCCAAATACAACTTAAAACAAAAGGTTCACAAGTAAAAACAAGATCTTCTTCGTCTTCGCTGAATCGTGCTAACGGTCTTCTTACGGCTCTCCTTAATATGTCTCTGGCTTGATATCTTGATTAAAACGACCTAGAGTTGTTTATATAGAAGCCCCATGTAGTGTAGAATTCTTTCTCTCAGAAACCAAGTAGAAACAGGATTCTGCCATCCCGACACGGCGCGACCGCGTGCTTGATCAGCGCGGGCATGCTGGGCTTCTTCCAGAATTTATTTTCTACAATTTTTCTTGCAGCTTCGAGCCGGCTTTCCACGAGCTTTTATTCCAACACCACCTTGACACCAAATTAGCACAAAAATAATGCTAATTCACCTGATTACCTAGATAATGCCTGAAATGCAAAAACACTCGAAAACACGTTAAAACACTTAACAACTTGAGTACAAAAGCATCAATTCAAAGCTTATTAGAGCATTATAAAGTGTCATAAATGCCACTCAACATACCCCCAAACTTGAATCGATGCTTGTCCTCAAGCATAAACAGACTCAAAGAACTAGAAAATAAAAATGCATGAATGCAACTAAATAAATGCAATGATCCCCAAAAAATAACTAAACCACTCAACAAGCAACATCTCAGCAAATGCAATTATTCACATAAAGATCAATCAAATCTCAAAAATCAACCTATAAACCAGAGACGTGTGTGTGTGTGCAGATGCTTACAGATATACTATCGCAACTAGATCGACAATCATGACACACTACCTATCAAAACAATCGCAAGTTTATAAATAGAATAAAAGCTAGACTCAAAATAACTTATAACACTTTAATTCTTATATCGGAGTTTAACATGGATTCATGCTTTTATTCACAATAAAATAACACAAGTATGCTTATTTGATCGTGCAATGAGTGAGGTCCACAAAAGACTTATACAATAGTACCCATGTAGCGAGCGTTAGGTTAGCGGATCCCAGACTATAAAAGCCTTAGGTCACTAGGCACAAAGTCCCCTAAGAACTTAATAACTCAAGTACTAAAGAGCCCACTCGTGATTAACTATACATAACACCAATTCATTTTTTTTTCCTTTTTTTTTCTCTTTTTTTCCTTTCCAACGAATTTATGAACGAGTGTGTTTCGCTCCATCTCACTCAACCCTAGACTACTCATAAAGATATGAGCCGGCTACTAGCCATTTGACACCTAGCCACACAACTAGAAATGAAATCCAATTTTCTCCAATTTTTAAATATCCATGCCTTTTATCATTAAGAGAATAACCTAAATTCTAAATATAAACAAGCGATTAACCTTCACAAACAAAAAACCATGATCATGATCTAGCACTCTAGCAACCTATAAGACTTTGATAGGGTTAAATAAATCCTGGTTTTATAATTAATGGGCTGCTAGGCCCAATAAGAAGATGTATGATATTCAGACCAGAAAGGTTAAGCCTGATGGACCAGATCAGGCCTGGTGGAATAAAAAAGGCCCAAAAGCCCTGATTATTAATTAATTTCGTAATTAATTAATAAGGGAAAAATCAGTTATTGAGAAGAGTCCCGATGAGGATATAAATCCTTATAGATTAGCCTCAAGGGGACCTAAAAGGATAAGGAATCAGTCTCCTACTATCTAGGACTCCAAAGTCCATTCTAATTATGAGACTTGCCCATCAAGTCTCCTATACCAAGTCCAATTCAAGGACTCCCAACATCTATATAAGGGGCCTCACCCCACAGATCAGAACTACATTTTTTTGGCTTGATTCTCTAATTCACAGAGATACGTAGGCATCTCGTAAAGGCAGATCGAGCCACGAAGCACGAGAGCAGCCATTAAAGGCCTTGAGCTCCCGAATCTTAGTAATAAATACAACAAATAATAACCTTAGTTTTTTATCCATAACATTTGGCGCCGTCTGTGGGAAAACAACAACCATGGCGAGAACACGGAGAACAATTGGAGCTCTGGAGGAAGGAACACCATCAGGGACAACTCAGGTGATTTCGTCAACCGTGGAGGTTCCGCCCCATTCTACTTATGCATCTACTCAGGGGGATGCCCAGATAGGGGGAACTCAACCTCGGCCACAAGGGACAACTCCCTCGATTATTCAAGGTACGAATCCTCAAGTTCAACAAGTACATATACCTGTGAATTCTCGACCCGTTGGGTATGAATATTCAACTGTTGTTACTACTAACCCTCCTTATGGGATGCCCCTTCGCCCTGAGGTTGGAGGAAGCGCATATGCTGGGTGAGGCGAAGCACGAGGGCAGTCACCCCCTATATACGAGGATTGGGTCCTATTCCTGAGGATCGGGAATTTTCTGGTCCTTACACTGAGAGAGACTCCGAATCTTCGGATGATGAAGTGGCCCCGAGAAGGAGGCATCCTGGAAAAAAGCCAATGGTCGATGGAAGGCAACGCCCCCAAAGCACCCCAGAGGCGAATCCCCAAGAAGTGCAGGAAAGGATCAGGGCTCATGAGGCTGAAATCCAAAGGTTGAGGCGTGATGTGGAGGCTCACCAGGCCACCAGACCCCAGATACCTCCTAGGGGGAGAAATCCTCCTCCTGTCATAGACCTGGATGGTCCGGTAAGAAGAAGGGCTGCTGTTCCAAGAACTGATCCAAGCAATCTCCTTCCCCTTGGAGATCCTGATCATCCAACTCCACCCTTCACAGAAGAGATAATGAATGCCCATATCTCAAGGAAATTCAAGATGCCCACTATCAAAGCCTATGATGGCACGGGAGACCCTGCTAATCATGTTAGGACATTCTCTAATGCACTGCTGCTGCAACCCGTAAAATGATGCTATAAAGTGTCGGGCCTTCCCTCAAACCCTGTCGGGTATGGCTCAAAGATGGTACAGTCGCCTGCCCCCAAATTCTATTGGATCGTTCAGAGAATTAAGTCAGGCTTTTATTAAGCAATTCATCAGTGGAAGAGTCCATGAGAAAAGTTCAGCATCTCTTATGAGTCTTGTGCAGGGAGCTAAGGAATCCTTCAGAGATTACCTGAATCATTTTACAAAGGAGGCTTTAAAAGTCCCAGACCTTGATGATAAGGTAGCCATGATAGCACTGCAACAAGGAACTAGGGATGAGTTTTTTAAGATATCTTTGGCCAAACGACCCCCTGAAAACATGTTGCAACTCCAAGAGAGGGCAGGGAAGTATATCAAGGTTGAAGAAAGCATGAGGAAGACCGTAGTAAGTAATGAGCCCACTGGAGGCAAGAAACGAAAAACTGATTTGGAGTATATCGCTAAGGACAAATATCCTAGAACCGAACAAAACCCTGATTCAACCCACAAGAAGGGAGGACCTGGGCAAAAGTTCACTGAATACACTAAGCTGAGTGCTCCTAGAAGTCAGATTTTGATGGAGATTGAGAAAGATAGAGATATTCGCTGGTCTAAGCCCTTGAAGGCTGATCCCGCCAAGCTAGATAAGAGCAAGTATTGCAGGTTTCACAAGGATGTTGGCCATGACACCGATGAGTGTAGACAATTGAAAGATGAAATTGAGTTTTTGATTCGAAAAGGAAGGTTGAACAAGTATACTGGAGATGGAGGGGACATAAATAATAATGGAAGGAAGAACTTTGAAGATCGTAGGAGGGACCAAGACGATCAGGGGCGGAATCCCCAACCTAGAGGGCCGGTTATAAATGCAATTTTTGGAGGACCGCGACGCCCTCGAGGGCCTGTGATAAACACGATCTTTGGAGGTCCAACTGCTGCTGGATTGTCCAAAAATTCCAGAAAGGCATATACTAGGGAGGTTATGCATATTGTTGGAGAACCCCCGAAGAGGGCCAGAACAGAAGTAACATTGGCTTTTAATGATTCTGACCTAGAGGGCGTGAAGTTTCCCCATGACGACCCGCTGGTCATAACACCGATAATAGGAAATAGCCCGGTTAAGAGGGTCTTTGTGGATAATGGTGCTTCTGTGGATATCTTGCTCCACGACACCTTTCTAAGAATGGGGTATAATGACTCCCAGTTGACACCAACCGACATGCCGATATATGGATTTGCTGGAGTAGAATGTCCTGTGGAAGGGATAATCAAATTGCCGACCACCATAGGTACGGAACCAAGGCAAGCAACGCAGATGCTGGATTTTGTGGTAGTAAAGGCTAGTTCAACTTATAATGCTATCATGGGGAGAACAGGGATACATGCCTTCAAGGCAGTCCCCTCATCCTACCATTCAGTCATGAAGTTTCCCACCCGAAACGGGATTGGAGAAGAGAGAGGAGATCAAAAAATGGCTATAAGCTGTTATGTGGCCTCTTTGAGGGCAGATGGAGTCCGGGGGCAGGTTCTTCCTATTGAAGATATGGATGTTCGAGAAAATGATGAGAATAGAGGAAGGCCAGCAGAAGAATTGGTTTCGGTTCCTTTAGACCCCGAGAATCCTGAGAGAATGACTTTCATTGGAGCCACATTAGAGGAGCCTCTTAGAGGGAAGTTAGTGAAATTTTTGCAAGAAAATAGTGATGTGTTTGCATGGTCAGCAGCTGATATGCCAGGCATAGACCCGGAGTTAATTACTCACAAGCTAAACGTGGATCCAAGCCGGAAGACAGTGAAACAAAAGAAAAGAAATTTTGCCCCGGAAAGACAAGAGGCTATAAAACAGGAAGTAGAAAAGCTTTTAGAGGCTGGTTTCATTGAGGAGATTCAATTTCCGGAGTGGTTAGCAAACCCTGTAAGGGTGAAGAAGGCTAATGGAAAGTGGAGGATGTGTATAGACTTCACTGATCTGAATGATGCATGCCCCAAAGACTGTTTCCCGCTGCCTAGAATTGATACTTTGATTGATGCCACTGCTGGACATGAGATGCTGAGTTTCATGGATGGATTTAGCGGATACAATCAGATCAAAATGCATAAAGATGACATTCCAAATGTATCATTTATCACTGACTTTGGTGTTTATTGTTATCTTGTTATGGCGTTTGGTCTCAAGAATGTAGGAGCCACCTATCAGAGGTTGGTGAATAAAATTTTTAAGGATCTTATTGGGAAGACTATGGAAGTCTATGTTGATGACATGCTAGTCAAGAGTCTAGTAAAGACTGATCATATAACCCATTTGAGGGAAGCTTTTGAGGTCCTAAGGTACCACAAGATGATGTTGAATCCAATGAAGTGTGCTTTCGGAGTTTGATCTGGAAAATTCTTGGGATTGATGGTCTCAAAGAGGGGAATTGAGGCCAACCCCGATAAAATAAAGGCAATCCTGGATATGGAACCACCAAAAACTGTCAAGGATGTTCAGAAGCTCACAGGAAGGGTTGCGGCACTAGGACGATTCATCTCCAAGTCAGGAGACAAGTGCTTATCATTCTTCAAGTCATTAAAAAACATTAAAGACTTTGTATGGAGTGAGGAAAATCAGAAGGCATTTGAAGAGTTAAAGAAGTATATGGGCCAGGCCCCGTTGTTGGCCAAGCCAGTTCTGAGTGAAGTTTTATTCTTGTACTTGGCTGTTTCAGAGAGCGCCTTGAGGGCGGTGTTGGTTAAGGAGGAACTGAAAGTCCAGAAACCCGTATACTATGTCAGCAAAATCTTGCATGGTGCAGAGTTGAATTATTCAACTATTGAGAAATTCGCTTTAGCCTTGGTAATGGCTTCAAGAAAGCTGCGTCCTTATTTTCAAGCTCACCAGATTGAAGTGCTAACAAATCAGCCACTGAGAAACATCATTCACAGTCCCAAGGCAAGTGGGAGACTGATTAAGTGGGAAATAGAGTTGGGAGAGTTCGATCTCAAGTATAAGCCACGTACGGCCATAAAAGCCCAGGCACTAGCTGACTTCGTGGTGGAATGTACCATACCCAACCAAGAAGTCGGGGGGCAGGAAGATACCATACCTCAAGACAAGGGAGTCGACAATGGGGACAAGGAGGAAGAATATTGGGTTCTCTATTTTGATGGAGCATCAAAAACAAATTTCAGTGGAGCAGGGTTGGTTTTGCAAAGCCCTGCTGGGTTCTTAATTGAGTATGCTATGAAGCTAGATTTTCCAACCACAAACAATGAGGCAGAGTATGAAGCCCTGATAGCTGGCCTTGGTCTAGCTGGGACACTTAGAGTCAAAAACTTAAAGGTCCGTGGAGACTCGAAGCTGATCATATCCCAGGTAAAGGGAGAATTTGAGGCAAGGGATGATACGATGGCTAAGTATGTCCGCCTAGTAAGGGCTGTGATGACCCAATTTAATGAATGCCATGTTGAACACATTCCAAGGGAAGAAAATGTTAAGGCTGATGTGATATCAAAGTTCGCTTTGTCTGAGATTGAAGAAAGTTCAGGAAGTGTGTACTTCCGTGTTTTGAAGACACGAAGCATAGATGTTAAGCTAGTGGCTCCCATAGGCTTGGGGACATCATGGATTGATCCCATCAAGGCTCACATTCAGACCGGTTGGTTGCCAAGTGATGCAACTGAAGCACGGAAGTTAACTGTTCGGGCACTAAGGTACTCTTTGATAGATGGGATTCTTTACAAAAGATCTTTCGTGGTTCCCTACTTGAGGTGTCTCAGGCCCGATGAGGCACGCTTGGCTCTTGAAGAAGTGCATGAAGGTATTTGTGGACAACACTTGGGGGGCAGGGCCTTGGCTCATAAGATAACTCGTTTAGGCTTCTATTGGCCAGAAATGATGGCTGATGCCAAAGAATATGTGAAGAAGTGTGATCGCTGTCAGAAGCATGCACCAGTTGTTAGACAACCCCCCGAGATGCTGACCTCTATCAACTCGCCTATTCCCTTTGCCATGTGGGGGATGGATATTCTAGGGCCTTTTCCTATGGCCACGGCACAAAGGAAATTTCTGATTGTAGCCATTGATTATTTCACCAAGTGGATCGAAGCCAAACCCTTGGCCAAAATCACTACTAAACAGGTTGCACAATTCCTGTGGGAAAACATTATGTGCCGATATGGAATTGTTAGGTCCCAATTTGTTTGTAGAAGGGGGGGTTGAATGCAAACAATACCGTTTAGTCGAATAAAATGCGGAATAAAATTGTGAAACAAAATTCAAGTTAAATAAAATTTTTATTAAACTTGAAAGGTGTTACAACTACGGTATCGGTTACAAGGGATTAATCTCAAATCAATTATTACAAATCTAGAATAAATTCGACATGAACTTTTTCTATTTTTGTAATTAAAAGATCAAATGCTAAATGCGATTTGAGATTAAGTTCTAGGGATTTTGATCCGCTAGATTGTTACACAAGAACAAGAGAGTGATTTCTAGTTGATTGGATTTAACTTTACAAGCTAGAAATTGTGATCTTGAATTAGCAGATAAGATGAAATATTTGGCTGCTTTTTCTCTGTTTGTTCTTGGCTTCTGTTTGATTGCTTGTGAATGAATTGGTCTTCTGCTTCTTTTAATCAACACAGCCGAGATTAATGAACTGGTGTGACAATCCTTTGTCCAATAAGACTTTCGGTGTGACAATCTTTTAGAGCTAGCAAGACAATTAAAATGAACTAGCAAGACTTTCGGTATGACTATTGATTGTCATACCGATTGTCATATTAGTTCAAATGAAATTGTTTTACTGAATTAATAAGTGATTTTAATCTAAATAATAATTCTATCAAGACAATCAACTGAATTAGCATGACATTCGGTATGACTATCAATTGTCATACCGATTGTCATACTAGTACAATCAGTTGTCTTTTTAGAATTAAAACAGATTTTAACCAATTAAAATTCTGAAAAACCTTAATATTAATTCAGAATTAATTAATCAATTAATTTAATTAATCAAATAAATTAATCTTTGCAGATATAATTTATTTTCATAATTAAATTATATGACTTAATTAATTAATAGAGAATTAATACTAACCCTGAGCAGCATCCATTCTTCTGACCATCTTCTGAAAGTCACTGAGACTTATGAATCAATTCCGCCACTTCAATGCTGACACTCGATGTACTGTCTGGTTCATGAGTGACTAACTTTCGTGACGTTTCTTCATGTCTTGACTTTGTTGTTCTGATTGAATCCTTGTAATAAATAATACCCTGACGAGATCTCTGTCACTTGATTAAATCCACGATCTTGATTTATATCACTGAGGCATGATCAAATTCTTGAACTTCTTCCAGTGAATCTTCAAGTCTGCAGATGAACAATGTTTCTTTATTCTTTGACAGATGTTACTTTGTGAGATCTCTCTGATGATAGATCCACTATTTACTTATTACATTCTTATTTGAGTTGAGTTAAATACTCGAATAAACGAGTAGGCTATGACATATGCCTTTCAATCTCCCCCTATTTGCTTGTTAGACAATAACAACAAATACCTAGAGGATAACTCAACTAACAAATAAGAAAAAGATATAAACAGTAATGTAAAGTAAATAGCAGAAAAGTTCTGGATTATATTTAACATTTTCCAGATTCCAAATGAAATTTACAAGTGAATACAAGATAGATGTTCCTCTAGCCTGAACATATAACTACATTAGACTATCTTGATTCATAAAGCTCTAATCATATTACATTGAGTTTTGAGCTAATTGACTTCAGTTGTCTTCTCTTCTGACTTCACCTTCTTCTAAATCTTGAAGCAATTCCTTGTCAAAGACACGATCCTTTTCTGAAGTGAAGCTTGCAGGTCTGACTGGTTGAACTCCAACTGACTTCAGCTTATTCTTGAGTTGATTGTACCTTTTAACATTCTTTTCACAATAAGCTTGAATCAAGTCAGCAGCTTGAGTCTTCAACATGGATGAATATCCAGCAGTTCTCAAATGATGTTCCATCCAGACCAGATGCTTAGCTGAGTAGTCTTTAAGAGATTGTACATCTAGCTGACAGATTTGAAGACAATCAGACTTAAAGAATCTCACCTGATGAGGATTGTTGACCACTTGAGGACTAGCCCTGCTGGCAAACTCTTTAAGCCTTTCTCAAAGTACTTCATTCAATTCTGAGCTTCTTTTGACTTTGTTTAAAAGAATCCAAATCTCTGACAAAGAACGATTCTCAAATAGATGAAGTGACACCTTAAATGATCCTTCACTCTGACAATATACAAAAATGCTCATCTCATTTAGGGATCTATCAAAAGCAGCTGTGATCCTTGAGACTTCAGTCTTGATAGCATTCATGTACATGTCATTGTTAGGATTTGAGATTTCCAGCTTGTCAAGAAGATGTAAGAACTGCCTATCATTGTTAGTGCTTAGCTGAGGCATATCGAGTACTCTCCTAGCTTCATCCCATTTTTCACCAATCTTTAGTCTGACATCTCTTCTCCTTTCTTGAGCCTTAATGTCATGAAGACGTTGCTTTTGAAGAGTTTCTGTTCTTTGTATGTCTTTCCTCCTGTCAATGATCTGAGAGACCTTCTTGAGTTCAGCTTCTTTTCTTAGCATCTCTGACTGCTCTTTCTGAAATTCTTTCTCAAACCTAGGATCCACTGTATCTTCCTCTTCCCAATCTTCAAAATCACTTTCCTCTTCAGCTTCAAATAACCCATCTTTATCTTCCTGAACTGGTTCAGTGGGAATGTCAAAAATGTCAAAGTCATCCTGTTCTCCACTGTAGTAGACATCATCAGCCTTTCCTTTGTTTCCAGCAGAGGTATCTTTTTCCTTCCCTTTGGCACTACTCCCTTTCTTCTCCCCCTTAGTTGAGGGATCCTCTACTGACTTTCCTTTGGAACCTCCATCACCTCCAGAGCCTGATCCTCCACCAGACGGTCCTTCAAAATAAGCTCTTTGTTCTTCATTAGGGCAATGAGAATTCTTGATCATGTAATATAGGTGCTTCATCCCTTCATTGAGATGTTCCATTCCCGTCTCTATCTTTAGAAATCTTGAGGAGTCCAGTGAATGATTCATCTCAACGAGGTCTTCAAGAGAAGTCATTCTTGTATGTAGAGAGCAGAAGTTGGATATGTCATCAGCTGATAAATTTGGAGTGTCCTGAATAGAATTGAGCTTTGGTATTACAGTGGTCTTTAGATCTGAGATGTCATTCCTTATGATTGCAAGCTGATTATTGACAGAGGTGGAAGAAGAAGACCGTTCAACCACTTGTGCTTTGAATGCTTGAGCTTCAGCTTGGCTTTTAGCAAGTTCTTCTTTTAGGGCAGCAATCTGAGCTAACAGGTTTACAGTATCAGTGTCTGTGTGTGCTCTCACCTGAATTTCACTCGTGTTTGGTTCACTCATCTCACGTGCATGTGTTTCTCTCAATATAATTGCTCGTGAGGAGTCTTCCAGTTGCTGTTCTTCTGTACCTGCATTAAAAATCACCCTAGCCTCTTCAAGAGAGGTCAGTGGTGGTGCAATGGGAATTCGCGAGTCCCGATCCTCAGTCAAACCTATCAAATCTTTTGGAATAGATGTCTGAATTGCTTCAGGGATAGATTGACCGAGTTGCCCTCCACTTTCTCCAGATAAATCTGCGAGTGGAGAATCCCATAAGGGAGCCAGAGGTGTTGGATCTGGGAGGGGAGAAAATGACTCTATTAAAGATGGCGGAGAGTCAGATTTTCCTTCTGAAGCATGTGACTGCTCTTCTGCCGTAACTATGGCAGGCACTGTAACCGACTCTACGTGCACTCCTCGCTGTGTGTCCTGAGTATGATCTGGGGAAGTGTATGGTTCCATTATGAGTAATGGAATTGTGCTTGACTCAGTACAAGATGACATGGCCCTATGGCGAATTTCAATAGATGCATCCTGTTGAGAGAATGCCTCTAGTAACTGTTCATTGGCCATTTCAAAGTCCATGTCCTATTGAGAGGACAAGGATGGGCTTTCAGATGCCTCAGAATATGTTCTTCTTTTCTTAGGAGGAGGCAGAGGTGAGGGTTCACTCATATTTAACAATGTACTACTTCCTAGTAATCTCCTGGGTAACATTTTAGACAGTGGGGGAGAGGTTGAGATAGAATGAGACTCTGTGTTTGGCTCTATGACCTGGGATTGAAGCTGTGGTTCTACAACTTCATGGTCAGCCCTATCAACCACTGGGGGTCTTTCAACAGAAGTAGGAAGAGAGTGAGAGTGAGGAATTACTACCTGTAATGGAAGAGTCTGGGTGGCTTGAACCACTGGAGGTTGAGGTTGCTGTTCATGGCCGGGAAGATTGAAAATAGGTAAGGGAATATAATTGGCCATGAAAGCAGATACAAGTACTGGAACTTGCATAAATTTGAAGGTTGTGTATTGGCGAGTGTAAATCTTTTTGCTAACTGGAGGGGGTTCGGTTACCGCAGAGTTAGCAAAAAGGGCTTTGTGTTCAGGGGTGAGTAGATGATCTGCTATAAGCATGAGAAAACGAGCATAGTAACATGATACCCTACGATTTGTAGAATGATCACGTAAAGCAGAAGTTAGACGTCTCAAGAGAATGGGAAAAAGTAGTTTGCCAAAATTGATCCTTTGATTGAAAACAACCGCAAGACCAATATACTGCAGAGTGGAAGTGATGTTATGAAAATTGGATTTTGTGCAGTTGGCAAGCACTTTGGAAAGTGTATCGAAGAAAATATCCCATTCAGACACCAAATTTGATTTAGAAAGTTTGGTTAAATTGATCACCCCTTGATAGTGAATAGCATTGAAAAAATTTGTGATATCATTTTCAGAGGGTAAATTACAGAAATTGGCTAGTGGAAAATTTAACGCACGATTGACGACTGTTTCATCAACTACATACTGTGTGTTTGCGACGGTGAATGAAAAAGATTTTGAATCATCGGCCACAGTAGAAGTTGTGCAAATCAGTCTAAGTAGATCGACGTTTAAAATCACATTTGATTTAATAGCAGAGCTAACAATCGAATGGTCATTTAAAAATCTAATCCAAGGCTTAAATTTTTCAACATCACATTTTTCCGGATTAAAATAACCAACCTGATTATGCGCGACAATTTGGAAATTGAGAGCCATTTAAAATAATAATAAGACACACGCTTTTCAGAATTTTAAGAATAATATTAAGAAAATTCGAATTAATTAAATTAATTTAATAATTCGAATTAAATTAATTATAATCGAAAAATTTAGACAGAAATGTATCTCGTTAAAATTCCTAACTCACAAACACAGTTTTGACAAACCAAAAGACACAAATCAGAAATTGAAAATAAAAATAAAAAGTTCAAAATCAACAAACACAAATTGAATTTGAAGGGGCAAACTGATTTTTATTTGTTTTTGTTTTTATTTAAGAAAAATCCAACAGCACCTCTGTATATATATACTTGTATGTATATATCACAAAGTGATGAATTAGTTTGCTGAGTAAAAACTCGAGCAAGGAAGGAATCAGATTGATGGTTTTAGTTCGAAGAGAGAGAAGAGAGAAAATGAGGAAGAAACTGTTCGAAATTTTTGAAAGAAATGAAACTGTTGTGATGGTTTAAAACAAAACAACAAACGCCTTTATATAACAGCTGGTATGACAATCCGGGATTGTCATACCGATTGTCATACCAGGCAAAAGAAGGAAAAGAAATAACAGAATAAATACTAAAATTATAACTGGTATGACAATCTGATAGTCATACCAATTGTCATACCAGTATAATAATAAAATGAAATATATATATAATGTTTATAACTGGCAAGACAATCCAATAGTCATACCGATTGTCTTGCCAGTATAAAACTATACTGAAGAATATAATAAACATAATTTAAACTGAAATGACTTTCAGCAAGACAATTTCAATTGTCTTGCCGATTGTCATATCAGCATTAAACACAGAATTAATATGAAAATAAGTATATATATATATATAAGTACTGAAATGATTTTCAGCAAGACAATTTCAATTGTCTTGCCGATTGTCATTTCAGTAGAAAGACAATCAAATATGTACAGACTCTAATTAAATATACTGAAACAAAGACAATATATCAGAATTTATTATTTTTGTTCCAAAAATAGATTTCTATTGAATTTTAGCAAATAAAAATTCATAGAAAAATATTTTTAGAGGAAATAGAATATTCTGAGATATTTTAAATTAACAAGAAGGGAAAATAAAAATAGATAAGATAATATATATTACATAGAAATAAGCAAGAAATATGATAAAATGATAAAATAAATTTGCAAATGAATTTTTCATTTATGAAAAATTCATTTGTAAATTCATTCAAGAACAGATCCCAGATATTAACTAAATTAATCACTAAAACTATTCAACATGCCCAATTTACCAACTAATCTGGTAAATGTGGATTCGTCAAGTGGTTTAGTGAAAATATCTGCTATTTGTTCTTCTGTTGGAACAAAAAATAGTTTAACAGTACCATTCATGACGTGCTCTCTAATAAAATGATACCTGATGTCAATGTGCTTTGTCCTCGAGTGCTGCACAGGGTTGTTGGTGATGGCTATTGCACTTGTGTTATCACATAAAATAGGAATCTTGTTCAATACAGAGCCATAGTCTCGTAGTTGGTTCCTAATCCACAAGATCTGAGCACAGCAGCTTCCAGCAGCAATATATTCAGCCTCGGCCGTTGAGTTGGAAACTGTTTGCTGTTTCTTGCTGTACCATGAGACTAGCCTGCTTCCTAGGAATTGACAACTTCCTGAGGTGCTTTTCCTATCAACAACACTTCCTGCATAATCTGAATCTGTATATCCGACAAGGTTAAAACCAGATTCTTTAGGGTACCAAATACCTAGATTTGGTGTTCCCTTAAGATATCTTAAGATTCGTTTAACAGCAACGAGATGAATATCTCTAGGATCCGCTTGGAACCTTGCACATAAACATGTAGCATACATAATATCTGGTCTACTTGCAGTAAGATAGAGTAACGAGCCAATCATACCTCTGTAGCTTATGACATCTACCTTAATGGAGTTTTCACATGGTCCAAGCTTGACAGCTGTAGTTGATGGAGTCCTTGCTGATGCAGAATCCTCTAGATTGTACTTTTTGAGGAGTTCCTTGAGATACTTGGATTGACAAATAAATGTTCCATCTAATCTTTGATTTACTTGTAATCCAAGAAAGAACTTCAGCTCTCCCATCATGCTCATTTCAAACTTGTTGTGCATTAACTTAGCAAATCTTTTACAGAGATTATCATTAGTAGACCCAAATATTATATCATCCACATAGACTTGGACTAATATAGTATCATTCTTATGTTTTTTTGAAAAGAGAGTTTTGTCTATGACATCTCTAATAAAGCTATTTTCAATAAGAAATTCAGAGAGAGTATCATACCATTTTCTTGGAGACTGTTTTAGCCCATAGATAGCCTTGAAAAGAAAGAAGACAAAATCCAAATGATCTGGATCTTCAAAACCAGGAGGTTGCTCTACATATACCTCTTCATCCAGCTTTCCATTCAGAAAGGCGCTCTTGACATCCATTTGATAAACTTTAAAGTTTGAAAATGCTGCGAATGCCAGAAATATTCTGATGGCCTCAAGTCTAGCCACTGGAGCATAGGTTTCATTATAATCAATGCCTTCAGCTTGAGAATACCCTTTAGCTACCAGTCTTGCCTTGTTTCTTGTAACCACACCATCTTCATCTAGTTTATTCCTGAATACCCACCTAGTACCAACAGCTTTCTTGTGTACAGGCCTAGGTACCAGTTTCCAGACTTATTGACTTTCAAACTGATTGAGTTCATCTTGCATAGCAATCACCCAATCTGGATCAGACAGTGCTTCTTCAATTTTCTTAGGTTCCATCTCAGAAAGAAATCCTGAGAACAGACACTCATTTTGAGTAGCACGTCTAGTTCTGACTCCAACATCTGGATCACCAATAATCAACTCAAAAGGGTGAGCTTTATTCCAGACAATCTGTCTTGGAAGATTTGATCTTGATGATTCGCCTTGAAATTCATTGTGATGTTGTGTCCTACTAGATGATCCTTCAGCATCTCCCCCTGAGTTGTTGCCATGTTGACTTGAAGATTCTCCGTCAGTAGCAGTGGTATCTCCATTGTTGCCAAAGTTTCCATCACTATTACCTTGAGTATCATCAGGATTAACAGGTTCTTCACCAGCAACAACTTCAGGTTCTTGACCATGTTCTGATTCTGAATCTGACGTATCATCAAACTTCAGTTTCTCAGAAGGATCTTCAGTTTGGATACTAGGGAGTTTAGTGTCATCAAATGTAACATTGACACTTTCAGTTACTTTGTGTTGATCAATGATATACACTCTATATGATCTTCTTCCATATCCAACAAAAATACCCTCATATGCCTTTGCCTCGAACTTACCACGACGATCATCTCCATCCTTGAGCACGAAGCATCTGGCACCAAATACATGAAAGTATTTGATAGAAGGTTTCTGTTCATTCAAAATCTCATAAGGAGTTTTCATGAAGTCTTTGTTGATTAGAGTTCGATTCTGAGTATAACATGCAGTATTGACAGCTTCAGCCCAAAAGTACATTGGAAGACCTGATTCATTTAACATCGTTCTTGCAGCTTCAATCAATGTACGATTCTTCCTTTCTACCACTCCATTTTGCTGAGGGGTTCTAGGAGCTGAAAATTGTCTGGTAATCCCTTTGTCTGTACAGAATCCATTGAGAAGTGTATTCTTGAATTCTGTCCCATTATCTGACCTTATTACTCTAACAGGGACGTTAGAATCTAACTCAATCATCTTGATATGATCAATCACAACTTGTGGTGTTTCATCCTTAGAGTGAAGAAATAAAACCCACGTATACTTGGAATAGTCATCAACTATCACAAGACAGTAACACTTCTTTGACATAGAAAGGATATTAACTAGACCAAATAAATCCATGTGCAATAATTGCAGAACACCAGTTATGGAAGATGTGTCAGTGCCTTTGTGACTTGCTTTCTTTGACTTTCCTTTCTGGCAAGCCTCACATAGTCCTTCTGGAGAGAATTCCAGCTGAGGCAGACCTCTTACCAATTCTCTTTTGACAAGAGAATTCATTGTTTTGAAATTGAGATGGGAAAGTCTCTTGTGCCATAGCCAACTCTCATCTGACGATGCCTTTGCATAGAAACAATTGACTTCAAGATTGCTTCCAGAGTTCATGTCAGCTACGAACAGATTTCCTTTCCGGATTCCCATTAAGGAGGGTTTTTCACTTTTCTTGTGCAGAATCTGACACTTCAGCTTGTCGAATAAAACATTGTAGCCGTTGTCACAGAACTGACTAATGCTAAGCAGATTGTGTTCAAGTCCTTGCACAACATATACATTTTCAATGATAACATTTCCAGCTTGCAAACAGCCATATCCCTCCGTTAAACCTTTGCTGTTATCTCCAAAGGTAACCACTGGGCCAGCTTTCTCAACCACATTTGATAGCAGGGCTCTATCTCCGGTCATATGTCTTGACGATCCGCTGTCAAGAATCCACACTACCGGTTGTACCTGTTTAATGCCCTCTTTTCTTGACGATGAGGTGCTTGCATTACTAGCCATGAGAGCAAGATTCCCAACTTCTTCATCTTCACTGTCAGTATCATCCCAGCTTCTTCCCTTTGCCAGGTACGCCCTTTCAGATTTACTCTTCTGATTAGAATCGTAAGAGTTCTTCCTAGCTTGTTTTAGCTTCCTGCATTCTGTGGCAAAGTGTCCCAACTCATTACAGTTGAAGCATCGAATGGTACTTCGATCAACCATCCCTGTTTTATACCCACCACTGCTGGTGTTAGAGGATGAAGATCCACCTTTCTGGAATCTGTTGTAGTTGGACTTGTACTTGAACTTGGGATTCCTTTTGAATCTGACATTTGAGAATCTCTTGACAATCAGGGCCATTGACTCATCCTCCAATTGCTCCAGTTCTTCCAAGCAATAATAATCATCTCCTGATTGATTTGTAGTAGGAGAATCAAATTCTGCTACTATCACATTATCTTTAACCTTGGAAGACTGTACCATTCTATCTGACTGTTGAGATTGTTGTTGATATTGTGGTTGTTGTTGTTGTTCATCAGCTACTAGAGCAGTAGACGTGCTGACCACTCTTCCTTTCCCGTAAACTTCCTTCTGCTGAATCTGCTCCAGCTCATAAGTCTTTAACACACCATAGAGCCTTTCCAAAGAAATCTCACTCAGATCTCTTGCTTCTCTTATGGCAGTGATTCTATGTTCGAGATGAGTTGGCAGTGTTAAAAGGAACTTTTTGTTGACCTCCCTGATGGAATAGTATTTACCATTAATATTCAGGTTGTTGATCAATGCATTGTACCTCTCAAACACTTCAGTGATTCCTTCTCCTGGATTTGATTTGAAATATTCATATTCAGAGGTTAGGATTTCTAGTTTGTTCTCCCTAACTTCCTCTGTGCCTTCATTAATAATCTCAATAGTTTCCCAGATATGTTTGGAATCTTTACAATTCATCACATGTCTATTCATCAGGGGATTAAGGGAATCTACTAAGATTAATTGAAGGCTAGCATCCAGGAAGCTTCTTCTATTTCAGCAGGAGAGAAGTCCTCAGGATCCTTCACATAAGTTCTCGCTTTGGTGATCACCACATCATTTTCTATTACTTCTGGTTCCATAACCATAGGAATTTTTGGACCCTTCTTCAACACTTGCAAATATTTGGGATTAGCAACCTGTAAAAACAGTAGCATCTTCTTCTTCCACATGACATAATTTTCTTTATCGAAAAGTGGAATTTTAACGGTTCCAACTTTTTGTGTAGTCATTATGAATTTTTTGAGTGAATAAAAAATTCAAGAAGTGAAAGAAACACAAAAGTCTAGGATCTAGATTTGTACGTTAATCAGATGGCTCTGATACCAATTGTTAGGTCCCAATTTGTTTGTAGAAGGGGGGGTTGAATGCAAACAATACCGTTTAGTCGAATAAAATGCGGAATAAAATTGTGAAACAAAATTCAAGTTAAATAAAACTTTTATTAAACTTGAAAGGTGTTACAACTACGGTATCAGTTACAAGGGATTAATCTCAAATCAATTATTACAAATCTAGAATAAATTCGACATGAACTTTTTCTATTTTTGTAATTAAAAGATCAAATGCTAAATGCGATTTGAGATTAAGTTCTAGGGATTTTGATCCGCTAGATTGTTACACAAGAACAAGAGAGTGATTTCTAGTTGATTGGATTTAACTTTACAAGCTAGAAATTGTGATCTTGAATTAGCAGATAAGATGAAATATTTGGCTGCTTTTTCTCTGTTTGTTCTTGGCTTCTGTTTGATTGCTTGAGAATGAATTGGTCTTCTGCTTCTTTTAATCAACACATCCGAGATTAATGAACTGGTGTGACAATCCTTTGTCCAATAAGACTTTCGGTGTGACAATCTTTTAGAGCTAGCAAGACAATTAAAATGAACTAGCAAGACTTTCGGTATGACTATTGATTGTCATACCGATTGTCATATTAGTTCAAATGAAATTGTTTTACTGAATTAATAAGTGATTTTAATCTAAATAATAATTCTATCAAGACAATCAACTGAATTAGCATGACATTCGGTATGACTATCAATTGTCATACCGATTGTCATACTAGTACAATCAGTTGTCTTTTTAGAATTAAAACAGATTTTAACCAATTAAAATTCTGAAAAACCTTAATATTAATTCAGAATTAATTAATCAATTAATTTAATTAATCAAATAAATTAATCTTTGCAGATATAATTTATTTTCATAATTAAATTATATGACTTAATTAATTAATAGAGAATTAATACTAACCCTGAGCAGCATCCATTCTTCTGACAATCTTCTGAAAGTCACTGAGACTTATGAATCAATTCCGCCACTTCAATGCTGACACTCGATGTACTGTCTGGTTCATGAGTGACTAACTTTCGTGACGTTTCTTCATGTCTTGACTTTGTTGTTCTGATTGAATCCTTGTAATAAATAATACCCTGACGAGATCTCTGTCACTTGATTAAATCCACGATCTTGATTTATATCACTGAGGCATGATCAAATTCTTGAACTTCTTCCAGTGAATCTTCAAGTCTGCAGATGAACAATGTTTCTTTATTCTTTGACAGATGTTACTTTGTGAGATCTCTCTGATGATAGATCCACTATTTACTTATTACATTCTTATTTGAGTTGAGTTAAATACTCGAATAAACGAGTAGGCTATGACATATGCCTTTCAGGAATTCTCCGTATCCTCGTCACTGACAATGGAACACAATTCAACAATGAGGAATTCAAGAAGTATTGTGAAGAAAATGAAATTGAGTTACGATTCACCTCTGTGGCTCACCCGCAAGCCAATGGGCAAGCAGAGGTAGCAAATCGGATAATCCTGGATGGACCAAAGAAGAGGATCGAGAAGTCAAGAAATAATTGGGTAGATGAGATACTTCCAATATTATGGGCCTACAGGACTACCTGTAGAGTCACGACAGGAGCAACTCCCTTCATGTTGGCATATGGGGCAGAAGCAGTAGTTCCAGTAGAGATATCACATTCCTCTCCAAGGATTCAGGCTTTCAATGCAGAAGAAAATGAGGAAGGGCAAAGGTTAGCCCTGGATCTGATCGATGAAGTGCGAGATAGGGCACATGCAAAGATAGTAGAATATCAGAAAAAGGCTTCATTCTACTATAACCTAAGGGTCAAAGAAAGGTTTTTTAAATAAGGCGATCTAGTATTGAGGAAGATAGAAGCATCTGGTGTAGGGCAAAAAGGGAAGCTTGCCGCGAATTGGGAAGGACCGTACAGAGTCAAGAGTGTTCAAGGTAGATGAACCTACAAGCTAGAGACTATGGATGGTTTTGAAGTCCCGAGAACTTGGCATGCACAAAACCTGAAGGTTTACCATGTATAGGGCAGCCGGATACGATTCTCGCTCGTCAGGATGGCGAGTAGGTTGAAAAGCACCTTGAAGCTTTGCTTGCTTAGGATTTATATGTTTTAGTTTTATTACGAAGTTTATTAAGACTTGTGTAAGGGACGAATCCCAGACAATTTTATGAAATTCATGAATTCTTCAAAGTATGTTTGTGGCCTAACGAATAAAAACCAAATGCATGGATGCAAGCACAAAAGGTGATAAAATAAGATCAGATAAATATTACAAGAAATTTGAAAAAAAAAAGTCTCGAAAATAAGACAAGCCACGCAGGGCTGAAAAAGCACTAAGGAGCTGAGGTGCCCTCGGCATCCATATCATCGTCCTCTCCACTCTCGCTGGATGTCTCTGTCATCTCGGAGGAGGAGGAAGAGCTGTCGTCCTCAGCGGGTCTGGAAGAAGACTCGGGAGGAGGAAGGAGTGGATCCTGAGGAACATGGTCCGAGACAACTACTCGGGTACAAAACCTCTGTAGCAAAGCCTCGTCATCAGGGCAGATATAGTCCGCCGGGTTAATATCAGGACAAGCCTCGTTCACGGTCCCAAGGGCCGTGTCCCAACTAGTCCTAAAAAACCCGGGAAAGACTGAATCATCCCTAATCCTCATGGATTGGGCAAACTCCTCCGAGTCCAGATAGTTGTCTATAGCTTTATCCTTCTCCGCTCGAAGTACCACCAGCTCGGCGTTATACTCTCCGAGTTCTTCCTCCTTGCGCTTGAGCTTCTTCTCCAGGGTAGCATACTTCTTCTGTTGCCTCCTGAGGGCATTATCGGCCTTATCAGAAGCCCGCTTCCATGATTCGGCTTGCCTCACAGCGCCTTGAAAGTAGGCGTTAGACTGAAACAAAGCAATTAACAAAGTATAAGGCAAGAAAATGCTACAAGAACGAAAGATAAGTTCAAAAAAGAGAAGGCATATCGAAACCAGAGACTGAGCTCCCATGAGCTTAATCCTCTCAAGATCAGGGGTGGCCACCACATCAGTAAAGTCCTTGGGAGTCACGCTATGGTAGGACCAATCCCAAGCATGTTTCGTGGAACCAACTACGGTGTCCCCTCGGCGGAATCCCCAGAGAGGCTGAAAGGCGCCTGTGGCAGCAGCAGTAGGGGCAGCAGCAGTGATAGGAGCACCATGGCCTCCAGCTCCTTCAGTTGAAGCCTCCCCTATAGGCTCTTTGTGCTTCTTCAAAAAGATAGGCTCCGTGGCCTTTCCCCGGGTGTCTAGGCCTGCGAGCCGAGCTTTCTTCATCCTAGCTGTCTCCTCAACCAAAGGAACATTGTCCTCGTTAATCTCCTTAGCAGCTGAAACAAAGCAAAGGACAAAATAAGTGATGTTAATAATGCATGAAATGAAGTAAAATTGAGAAGGGAAGAAAAATACCCTGTTGAGAAACAGAGGATAGTCCCACATGAATCAGGGAAAACTCCTCTAAGAGAGTCCAGCTGGTGGTGGTGCCATCATCCTGAGTAAGCCCATTATAAATAATAGTTTCTTCAGGAGTTAAGTGAATTGATTTGAGGCTACCATCACTAACCTTCCCAAAGGAAGATCGAAAAAGTGTGCCCCAGTCACCATTCTCCCAACGTAACCCAACGAAACTATTCCTCCAATTTTGATTATTATCAGGAATAGAGGCGCTGTTAAAGATATGTTTGCTTTTGGGCCTTTGCTTGACATAGACCCGACCACAGATACTGGAAGAACTATTATAACACTGAAAGACCTTCCTAAAAACAGCTACAGAAAGAGGAAAGCCCTCCCTAAGACAACAAACCATAAAACATAGAATGTTCCTCCAGGCGTTTGGAGGAAGCTAACACGGGTTGATTTGTAAATCAGCCAAAAGATGAGGAATAAAAGGGTGAAAAGGAAACCTAAGCCCAGCATTAAGGGCATCTGTGTAAATGAAGAGAGTGTCGGGTCTCCAGTGGCAAGTACGGTCACCACCAGAGACTAGAACTAATCTAAAAGGAGGAAGGACGTTATAACGAGCATTTAGTTTATTGAAATCAATGTTGTGCCAAGTGTTACAATGATTAAAAGAATCGAGATGTACAGTAGAGGGATATTCATCCCCCCTAGTGTTAATCATATCGATTAAAGACATGTACGAAGAACGGATCTCGATATCCTTACCTCATTTTGAAGCCGAGGCAATCTTCGCCGCTCTCTCGGAATTCTTGTCAGCCATTAGTAAAGCCTAGAAAACCTGAAAGTCTTGAAGGGAGGAGTTTCCAAAAAAAACTAAAGGAAGAGAAGAGGGAGAAATTTGTAGGATGAGTGGAGAAGTGAAATGAGAGGTGTGAGGAATCACACTCTCATCCCACCTTTTTATAGCCAAGAAGAAGGGGATTTGGGCCTCAAAAAAAGCCCATATGGGCCCAAAAATGGAAGGATCTGGAATGTTCCAGATTATTTTAGAAAAATCTTAGAAAAATATGGAAAAATCTGGAATGATATAGAAATTCCAGAATATTCTGGAAGTCAGGCTTAAGAGTTAAAGCCCAATCCAAGTTTGAATGGGCTTTGGATATTAAAGCATGATAAAGGCCCAGTCCAAGAAAGCCCAGAAACAGGGCCCAATTAGTTGACAGACAAAATCCCAGATTTAAGAAATGGGCCCTGGATGAAGACCCATTAAGAGGGTGGCCCAAGAAATCCAGGCCCAAATCAAGGACCCAAGAGAGTCCACCCCAGATGTATGGCCCAACTTCAAGGTAAAAGGATATGAAAATAATTATTCCTGACCCATTCGACCAGAAAACGTGAGGAAATCTTGGTCGAATAACCTGAGGTCAAAGTTCTGTTGATCAAGGCTGAAAACTAAGCATAAATCGACCAGAATTTAAACTCATTCGACTAGAAATCAAATGAAAATCCTGGTCGAAACAATCCTGCTCGAAATTGCTTCGACCAAGGCAAAAAAGATGGCTAATTCGGTCAAAAAGCATGAAATCCTGACCGAAATGAAATCCTGACCGAAATGAAATCCTGGTCGAAACATTCTACTCGAAAAATACAAAAAAAAAAAGAGAGGGAAAAAATCCTGGCCGAAATTCGACCAAGATTCCTGATCGAAACCATCCTACCCGAAATCCTGTCGACCAGGGCAATATGGAGGTTAATTCGACCAGGATCCTGGTCGAATGGATTCCTGGTCGAAATCTGCATAAAAAAAAAGAGAAAAGGAAGAAAAAAGAAGAAAAAGGGAGGGAAAAATTCCTGGAAAATTACAGAAAAATAAGGAAATTCCTTAAATAATTTCTGAAAAATATTAATATTTTCAGGAATAAGGAATAAATCCAGAAAATTAGGGAAAAATCCAGAAATTAAGGATAAATCCCAGAAAATTAGGGAAAAATCCAGAAATTAAGGATAAATCCCAGGAAATTAGGGAAAAATCCAGAAATTAAGGATAAATCCCAAAAAATTAGGGAAAAATCCAGAAATTAAGGATAAATCCCAGAAAGTTAGGGAAAAATCCAGAAATTAAGGATAAATCCCAGGAAATTAGGGAAAAATCCAGAAAATTAGGGAAAAATCCAGAAATTAAGGATAAATCCCAGGAAATCAGGGAAAAATCCAGAAATTAAGGGAAAATCCCAGAAAATTAGGAAAAAAATTCCTGGAAATTAAGAAAGATTCATTGTAAATGTGTAGGTCGCTCCACACTTTATGCAAAAACGAAACCCTATAAAGGAACGAATAGATTTAACTTCTGCGAAACCTAATCAATGTTTCCCAAAAGTTGGGGGGCAAATGATAGGGTTAAATAAATCCTGGTTTTATAATTAATGGGCTGCTAGGCCCAATAAGAAGATGTATGATATTCAGACCAGAAAGGTTAAGCCTGATGGACCAGATCAGGCCTGGTGGAATAAAAAAGGCCCAAAAGCCCTGATTATTAATTAATTTCGTAATTAATTAATAAGGGAAAAATCAGTTATTGAGAAGAGTCCCGATGAGGATATAAATCCTTATAGATTAGCCTCAAGGGGACCTAAAAGGATAAGGAATCAGTTTCCTACTATCTAGGACTCCCAACATCTATATAAGGGGCCTCACCCCACAGATCAGAACTACGTTTTTTTTGGCTTGAGTCTCTAATTCACAGAGATACGTATGCATCTCGTAAAGGCAGATCGAGCCACGAAGCACGAGAGCAGCCATTAAAGGCCTTGAGCTCCCGAATCTTAGTAATAAATACAGCAAATAATAACCTTAGTTTTTTATCCATAACAGACTTAGTGAAATACAAGTGTCTCCAGCATGCAAATTAACCCAATAAGACTCAACATCACTAAATACGATATCACTACACTAGCATCAATATCACCAATTAATCAGAAAATTATCTAAGGGATCATGGTATAGTGCAAATGCATGAAACTTCATGAACAAAATATCATAAAAATACCAAAAAAACTACATAGAAAAATATGCAACTATATGTTCTAAACTATCATGAAATATGCAACTACATGAGACTCACACAAAACTATATTCCTTCAACTACTACCCCCAAATTTAAAATATTCACTATCCTCAGTGAAGGTTATAGTTAGGAATCAGGCATACCTACTGTGAATCAGAATCCTCACCCTCAACGGGTGAAGTGTCAGGCGTGTCTGGAGGCAGATACACGGAATCCTCACCAAAAACTGGCCACCGAATGTCAACTCCGGTGGCTCTGAAAGCTGTCCCAAGTGCCTGGGTGAGATCGTGTGCAAACCGACTATGGATGTCATGCATCGCATCCATCCTCCTAGCGAGACGCCTATACTGCATCGTACTCAAACCAACTCCAATATCTACTGCCTCCTGCTACAGCTACAGCTGCTGCTGCTGTGATCCTAACGGTCCAACCTCCTCTCCTAACTAAGATCTCCAAGTTGCTCTACGGGCATGCTGATATCCTCCCACAGTAGCTTGAACCATAGGCACACCACCTGGCAGATGATCATATGAATACCCAAGCCCCTTAGGATCAGGCTTCCCTCCATACCACTCCTGCATGCTCAATAGTGTAGAACTGTCGATAGGAGCGCTGGGAAGCTGCAGCTGGTCATGTGCGGGCCAATAAACACCAACTGCCACACACAACTTCGTCACAACAGACGCATACAGAATAACACCTGTAGTACCTCCTCTCAAGAATCTCAGAATCCCCTGATAAATCACCATCCCCAAATCAATGTAATCACCCTGAAGAATCCCCCACAGTAGACGAGCACGCTCCACAGTTGAATGTAATTCTAGCTACTTTTTGAGATTAATGAAAAATGGTTCTATCTTAATAATATATAAGTGTTTGAATTGCAAAGTGCGGAATAAAGAGTTAGATAAATCAAAACACAAGTAATAAAAACATAAGTCTTTAAAACTTTCTGGTGAATTTGAATGTATTCACCAGATATATATATATATCAAGAGAACCCTGTGAAGCTTGAATAACTCACAGCTGCTTACAAATATGAACAATTAAACTTACAGAGAAATGCTACAAGATACAGCTTACAATTATTTCTCTGAGAATGAATTTGTTTAGTCTTGTTGTTGTTCTACTTGCTACTCTTGGTTTATATATCACCAAGATTACATAGTAATAAGATAAGATAATAAAACAAAACATATCAAGTCTAATACCATGCTGCTTCACTACTCTATTTCAGCATCTTTGAATATCTTCATAATAGCATGGAAATGGTAATGTTTCTTTGTTCTCAAAAACCCAGCTGAATAGGCTGCCACATTCCTTTTGCAAACACTCAATGCATCTGATTGTGTTGTCACTATCAACAGATGTTTAAATTGATCATCCGTCGGGTACATGATTATCATCCGTCGGGTAGCTATTTGACACTTGACTTCATTTCATTTATGCAGAATTACAAGACATCTTATATTTAAAATTAATCAACCTATTCTGCATATCTAATTAAAGTCAACATGACTTATATGCTACTATAGAATCCATACAAAGGTGTTTGCAGAAATGTGGTACATGACTTATTGTTACATAAGCTACTCACTCGATGGATGTCAAATCATCATCCGTCGGGACTATATTGAGTCATCCGTCGGGACTATATTTGACCATCCGTCGAGTGCTATATTTTCACTAAGTAGAATCTACTAATGTGTTTTGTTAATGTAATCATCAAGTTCACAACATATTCCCAACAATCTCCCTCAATTTATGTCTACTAGAATTGTAGCCATAAATTAAGAGAAACTTGCTAATAACAAAACACTCTAAAAATACAGATTTAAAAAGTAGTAGATAAAACTAAAAAGTGCTGCAACATTTACTGAAAAATTTACAAGACAAAGTGTACAAAGATCTGCTCGGAATCATTTTCATGGTGCTCCTTTAGTCTGAGTAGATTGATCTATTTCCTTGATTATCTAGATTTCTTCCCAAGCCTCCTGTTGTTTTCTTCTATCTGATTTTGGAGCTGTCTGTGGAATTCAAGTTCATCAGATTCTGAAAGATCTAGCATTCCTTGCATTTCCAGAAGAGTTTCATTGCTAGAGATGCTCAATTGGTACTCTAATCTAAAGAATCTTCTAACTCCCTTATCATCCATGAATTCCATCAGCCAGTATGGTCTTAGATGCACTCTACTCCCTGTGTAAGGAATAGTTAAAGTCTTTGGGAGTGCATCTTTGGCTCTAATACTCCTCAGTTCTTCAATCTTCTTTAAAATTAATCTTCTAGCTGTCACATTGAATCTAAAGTTCTTTTTGAAGGATGAATAAACTTTTATTAGTACAGATTGGCTCTCTTGAAGAATCATGTGAAGTGGCCATTGTATCTCTTTTCCTCCCTTGTACTTGAATACTATCCTTTCAGGTAGATTCCTGTAAGCATCAATTCCTCTAACTTCTTCCAGTTCATCTAGATAGAGGTTTAGATCATAGAATTCCTTGATGTCACAGATGTACATGATATCTCCCTTGTTGACCTTGGTTTGAGCTTTGGTTAGGGACTTGGATCTGAGAGTTGAGGGCTTCACTTTCTTGTCTGCTCTGGTCTTTTTCTTCTTTGGCTTCGTGAAATGAGGTATATTGAGTTCAGGAATTGGTAGACTATTCCAGTCTATTGGCTCATCCTTTGGAATGATAGGTTCACCATGGAAATTCTTGGATGGATCTATCTTGAATTTTCATGTGCCACAGAGGGCATGGATGTTTGAGTTGTTGTAGAAGTAGACTTCTTGGGAAACTGATCGTCCAATCCTTCTTCATTAAAGTTCACTTTTCTCTTGGAGTGAAGTTTGTATCTAAACCTTCTTTTCTGCTGTGATTCTTCTTGCATTTTCAAATCCTTAGATTTAGTGGTTTTAGATGGTTGTTCAGGAATTTGTTGTGTGGGTTTCACAGCTTGCAACTTGGCCAAGATAGCAGCTTGCTCCTTCTTTTGTTTGAGCTTTTTAGCATCTAGAGCAGCTTGCTTCTTTTCTTGCTTCAATATTGCCTTTTCTTCCCTTTTTGCTTCAACAAATTGAGGGTGTCCAGCCACCACACAAATTTCCTTACCATTTCTGAAAACCTTGGAAATTCTCCTTTTCAATGCTGAATCAGCTGGATCCTTGTAGAATGCAATAGATCTTGACAACAGTTTCTTCTCATCAGGCTTTGGTGTCTCATACACTGTGTTTAAAGGGTTCTTTAGTGAAAATTTTGGGTAGTTCACCTTTGGCTTCATGATTAGATCTGCCTTTAGGGATTTGATGCAGGATGTCTGGCCTTTTTCCAGATAGTTCATGCTCATATCATTCACAGAAATTTTCCTGACTTGAGAGTGATGAATGACTGATTTTTCTGGCTTCTTTGCTAGACTTAACTTCTTTTGAATATCCTCATCAATTTTCTCCCAGTTTATTGGACTAAACTACTTCTTCTCAGCTGCTCTCAAAGTGGCTGCTACTTCATTTATCAGATCAATGCTATCTTTGGTTGGTGGCTTTGTGAAAGCAATTGTTGGCACAATTGCTTTACTCACTTGAAGGTTAAGCAACTTTTGCTCCCCCTCACTCCTAGAACTCTCTTTCTCCCCCTTTTTGTTATCATCAAGCTGAATAGAGGATGAGGTCTGTACAGCCACTAGTTTCTGAAGCAAGTCTGTTTGTTGTGCTTGGTGTAGATGGATTGCTGTAAGAGAAGCTTCCATAGCAACCATTCTTTTGTCCAAGGAATCCACCTTGGTTGCAAGATCAGAGTTTTTCCTGAGATGTCTTTTGATGTCTATCATTTTTTTCTCTGGAAGTCTAGCTTCCAACTTGTCAGACATGGCTTTCTTAAGTTGATCAACTTCATTTTTAATGAGGGAGACATTTTGAGTTTGTTGGTAGCCTGATATTTTCTATAGTTGGAGAGATGCAAGATGTGCTTGTAGAAGTTTCTTGGTGCTAGCATTTGTGGTTGTTTGAAGTGCAGACTGTGTTTGGATGATAAGTTGGATGATAGTGGTCTTGAAATAGTGTTCATCACACTGCTTGGAAAATGCCCAAGATGGCATGCCTGATCTTGAACTAGAGCCTACTTCTCCCCCTATGTTCAATGGCTCTTCTTCACTATCTTCACCCTCACCTCCAAAGAAATCTTCTGAACCACCAGTCTCATAATTAACATCACCATCTGTTGAAGGCAAAGCTGTGATGGTATCCTTAGCTCTTTGCATGGACTGTGTGGTGTGCACCAAGTTTAACATCATTTCTGCATTATCATTGCCCTGTCCATCTAGAAGTTGATATGCTGGAACTGGATAAGTAAATGTCTCAGCATCTAAGGAGGTAGAATTTATAATAACTTGAGTTTGCTGAGATAGTCCCTCCCTGTCTACATCCTGGACATTCATTGACTCACTTACAATGACATCCACCCTTATGTCTCATGTACATGCATTTCTCTCATTATCTCTCTTTTCTTGCATCAAGGTGTCATCTTAGCTTCCCACCATCACACCCTCACCTTCACCATCTAAGGTGGAACTCCTCACACTCACTTTTGTCAGTCCTGAAGAAATGGACTGCATTGGATCACTCTTATTCTCTCCTTTTTTCCTGGGAGCAACCTAGACTCTCACTCATGTCACTACCTTCCCTCAATCTTAATAGTGACTGCACAATTACTAAGTCATCTGCACTTATGACTATAGTTTGGAGTTGTGCAGAGACACCCGACGGATGAGAAATATCCATCGGTTTAGTAATTTGACTATCCGACGGATGACTGCTGTTAGGCACATCTGTCGGGAGACAATCACTACTCGACGGATGAACAATATCCATCGAGTGAGTAGAAATGAATGAGTTTGGAGTGGAAACTATTATGGACTCTGTGCAGATTGATGAAAATTTTGGCATAGATGTATCAAAAGTCTCAAAAAGAAATGGCAAGTGAGCCAACAAATCATCTAGAAGATGATGCTCGCTTGCATGGATTTTTGGCTTCTCCAACAGAGTTAAAGATGGAGAATATGGCTGTGATGTTTGAATCATGTCAACATCCAAAGAGTATGTGGGAGAATTTGGTGTTTGAGGTGTTTCAATTTGTACATATTTTCGTTGTGACTCCACATTTGTTGGAGCCATATCAATTTGACTTTGAGATGGTGCAGTGACTGGGTCTTTAGCTCCAGTTTACACTTTGTGTGTACCCTGTGAATCCCCAAGGGTTTTAGATTTCTTCTTTCTTGTGTAGGTTTGTGGTGAACTTGTGTCCCTACCCCTTTTGTTCTGTGCTCCTGGTTGAGAGCTTGTTTTAATAGTTACATCCTTTTTGGAGGATGAAACTAGAATTGAGCTTTTATCCTTATTAACAACCACAGTTTATTGGGAAACTGTGGTTTGGCTTGGTTTGGGTACACTATGATCACCATCCTTATCCTTAAGACTTCTTTGATTTTCACCATGTCCCTCACCTGTCTTTCCCACCTTCACACTCCCCTCTTTGTGTTTAGTAGATTTTACAACTGGCATCTTTTGAGAGACACCAGAGGGGGCTTTCTTTGTCTTTGATTTTGAAACTTTGGTTTTGGTAGCTTAGGTAGGCATCTGTCTGGTCATTGACACAGATACCACTGCTACACTAGAAGGAAAAGAAATGTTTGAGGTTGGAAGAGTAGGGATAGTTGAAATTACCTCACTTACCTGAGGTGCCTCCATTACTGGAAAGTAGAAGAGTGACACCTCTTTGTGGTGATCTGCTCTATTGAGATCTGCAATAATTCTTCTTTCTTGAACCCAACAATCTAACTTGTTTGTTGGGTTCTCAAGCACAATATCCTCAGAGAGGTGGTTAGCAAGCATCATGAAAAATCTAGCATAATAAACATTCTTACCCCTCTTATTAAGCTCCCCTAACTTAAACCCCAACTCAAACAAGACTAGATCACTAAAATTGAAGTATTTATCAGTTAATAGCATGTAAAGCATGTTGAGCATAGAGATATTAACAGAGTCGAAATTGCTAATTTTTCCAGAAAATACTTTAGTAACTACATCACACAGAAAACTCCATTCTTTCCTAAGACCCAATCTCCTAATTTCACTTAATTTAGAGGTGGAGAGTGCATAACCCATGGAGTTTAACATGTTAACAATATCAGTGTCTATGTGTGGAGTAGAGACATTATTATCAGGAATCTTAAAGCATGCTTTAACAATATCACTATTAACACAAAATTTCTTACCCTTAATAGTGAAAGTGATGGTCTTGTTAGTTGAGTTGTACACTGCAGTCGTCCATATTTCCTCCACAACCTCACAGTAGATAGTGGGAGACTCCAGCATGGCATATTTGAGCTTACAGCCTTGCACAAAATCCATCATTTTGTGGTAGTCGCCAGACTGCTGAATCCCCTTGTTTGCTAGAGCCGTGAAATTGTTCTTCTCATAGATAAAGCCAGTTTAAGACATGATTTTGACGCTTGGTGCTATTGTTAGAGAGTAAAAATTGCAGAGAGAGGGTAATTGCTTTTGTGAAAGAAAGAAGTTAGAGCAGATGAATTGAGAATGATAAAAGAAAAGAAATGAAAATGAATTTTACTTTTATATTATCTCAAAAATAACTGTCAAAAATAATAAAGTAAAATAAAGTGACTAATAAAAATTACCCAAAATAGCCGTTTAAATAGATAAACTATAAAAATTCTATCAATTATCCGTCGTTTTATGCTTACAAACTGTAAGTATACTCGATGGATAATGTTCAAAAAATTAGCGGCTAAGATTTAGACAATTCGACGGATGAGGTTAAACAGTTATCCGTCGAGTTATAAAAATTCCAGAAAAAATAATTGATTTTATTAACAAATTGTATTCCGAAGGATGATCGAAATCATCCGTCGGGATGTAAATTTTGACTTAGCCAAAACTTCATCCAGGACTGAAAAATCAATTAAATTTTTGGCTGCTTTACAACTTGCAAAATATCTGAAAAAATTCAAGAGTAATTAAGCATACCTAACTCACTTACCAGTCTTGAAAAGGTGGATTCATCCAGTGGCTTGGTAAATATATCTGCAAGCTGTTTTTCACTTGGAACAAAATGTAGTTCCACAGTACCAATCATTACATGTTCCCTTATGAAGTGATACTTGATGTCTATGTGCTTTGTTCCTAAATGTTGTACTGGATTCTCAGTGATGGTAATTACACTTGTGTTAACACAGAAAATGGGAATTCTTTCCACTTGTAGACCATAGTCTAGCAATTGGTTTTTCATCCACAAAATCTGTGCACAGCAACTGCCAGCAGCAATATATTCAGCTTCTGCTGTAGAAGTAGAAACTGAATTTTTCTTTTTACTGAACCAGGACACAAGCTTATTTCCTAGAAATTGACAGGTTCCTGTTGTACTTTTTCTATCAATTCTACAACCTGCATAATCTGCATCTGAATAACCAGTTAGATCAAAACCAGAGTCTCTAGGGTACCAAATGCCAAGTTTTGGTGTACCTTTGAGATATCTGAAAATTCTCTTAATAACAATTAAATGAGATTCTCTAGGATCAGCCTGCAATCTAGCACAAAGACATGTAGCAAACATTATATCTAGCCTACTAGCTGTTAAGTATAGAAGTGAGCCAACCATGCCTCTATAACTTGAAATATCCACAGACTTTTGAGTAGTGTTTAATTCAAGTTTAGTTGCAATGGCCATGGGAGTATTTGCAGATGTGCAATACATTAATTCAAACTTCTTTAAAAGATCATAAATGTATTTAGTTTGACTAATGAATATTCCATCACTAACTTGTTTAACTTGTAAACCAAGAAAGTAAGTTAGTTCACCCATCATACTCATTTCATACTTACTTTGCATCAATTTGGCAAACTTTTTGCAAAGTTTTTCATCTGTAGAGCTAAAAATAATGTTATCTACATAAATTTGAACAAGTATGCTAGAGCCATTAACATTTCTAAAGAATAAATTTTTGTCTACAGTACCTCTAGTGAAGTGATTCTCTAAAAGAAACTTTGACAAAGTGTCATACCAGGCTCTAGGTGCTTGCTTCAATCCATAGAGTGCTTTCAAAAGATAGTATACATGATCAGGTAGATTTGGATCTTCAAAACCAGGAGGCTGACTAACATAGACTTCCTCCTCCAAAACTCCATTTAGAAAAGCACTCTTGACATCCATTTGATAGACCTTGAAATTGGCATGGGCTGCATAGGCGAAGAAGATTCTGATGGCTTCAAGTCTTGAACCAGGAAAAAGGTTTCATCAAAATCTATTCATTCTTGTTGACAGTAGCCCTTAGCAACCAATCTACTTTGTTCCTGACTACTATGCCATTTTCATCGATCTTGTTTCTGAATACCCATTTGGTGTCTATTGGATTCTTTCCTTTAGGCTTGGGTACCAGCTTCCATACATTGTTCCTTTCAAATTGGTTTAGCTCCTCCTACATAGCTAAAATCCAATCAGGATCCAACAAAGCTTTTTCTACCTTCTTTGGTTCTTCCTTAGATAGGAAACTGCTATATAGACATTCTTCTTGAGTTGCTCTTCTTGTTTGAACTCTAGAAGATACATCACCAATGATGAGCTCAAAGGGGTGATCCTTTGTCCATTTTCTTTGTTGAGGTAGATTGGCTCTAGATGAAGAGGCCTCATTGTTGTCTTGATGTGTGATTGGGTTTTAATTATTAGAAACTCCCCCTGAGTTTGTAAATCTATGATTTGAGAAAGAGGGACTTTTTGTAAGTGATCTATTCTGAC
Source organism: Apium graveolens (assembly GCF_009905375.1). Taxonomy (NCBI): domain Eukaryota; kingdom Viridiplantae; phylum Streptophyta; class Magnoliopsida; order Apiales; family Apiaceae; genus Apium; species Apium graveolens. Next base: position 184,472,919 of record NC_133655.1, on the reverse strand, counting down.
TTTCATCTTCTTTTGATGACCCGACGGATGGTGAATTTTGAGTTTCGACGGATGAAGTTGATTGTCTCCCGATGGATGATGCAGATTGTCTACCAACGGACGAGGCATTTTGTAAATTGATAGATGTTGAGTTATTAGCTTCATTGGTAGTAGATTTTTCTGCACTTTCCTTAGTTATAGTTTCTTGATCACTTTCATCATCACTGTCATCACTAACCATCTCCACATTGTCAAACTTGAGGCTCTCATGGTAATCTCCATCTTGCAGTCCTTCAATATTTTTATCATCAAACACAACATGAATTGATTCTATAATAATGTTCCCATTTTGATCAGTTTGATTTCTCAAGATATAATATTTACAGCCAAAGACATGAAAAAAATTTAGAGTTGGCTTCTTGTTCTTGATCCATTGATAGGGAGTCATGCATTTTGCTTGATTAACCAAAGAAATATTCTGAGTATAACATGTAGTATTTACAGCTTCAGCCCAGAAGTATGTTAGTAACTTGATTCTTCAAGCATTGTCCTTGCAGCTTCAATAAGTTATCTGTTCTTTCTTTCTACTACATTTTATTGTGGAGTTCTTGCTGCTGAAAACTCATGCATAATCCCATTCTCTTCACAAAATTCTCTCATGACAGAATTCTTGAACTCGGTTCCATTGTCACTCCTGATTCTTCTAACTTTGAAATCAGGATGATTGTTGACTTGCCTTATGTGATTGATGATGATATCACTAGCCTCGTCTTTAGACTTTAGGAAATATGTCCAACAGAACTTTGAGAAATCATCTACAATTACTAGGCAAAATATTTTCCTTGAGATGGACAACACATTGACTGGTCCAAACATATCCATGTGTAGCAGTTGCAAAGGTTCTTCAACTGTTGAATCAAGCTTCTTTCTGAATGATGCTTTGATTTGCTTTCCCTTTTGGCAAGCATCACACAGTCCATCCTTAGAAAACTCCACTTGAGGAATACCTCTAACCAGTTCTTTCTTTACAATCTCATTTATGGTCTTGAAGTTTAGATGGGATAGCTTCTTGTTCCATAGCCAACTTTCATCTTGACTTACTTTACTGAGAAGACAAGTAACAAATTCTGCATTTGATGAGTTGAAGTCAGCTAGGTACACATTTCCTTTTCTCACTCCAGTGAGAACAACTTTTTTGCTCCTCTTGTTTGTCACAACACAGGCTTCTGAATTGAAGGTTACTGAATTGCCTTTATCACAAAGCTGGCTGATACTCAACAAATTGTGCTTGAGACCATCTACTAAGGCAACCTCCTCAATGATGACATTATCTTTTGAAATCAAGCCATATCCCACAGTATAACCCTTGCTGTCATCTCCAAAAGTAATACTTGGGCCAGCTCTCTCCTTAAACTCTGTGAACAGAGTAGAATCTCCAGTCATGTGTCTTGAACAACCACTATCCAAGTACCACAGATTCTTTCTATTTCCCTGCACACATTAAAACCAAATCGAGTTAATTTTGGTACCCAAGTTTCCTTGGGTCCAGCCTTGTTAGCTTTCTTCTTCTGTTTCTTAGGTTTGATCTCATTTGACTTGGGGATATCAGATTCATCCTTAGTCATCTGAGTTGGACCTTTGAAACCATTCATTAAAACAAAATTATCATGCACATTTTGATTAAAAGGAAATGGCATGCTATTTTCAAACATGTTATTCCAGTATGGCATGCTAAATAGAATTTGAGGCATACCAAATGCAGCATAATAAGGATTAGGTGTAAATGGCATATTAGCAAATTGTGCATATATATTCTGTGTAGACATAGCATTCAAAGGCATAGAAGGCATAGCACTCATGTTGGGAAAAGAAGGTGGTACAGTCATGGAAGTAGGCATGGCAATTATGCAATTAACAGATATATGATTAACACTGCCACACTTAACACAGATTTTTCTAGGAGCATACTTATCAGGTATGTAGTTGTTATGTTTGTTAATCCCTACTTTCCCATTTCTATTGTTTTTCTTTTTAGCCTCTGTTTTAACCTCAATCTTTTCTAGTATGTCATTCAATTGCTTGATGGACAGATGACCAACATTCACTTTCTTCTCCTTCTTCACTTGACTAGATTTCCCTGAAATAAAGTTTTTGAAAACTGATCCATATTTTTCATTTAACTTGTCAAGTTTGGCTTTACTCACAGGTTTGCTCACAGTCGACGGATGAGGATTTATGTCACTCGACAGATAACCTTTTTGATTATCCGACGGATGACTCTCATCATCCATCGAGTCTACATCTGTTAGCAATCCTTCAACCAAATTTGATTCCAGCTTCTCTTTACTCTTTTTCCAGGCTGCATCACAGAAGCACTCAATACCTTGAACTTTGGTGATTTGAGCATGGACATCTCTAGATGATTTCCATGCCTTAATCACCTCATGTTCACGATCAAGCTGCTTCTTCAAAATTTCTTCTTTCTTCAGGGACTCAGTTAATTCCTCCTTAGCAATCTTACATTCTATTCTCAATTTTTCAAATTCAATAAACTGAGACTCTAGCACATTATTCCTCTCACTTAAAAACAAATTATTTTCTTTAATTTTAGCATTTTCCTTAGTGAGGGACTTAAGTGTAACATGCAAGTGATATAATTCTGTGGACATGTCATTTATTGCATCATTACACTCAGCTTTAGATATATGTGCAAGGTTAGTGGTGATTACCTGATTACTTGAAGAACTTGTCTCTGTTTCATCAGACTTGGCCATTAGGGCTAGATTGACATAGCTGACATCTTCATCCTCATCCCGACCATCTGCTGCCCAGTCATTTTCTTGTGTAATAAAATCCCTTTCCTTTTTTTGAGCAACTCAAAATACTTCTGTTTATAATCCACAGGATCAAACTTTTTCTTCCTGGAATCTGACTTTTTACACTCACTGGCAAAGTGCCCCGCCAATCCACATTTGAAATATTTGAATTTTGATTTATCCACCATGTTTCTATTTGGCTTAGCTGCTCCAAAGTTCTTCTTGAACTTGAGCTTGGAAAATCTTCTGGAAAGAAATGCAAGATGTTCATCAATATCATCCATATCTTCTTGGCTCAAAGAATCTTTATTTTCTACTACCATCCCCTTACCCTTGTTTTCACAGACCTTTGAAGTAGACTCAACAGCTTCTATCTTCATCTTCTTCTCTTTCTCTAACTCAGCAACCAGTACAATGGACCCTCCTTTCTTTCTCCCTTTCTCCATTCTTTCATCTTGCTCTATTTCAAGCTCATAAGTCTTTAGAATGCCCTACAGTCTCTCTACTGTAAACTCCTTATATTCTTGTAAATTTCTCAAGGAGACTGTCATTGGTTTCCATTCTTTTGGAAGGGTTCTCAGGAATTTGAGGTTAGAATCTTTGGTTTGGTAGACTCTTCCATGCAGCTTCATAGCATTTAGTAGCTTTTGAAATCTACTAAAGATATCAGTGAGGGTTTCACCTTCTTCATAGTGGAAATGCTAATATTGCTAAATTAGTAACTGCATCTTGTTTTCTCCAACTTGTTCAGTGCCATCACAAATTATTTGAATGGTGTCCCAAACCTCCTTGACTATCTTGCAATTGATGATGTTGTCAAACATGTCACCATCAACTCCATTGAATAAAATATTCATGGCCTTCTTGTCCTTTCTGACTTGTTCAATATCAGGATCTGACCATTCATGCCTTGGCTTGGGAACTGATGGCTCATTTCCGGTTGCATCTCTCATTGGTACATGAGGACCACTCTCTATACAATCCACATAGGCCTCATCTTGAGAAAGTAAATGAAGATGCATCTTTACTTTCCAGTGATGGTAATTATCTTTGTCCAGAAAAGGAATCTTGACTTCAACATCCTTCTTGTTCATCTTGCTGTTTGTTATGATCTTTAAACTCTTTGTGCTTCAAGAGCTTGCTCTGATACCAATTGTTAGTCCCTAACAATACAACAAGAATTACAGAAGGGGGGGGTTGAATGTAATTCTGGCTACTTTTTGAGATTAATGAAAAATGGTTCTATCTTAATAATATATAAGTGTTTGATTTGCAAAGTGCGGAATAAAGAGTTAGATAAATCAAAACACAAGTAATAAAAACACAGGTCTTTAAAAGTTTCTGGTGGATTTGAATGTATCCACCATATATATATATATATATCAAGAGAACCTTGTGAAGCTTGAATAGCTCATAGCTGCTTACAAATATGAACAACTAAACTTACAGAGAAATGCTACAGGATACAACTTACAATTGTTTCTCTGAGATTGTATTTTCTTAGTCTTGTTGTTGTTCTACTTGCTACTCTTGGTTTATATATCACCAATATTACATAGTAATAAAACAAGATAATTAAACAAAACTTATCAAGTCTAATACCATGCTGCTTCACTACTCTATTCCAGCATCTTTGAATATCTTCATAATAACATGGAAATGGTAATGCTTCTTTGTTTTAAAAAACCCAGCTGAATAGGCTGCCACATTCCTTTTGCAAACACTCGACACATTTGATTGTGTTGTCACTGTCAATAGATGTTTAAATTGATCATCCGTCGGGTTGCCGTGTTGATCATCCATCGGGTAGCTTTGTTGATCATCCGTCGGGTAGCTATTTGACACTTGACTTCATTTCATTTATGCAGAATTACAAGACATCTTCTATTTACAACTAATCAACCTATTCTGCATATCTAATTAAAGTCAACATGACTTATATGCTACTACAGAATCTATACAAAGGTGTTTGCAGAAATGTGATACATGACTTATTGTTACATAAGTTACTCACTCGATCGATGTCAAATCATCATCTGTCTAGACTATATTGAGTCATCCGTCGGGACTATATTTGATTATCCGTCGAGTGCTACATTTTTCACTAAGTTGAATCTAATAAGATGTTTTGTTAATGTAATCATCAAGTTCAGAACATATTCCCAACAACAGTAATCTCATGCACATGCGAAGATGGCATGATGTTAGCACAAATAAACGAGTTCCAAGCCCATGCAAACCTGTTCATGCACGAAGTAGGGAATGTGGAGTAATCAGTAGTGCCCCTCTTGAACTTCCAATGAGTCTCAGGCACATAAAGAGTAGCAATGATGAGATCCAAATCAAAGTCCTCCGGAGTCTTATCGTTCCAAGTGTCCTGACCCACCTTCCTCGCGGGCTGCTCAATCACCGTCCTGATAGCATCAGCACTGTACTCTACAGTCCTCCCCCTCAGCACCATGAAGCCATTTTTCTCCGCTTTGGCATTAGCATAGAATTCCCGCACAACACTCATGGGCACAGCAGCGGGTGCTTCACAAAAAGAAACCCAGCCCATCTCGAGAATCATCTCTAACAGCTTACCATCCTTCCATGATGGCAGAAAACCTCGCTCTTTAGCAATAGGCTTCGAAAAAAGTCATGTGTCCTGGGCCTCACACCACCCGTAGATGAAGAATCGGTGGTGCTGCTACCAACGTGTGTTCTTTCTCTCTTGAGTGCCATTGGGATTGAATGAGAGAGAATAAAAGTTTAAGTGTTTGAGAGAGATTTGTGTTTGAGAATTTGTGATGTGGTGGAGAAGTTATGTATAAGTGTATGTATTTATAGGCGGAGAGGTGTGAATTTGATAAGGAATAGAAGTGGGAATTGATTGCGAGAATCGTGCGAATAATGGAATTGATCAGGAGAGGGATTTACTGGATGTGGAAGAGTAGAAATCGGTTTGGAATTGATTTTTGATTAAAAACCCCGATTTTCTCTTAAAATTGCTATTTTATTTTATTTTCGAACAGGGACCCGGCGCGGTCCCGCGCTAGGACAGCGCGGGCGGGCTCACTCTCTGGATCACCGGAGCGGTCGCACGCTAGATCAGCGCGGGTGCACTTACCTTCTGGAAAAACTGCTTAGTCACCGGAGTTAACCCTGAATTTTTTTCTTTTTCTGATTTTTTGAGTTTTTATCCTTTCTTCTTGTTTCCTCTACCTACTAATGTACAACATACTTGGGTTGCCTCCCAAGAAGCGCTTCTTTTACATCGCTAGATCGGCGTAGAATCTCGAGATCAATTGGACAATAAAACGGCAATAACCACCTTGCGGTTTGCCGTGTTACCGTAATAATGCTTTAACCTTTGACCATTTACCTTGAATGCTTGGCCCAGATCATTCTCAAAAATTTCCACCGCTCCATGTGGAAACACAGTTTTGACAATAAACGGCCCTGACCATCTTGACTTCAACTTTCCAGGAAAAAGATGGAGACGAGAGTTGAACAAAAGAACTTGTTGCCCCGACACAAATGATTTGAGCACTAAACCCCGATCATGCCACCTCTTGACTTTCTCCTTATACATTTTGTTGTTCTCTTAAGCTTAAAGTGAAAACTCGTCAAGTTCATTAAATTGAAGCATCCTCTTCTTTCCAGCTACATCCAAGTCTAGATTTAACTTCTTCAAAGCCCAATATGCTTTATGCTCGAGTTCCACAGGAAAATGACACCCTTTACCATAGACCAACTGAAACGGCGACATTCCCAAAGGAGTTTTGTAAGTTGTTCTATAAGCCCAAAAAGCTTCATCAAGCTTCAAAGACCAATCTTTCCTCGATGGACACACCACTTTCTCTAAGATACGCTTGATCTCTCTATTAGATACCTCATCTTGACCATTCGTCTGAGGATGATAAGCCGTAGCAATGCGATGATTCACATTATACCTTTTCATCATAACAGTGAACTTGCAATTGTAAAAATACGACCCCTCATCACTGATTATGACTCTTGGAGTTCCAAACCTAGTGAATATTTTCTTGTGAAGAAAATTAAGCACCACTCTCGCATCGTTCATTGGCAACGCCTTAACTTCAACCCATGTCAACATATAATCAACTGCCAACAAGATATATTAATTGTTATAAGATGAGACAAATGGCCCCATGAAGTCAATTCCCCAAACATTGAAGACCTCAATCTTGAGAAGCACATTAAGAGGCATCTCATCCCTCTTAGACATATTACCCACACATTGACATTAATCACATTTCAAAACGAACTGGTGATCTACTCTTAAATATTGAAACCTGCTTGAAGAACACGAGCTACTGTCTTTTCTCCACCATAATATCTTCCATAAGCCGTTGAGTGGAAATCTCGCAAGATCCCCACCATTTCGATGTAAGGAATACATATCCTGATGATTTGGTCAGCTCCTTGTCAAAAAAGAAATGGCTCATCCCACATATACCACTTCACTTCATGTAGAAACTTCTTCTTCTGAGTATAAGATAAGTCGGGAGGCATGATATTACTCACAAGGTAGTTCACAATATCTGCAAACCACGGTTCTTTTTCTTGCACTCCAAACATCTGCTCATCAGGAAAAGATTCATTTATCAATGTCTTATCCAATGAAGTAGCATTAGGATTCTCTAAACGCGAGAGATGATCAGAGACTTGATATTCAGTTCCCTTTCTGTCCTTGATCTCTAGTTCAAATTCTTGAAGCAAAAGAACCCATCTAATCAATCTAGGCTTCAAGTCCTTCTTTGAGATGAGATATTGAATTGCAGCATGATTAGTGAAAACTATCACCTTAGTCCCAAGTAGATACGATCGAAATTTCTCAAAACCATAGACAATAGCCAAAAGTTCTTTCTCCGTAGTAGTATAATTCAGTTGAGCACCATTTAGGGTCTTACTAGCGTAGTAGCCCACATAAAATATGTTGTTCTTCCTCTGCCCAAGAACTGCTCCAACTGCATAGTCGTTTGCATCGCACATCATCTCAAAAGGTTCGTTCCAATTAGGTGTAGTTATGACCGGTGCCGTGATTAAATTCTTCTTCAATGTCTCAAAAGCTGCAAGGCACTCGTCATCAAACTTGAAAGGAACATCTTTCTCTATCAAACTGTACAATGCCTTCGAAATTTTCGAGAAGTCTTTGATGAAGCACCTGTAGAAATCCGCATGTCCAAGAAAACTGCGAATTCCCTTAACATAAATGGGTGGAGGAAGATTTTTAATGACCCCCACCTTGGCCTTGTCCACCTCTAGACCCTTACTAGAAACCTTGTGCTCGAGAATAATGCCCTGACGCACCATAAAGTGACATTTCTCCCAATTGAGAACTAGATTGGTCTCAACACACCTCTTAAGAACATGTCCAAGATTTTGCAAGCATTCATCAAAAGAATCGCCAAAGACTGAGAAGTCGTCCATGAACACCTCCACATTCTGGCCAATCATATCAGAAAAGATGGCCATCATACATCTCTGAAATGTGGCTGGTGCACCACACAGTCCAAAAGAAACTCGTCTAAAGGCGAAAGTACCAAATAGACAAGTGAAGGTTGTTTTCTCTTGATCTTCTGGAGCGATACAAATTTGATTATAACCCGAATAACCATCCAGAAGACAGTAGTACTCATGACCAACCAACCTGTCAAGCATCTGATCAATGAAAGGAAGAGGGAAGTTGTAACACCCCCAAATCCGGGGTTGGGGATCCGGGTTGTCACGAGTTCCATTTCCCTTAATAACACTCAATCTTTATAAACAACCAACTACTGCGTACTGTGACCCCACAATATACACACACACCACAAGTTATAGTCTCAGAGATGAATACCAAAAATAACATAAGTAATTTTATTCCATAATTATAAACTATTACACCTTAAAAGAGTTTCTAAATAAATTTACATATTCTTTGCCATTATTACAATTCATAAATATACATAAGTCTGGTACATCAAAAGTTGAAAGCCTAGCCTATTGGTAGACCCTACCTCAGCTACACGACATCAACGCCTACCGGAAACTGTAGAACGTTTCCTATCCGCTCACAAATTGGGAGCTTGGTCCTGTTCATCTTGTCTATCTGTTGTTGTGTGATGAAAGAAGAAAGCAAGGGTGAGCAACAAGCCCACTGAAATAAAGTTCATCACATAGATGGGACTACAAGATAAGATTTTAATGGATTCAATCTTTGAAATATCATTCAAAAGAAATGAAGTTACGAGATACTTCATTAAGTCCCGATATATATATACACCTATATATATCTCTTACTTTCCTTGGAAACCTATGTTATGAAAAGTATAAACAGAGTTATAATATCCAATGAATTTGGAAAAAAGAAAACCTTGACATAAACCTGATATCTTGCTGATCAGGCAAAGATACCAATAAGTAACCTTTTCTACTAGTAGATGGACGAATTCCACACTGGTCATCACCCTGGCCGTATTAGGACCTATGCTGGACTGCCACTCAGCCACTTATGCATTGATGGACTCCCACTGAGCCACTTACACTTTCATGGACGCCCACTGAGCCCATGTTGCTTATGTCGACTCAAATAGATGGACTTACTTCCCGAATGTTGGGCAAGTAATCAAAATTTTTTCTCAAAATAGCAACCTCGTTGCGAATATAAAATACACCACAGAGCCGGATCCCTCAGGTTTTGGGCAAGTATTTAAATCCCCTTCGAAAGGAAGATCTTAAATCGAAAAATGAGTTTTGGGATCCGCTCTAACTTTTAAAAATCATTTTGAAGACTCGAAAACATTTTAAAGAATGTTTAGAGTAACGTTGATTTAATAAAATAAATCAGTCCCGATATGTTGGAGAAAATATCTGAATATTATTACTTAAATAATATTCCCATAAAGGATAATCTTTATAAAAATAATTGAAGTAGAAGTTTTACAACTCATACTTGAAATGAATAATAAATAATCAAAGATATACTTATACGAAAGTACGATCTTTATTTGAATAATCGAAAATAAGTTTGATTATCGAAACATTATTCTTTAATAAAATAAAGAATATTATTTAATAAAATAAGCGGAGTCATAAGTCATCGAATGAATATTCAAAATAATATTCATTAAATAAAGTAAGCGGAGTCACAAGTTCTCGAATGAATATTCAAAATAATATTCATTAAATAAAATAAAGTTATCGAATAAACCTTATCTGATTAATAGTTTTGAAAGCTATATCAATATATATATATAAATATATATTATACTCGGGAACTTCGACTCCCGGTTTAGAAAATGTTCGCCTTTGGGTCCCCTATACTAAGCGTATACGCAACTACTGCTTATCTCTAGCATAGGTATTATGCAACTTATAAGCATTTGGATCAACAATTAGATATCAAGATTACGAAACATACATGTGTATATACCATATCATCATGCTCCAATATATCGCAAAATTTGCTAATAACAATCATGCACTTATCACAAGATAATGCATATACATATATTTACATCACAATAACAGTATAACGGGTAGAAAACTTGCCTGAGTGTTCCCGGATAGACTTAAGCTTAGAGTGGGTCCGATAACCTATGAAAAAAACATAAGTCGGAATTAAACCCCGGTCGCTTAAGAAACTAGTCTTTAACCAATTGAACCCTAACGTTCGCTTATGGTCACTTCTACGCTTAACGAATCACATAAGTCGTTCGAGTACACTCGGCTCCACCATTTTTAATAAATTAACCATTAAGAATTTTAAGGCGATTCTTTCGCGAGTACCCTACCACTGCCTAATCCACTTTAAATAATTGTTTCATACTCCAATTAGTCATTTAAGGGCCTTAACCAAGGTTTCAAAGTAAGGCGAGGGGTAATGGTTCGTTCGTGAAACGCCGTTACTTAAAACAGCCGTTTCTCCTAAACCATACATCGGATTCACACGAACCACATATCAAAACGAAGCTCGTAACATGAACTATCTAAAAATGGCAATAGCCATAATCTAACAGTGAGTTCACGGGTCGTGAAGTTAAGAACAAAAATAGTCTAAGGTAAATCGGGCATTACGACGGCTATGTTTACGCGATTACCAAATTTTAAACTACTCCAATCCATCCACAAATCAACTCACAATCAACAATACAACCAACCCTCATCCAAACCTTACCACATCAGTCTCAAGATTTTCCAATTCATTCAACCCTAAATATAAACTACTAACTATACTTAAGTTTCATTAACTATAAACAAGATTCAATCATCCAAATCACTACAAACCCAACCAAACTTGAAACACACAAGCATCATGCTTCTCATATACTATAACAATCAAAACCACTCCTAAACATTCAAAGTAAAGCTTAGGGTTTGAATTTTTTTATACCTTCTTGAAGCTTTTAATCAATGAAAGATCCTTGAAATGTCCATGGAAGCCTTGATCTATGCTTAAGCTACCTTGACCTTACAAATAAAATCAAGAATCAAAAGTTTGTTCTTGAAAGTTACTATTCACCCTAAACTAAAATGATTTATTTGAGCTAGAAAACCTTGGATTCAAGCACTCAAACTACTTGCTCTTCTTAGTTATGAAATATAGGAGCTTTAGAGACTAACCTCTTGATTTATGATGGAGTGAAGCTTGAGTTTTGAAATTTTCCTTCTTGTTTAAAGAAGAAAAGCCGAGGCAATGAAGGAGAAGAAGAAGAAATAGCTTCTTGATTGGTGTTTTGATGATTTGTGTGGTGTTTAGCTTGGTTACATGGAATTTACCATGGTGAAAAATGTGTGGCTCACAATCAACCAACCAATCCTTCCCACTTGTCATGCTTATGTCATCAAGCTTAGGTCATCTTGTTATACTTGTCTTCTTCTTGTTGGTGTGATGACATCATCATCCACTAATCTCTTTGATTAACCCTTAATTACTTGGCTAATGACCGCTTATCTGTTATACGGTTCGCTTAACTTTCATTCATGTTTATCGTTCGAGGGATCATATCCGGGATCTTATTACTTGGGTTCCCCTAAACCTTTCTCAATATTTTATATTCCTTTTATAATCCTCTCTTATAATCCTTGAATTTAAATCCTTTTAATCATGTTACCTTATACTCAATTCTTTCTGTAATAACCCCAATTTTGGAAATTTTTGAAACCCTTATGAATAGTGTTTTTGCTGAACGAGAAAACTTTTCATGCCACGCTATGTAGGGGTTCTGTTATTGATCTTATGGGATATTATTAGTACTCTATGAAGTATATAAGTGTATGTAAAGATCGTCAGAATCCAATTCCGAACACTTTGGTTTTTCCCGGAAATCCACAATATACGGAGAGAATTGAGTATAAGGTAACAGGATAAAAAGGATTTAAATTAAAGGATTATAAAAGAGGATCATAGAAGGAATATAATATATTGAGAAAGGTTAAGGGAACCTAAGTAATAAGATCCCGGGTATGATCCTTCAAACGATAAAACGAGAACGAAAGTTAAGCGAACCGTATAGCAGATCAGCGGTCATTAGGCAAACGATTAGGAAGTTAATCAAAGGGATTAATGGGAATGATGTCATCCAACCAATAGAAAGAAGACAAGGAAGGAAGGATGACATCATGTGGATGAGATAAGCATGACATGGGAAGGAGGAGGTGTGGTGGCTTTGTAACCACACAAATCCAAGGGCAAGAAGGTAATTCACTAAAGCAAAAACAAAACCAAATCAACCAACCAAGCAAATCATTTCATTTTCATCAAACAAAACACAAAATTCTCCATTCTTCATGAAGCTCTCGGGTGGGTTTCTTAATTTTTGAAAGTCCAAGCTCCTCCACTTGTTATTTTCCAAGGTAATTATCCTAGCTTCTCCTAATTAAGTTACATACTTCCTATAAGTTTAAGCTTCTAATTCCAAGCCAATCTTTTTCTATAAATCATCAAAGAAGATGGTGAATAGTGTTTTCAAGAACTAAAATTTGTGTTCTTGAAGTTTTGTTTAGATTAAGTTTGGATAAAGACTTTAAAGGTGATTCCAAGCCATCCTCTTGATTCTCCACTCTCCAAGGAAGGTATAAACTACAAACCCTAGCTTTAGTTTTGAGTAATTAGGATTGAATGTGTTTGATTTAGCATATGTGAAGCATGATGCTTGAATGGTTGAAGTTTGGTTGAGTTGTAGAGATTAGTTGGTTTTGTTGTATTGTTGGAGTTGTAAATCTTGGTAATTAGTTAAAGAACCTAAGTAAAGCTTTTAGTTCATGTGAGGAATAAGTATAAATGGTAAATGTTGTGGTTTTGAATAAAAGAACTTAAGTATGATTAAAGTTAAGTTTAGGCATAAGTATGAATGATTAAATTGAATTGGTTGGGGTTGTTATGATGTGATAAGGATGGATGATTGTTGTATGATGGATTTGAGGTTGGATTTGGGGTTGATTTGGAATGGGTTTGAATGGTTTAAAAAAAATGGGAAATCGCGTAAACATAGCCGTCGTAACGTCCGATTTTCTTTGGACTGTTTTTGTGCATAGCATTAGGACCCGAGAACCCCCTGCTAGATTGTGACCACTGCCATGTTTAGATATCTCATGTTACGAGCTTCGTTTTGATATGTAGTTCGTTCGATTCCGATTTACGGTTTAGGAGAAACGACCGTTTCAAGTAACGGCGTTTCACGAACGAAACTTTTTCCCTCGCCTTACTTTGAAATGTAGGTTAAAGACCAAAAAGGGTTAATTAATGCATGAAACATTTATGGTAAGTGTTTTAGGCAGTTGGTAAGTCACTCGCGAAGGAATCGCTTTAAAACTCGTAAAGGTTAAATTATTAAAAATGAAGGAGCCGAGGGTACCCGAGTGACTTAAGCAAATCAGTGAGCGCAAAATCAAGCGTTAGAGTCTAAGTTAGTTAAAGTATAGATTTACAAGTGATTTTGGTTTAATTCCAACTTACTTGTTGTTTATAGGTTACCAGACTCGTCCCGAGCCTTTTATCACCCCAAGTCGCTCAGGCAAGTATTCTATCCGTTATACTGTTGTTGTGATGTAAACATATGTGTATGCATTATCTTGTGATATTGCATGATTGTTGATAGCAAACTTTTGCGATATATTGTAGCATGTGATATGGTATATATGCATGCCTGTTTCATATTCTTGAAATTTATATCTGTTGGTTATTTGATAATACCTATGCTAGAGGATAGTTGTATCTTGCATATACCCTTAGTATAGGGACCCAAGGGTGAAAATATTTTCTAAAACCGGGAGTCGAGGATCCCGAGTAGATTTTATATGGATATGGATATATATATATATATTTATATATATATATGGTTATAGTTTTCCAAACTATTAATCGAATAAGGTTTATTCGATAACTTTAAACTTCATTTTATTATTGAATATTATTTCGAATATCATTCGAGGACTTATGACTCCTTTTATTTATTTATTGAATATTATTTGAATATTCATTCGAAGGCTTATGACTCTTTTATATTATTTATGAATAATATTTGAATATTCATTTGAGGATGTATGACTCCTTTATTTTATTTAATGAATATTATTTATAATATTCATTCGAGGTATTATGACTCAGCTTATTTTATTTATTGAATATTATTTGAATATTCATATGAGGATCTATGACTCCGATTATTTGCTGAGATATATTCTTTATTTTATTAAAGAATAAGGTGTTAATAATCAAACTTATTTTCGATTATTCAAATAAAGATAATACTTTCATATAAGTATATCTTTGGTTATTTAATACTCGTTTCAAGTATAAATTTTAATACTTCTACTTCAATTATTTTTATAAAGATTATTCTTTATGGGAATATTATTTAATTAATAATATTCTGGGGACTGATTTACTTCATTAAATCAGCCTTACTCCAAACACTCTTTAAAGTGTTTTCGAGTCTTCAAAATGATTTTTAAAAGTCAGAGCGGATCCCAAAAACTCATTTTTATATTTAAGATCTTCCTTTTAAGGGGATTTAAATACTCGCTCAAAACCTGGGGAATCCGGCTCTGTGGTGTATTTTATATTCGCAACAAGGTTGCAGATTTGGTAAATGAATTGATTACTTGCCCAACGTTCGGGAAGTAAGCCCCTCTCATTGAGTCGGCATAAGCGACAGACCGAGGTACGGTCTATTATTGTGTAAGTGGCTCAGTGGGAGTCCATCAAATGCATAGGTGGCTGAGTGGCAGTCCAGCATAGGTCTTAATTATGACCAGGGTGATGACCAGTGGGGAATTCGTCCATCTACTAGTAGAAAAGGTTACTTATTGGTATCTTTGCCTGATCAGCAAGATATCGGGTTTATGCCAAAATTCTTTTCCTTTCCAAAATTCATTGGATGTTTCGAACTCTGTTCATACTTCACATAACAGAGGTTCCAGGAAATGTTTAAAGGGATATATATATGTGGTTATATATATATCGGGACTAAATAAAGTATCTCATAACTTTTTCATTCAATAATCTTTCAAAGATTGAATCTATTCAAGTCTTATCTTGTGGTCTCATCAGTGGGATGAACTTTTGAAATTGATTATAACTTGAACGGTGGTAGTTCAAGTAGTATTGGGAATGATATAAATGTAGTGAAGTATTTGGTAACTTCATCTTTTAAACTTATATCTAATTAATAATTGTCTTATGAATGACAAAGATTTTCAGAAAAACGTTGAGACAAGGTTAGATATATGAGATCACCTTGCAACGATATTTTTTATATACAGTTATACACTGGGACTTTGTGTATATTATGCATGGAAGAGGACTTCCAATATTTTGAAAAGTATATATGTATATATATATATACTGAATATTTTGCGACTTCATCGCATTAAGTTATCAACTTGGTTCATTTCGTTTGACCAAGACTTTCATGAGTATTATGAGTAGACTCATATACTGTAAATAATTATGCATATTATTTTGGTGGGCTTGCTGCTCACCCTTGCTTTCTTCTTTCATCACACAACAACAGTTAGGAAAGATGACCAGACTCCAGCAGACCCAGCGCAAGCGCGTGGAAAGCGTTCCGCGTCTTCCCGTTGATGTCGTAGCTGCTATAGCTGCAGAGGTAGATCTATTGTAGATTAGACCATCTGCTTTTGGAGAATCAATTATGTATAATTATAACTTGTGGCAGATAATGGCAATTAACTGTAAATTTATCAAGTAATCGTTTTGGGTTGTAATAACTTTTAAATTGTGGATTCAAAGACTTGTACTTATTTGAATTTCATCTCTGAGACTATAACGGGTTGTGGTGTATGTTAGTGTGGGGTCACAGCATAAGGTTGGTTATTATTAATTAAGTGAAGTGATATTGTGGAAAGAAAGACCGTGACGACCCGGATCCCCGACCCCGAATCTGGGGGTGTTACAGAAATGGTATCAGAGCTAAGCGTTATAAACCTCAGAGATGATGGGACGTTAAGATAATAAGTTCACTAAGATAATAAGAACTCTTGCCAAGTTCATAGTCGGGCTACCTAACGTAGCACTGACAGTTAAAACCCTTATGGGAACCCTTATAGGTATCGTGATAGTAACATAGTTTGTTCTCGTATAGGGCAGCGGGGCACCAAACCTTGAGGTTCAGGAGCATCAGCATGAGGATGTTTTATTACAAGTTGGAGATCAAATTGTGAATCCGATGGAGTACCCTAATGAGGGACCGGATGAGGTTCAGATAGAGAATGCTGCGGTTGAGGATGTTATTCCGGAAAGGATTGTGGCTGAGGAGGATCTCATGGAGGATCCTGATGAGAATGAAGAGAGGACCGTTGAGGAACAGATGACCGTAGTCAGGGCGACTACCAGAGCAAGAATGGCCGCGAGGGTGGCCCTAGAGAATGAAGAGTTACCAAGGGCACAAAAGTTAATGAGGGCAGAAGGAGTGGGGCCTTCCACGACCCCAATTATACCAGTATCAGACCCTCTTCCAAAGGCTCCTGTAGACCTCCATGAGGTTCCACCAATTCCTGTTCCCTCCCCTGTACAGAGCCCAGCACATACTGAGGAAATGCCACCTTTATCCCCTGCACCATTGTCACCTGATACCGTACTTGGTTATCCATTTGGATCTCCTGGGTCTGCACCACCTGTTCCCCATGGACTGCTAGATGCTACCACTCAGGCTTCTCTTATCGCTGATTATCATATGACTTTGGGTGGCCTGTCAGAGGCCCGGAATGTTAGGAGTGATCTGTTGGATCGACTTACTGCACCAAGGATTGAGGGTGGGATACTTCCGGCAGGATTAGCGTATAGCATGGAAAGGATTGAGGCTACCACCCGTGTTACAGCTAGAGGCCATCTTGAGGGTCAGGTTGATCCAGCTCTACTTGCGACTATCTTAGACCTCATCACCTCTGTGATGGAACAGGTTAGGGATGTTGTGCGTGCTCGCACCTCTTAATCCATGGTAGTGTGCAAGGCCAGAGCAATCAAACAAGGGTCTCATGTAGCACCGCTTTTGGATGATTAGCCTAAGTTATGAATGATTAGTATTAATGACGAGATGACTATTTATGGTAGTACTTTTGGGATAGGAGCGATAAGTTCATATGATGTAATCCTCTTTAATATGTTCAGTTGTTGTACCCTCGAACAAATGGTTATGTATATATTCGTTAATTTCAGTTCAGATCAGTTTGATTGTGATAAATCACATTGTTAATTGCTCTATTAACACTTAAGAGAGTGTCATGAAGTTTATCGAACTTAAGAATTCATAATTTGCAATCGTGCAAGGACTAAACGAGGGGAAGACTTAAGCAAAGTAAGTAAGACAAATATCCAGAGACTCTCAAAATTTTCCAAGTAATATGCCCCACAAGGAATAAGGTTAGAGCAAACCCTGAATGTGATAGTCAGGGAGGACGCCATCAAGAGATAAAGAACCCGAAAAATAAAGTGGAAAATGAAGATTTTAAATTAAAAGATGACTCCAATTATGGGGAGTAGGAAGAAACGTTAGACTGAGGAAACAAAAGTCGAGTAAGGAAAGGAGACCCGAGACGGTACTCCTATACGGAAATTCATGGACCTGTCTAAAAAGAACTTAGACTATTATCCCCAACCACCACCCTGAGGAGACAGTGCGGTGAGAAATTCTTACATGACCTTTAAGTCGCTAAGCTCTCAGAGTTCCAAGGAACAAGCTGACCCAGTCGAGGCAAGAGCCTGGCTAAAGGAAATAGATGAATCATTTGAGATTCTAAATGATTGACGAACCACAAAAGACTGTTTTGTCACTTACCCTCCCAAGAGAGAGACCACCCGCTGGTGAAAGGCCAAGGAAGGCACGGAGCAAGAGATTATAATAAACTGATTAAAGTTCAGCCAATTGTTTTCGGGATCGTAATTCCCAAGGTTATGGAATAGTGTAAAAGCTTTAGAGCCAGAACAAAGGCAGACGAGTATGATGAATTATGAATCTAAGCTGTAAAAGTTGTTAAGATTCGTTCTGAAGACGCGAATCCAGAATGACGGGATATTTGAAATCAATGCTTATGTTGTGTTGGTTCATGAAATAATGATAAGAGAAAGGGAAATAAAAAGGAACTGAAGTGGAAAGGGATATAAAGGCAAAGGAGTTTGAGGTATGATAAGGGAGTCGGGTATGAGGAAACCCTAAAGACTCATAGCAATAGAAATAGAAAAGTATGTAATCGTCCGGATGAGAGTGATTCACCATGAGTTAAATTGATGGTTGAAGGTATAAGAGATACATATATTTTATCCCCTGTAAGTTGGGAAGATTCGAGGAAACCTTGAGATAATTCGAAGGATAAATAATGAGACGCGGATAGACTGAGGAGACAAGAAAGTAAGGAATTAAGAAAATTGGGTGAAGGAAGTGACCTTCAAGAAGGTAAAGTGTAAGACCGGTGGCATGATACCCAGAAAGGGAGACGCCAGATATGAAAGATATCCCAACATTGAGGTGACTGTTGAGATAAACAACAGAAGTAAATAAGGAATTATTAAAAAGAAGTTCACGTTGAACACGACCAATATCTTCCAGAACATCCTTGTTATCGTTACCAAATTAGGCAAGACAAGCGGATAACCGTTGTTATCTTTTGGAGGCCATATGGATTGACCTCAATTTGAATAAGGATGCTATTATGAAATTAGGTATCGACTATCGAGGTGGGAATGATGAATAAGATAATCTGTCGAGGATATATGACTTGATTTATCCATGGATGGATGCAGGTACCTTTTAAAGGTGGAATTAAGGCTAGAACATCGGTAACTTAAAATGAATCCTAGGGGAATGCATAAAGGTTTGCATTTCACCCTTAATAGGGACGGTATGAGTTTTGACAGTATGATTTGGAAAGGGTTAAGGTAACAATAACCTTTAAGAATTCGTGGAGAAATTTTCAGAAGTATATAGACAATGGTTCTAGTAATAGTAAATGGTATTTTGATATGCCCTGTATCTAGGAAATACAGGAGGAACGATTCAAGGATAACCTTAGAGGTTTTACAAGGAGAAAGGTAATATTCGAAATTCTCAAGAATAGAAATGTTGATAAAGGAAATATGACGTAATTATGATGTTGCCAAGTGGGGCACGTGTTAAACCACGAGAAAGTATGGATCAAACCAGTAATGGTCGAAATTGTTCAGGGCAATTAGGGCCTAGGATAAAAGATGTTCTAAGTATAGTTGAAAGTCAGTCGTGACAGTGATTAACCTCTAAAGACTGATGCAATAACTTATGGAAAAATGGTGATATTTTTTTTTTTTACTCATCAGATTTTAAGGAAAACATCTTCACATAAGCTGTGATTGAAATAAGGTAGAAAATTTATTTGGAGGTGGTTAAAATGACATTGACTGTAAGGAAATTTTACTATCAGGAAAGGCCAAAGAGGTGGCCGACACTTTAAAGGTAAGTGGATAATTATAGGCGCGTGTGCCAAAAGAATACAGTGATGATGGTTAAAAAAAAAATGTGAAGGTTGTATTATGGTTTGGAAGATTGACATTCCTTCTGATGACTGTGCAATACCCAACCGTAATAGTAGTTAGTAAAGGTTTAATTCGTGTAATCGCCATGAGCGGGCTATCTATCTCAGAAGATACTATCTTGAGATAAGCCAGGACCATAGTTCAAAAAGGACTAAACAAACCTTTGAGTTAAGTCTTCTATTGAAGGCATATGATTAAGAATGGTATTAACCTGCTATCATTGCTTTGAGCGAAACTCTTCTGCAAATTTTATCTGCTTCATGTCATGAAAGTACGTCAGAGTTTGGAGTGTTCTTCATGAATTGTGATTGGTGGTTATGTTAACTCCTTAGGAGAATTAGATACGAGATGGATGGACTCCGTATGGTTAGTTATTAAGACTTCATGGAAAATGAATGACTACAGTAGGTCAGTGGTGGACCTTAGTAAGGCAGCAATGATTCTGCGAGTAATGAGCTGAT
Source organism: Apium graveolens (assembly GCF_009905375.1). Classification (NCBI taxonomy): domain Eukaryota; kingdom Viridiplantae; phylum Streptophyta; class Magnoliopsida; order Apiales; family Apiaceae; genus Apium; species Apium graveolens. The sequence goes on along the minus strand of NC_133655.1, from coordinate 184,452,649 downwards.
TACAACCGTGAGAGTTGTATTGGAATGGGTGTTGAGATTGAGTACCACTAATCGGGTAGTGGTAGTGTATAAGCTATCATTGATAGACTAATTAAGTAGAGTATCTACCTAGTGAATAATTATTCTTTCTTATCAATAGAGAGTCGTATTATTATACAAGGAAGGTTGCGGTGCAAGCATAGAATTCAAGTAACGATGATGTCTAGAATGAGATCCCAGATTCGATTTTCGATGTCGAGGGAGTTTCAAAGGTAATTGTGTATAAGCTCGAGGAAGAGCATGGGTCCATAGGATGATGGACGGGATAGCGAAAATATTTAGGCACGTGAAATGCGATGCTATAATACTTGATGTTGATTAAATACATATATGTTTTGTTCTTCTATGACAAACCTCTATAGTTCAGAGGTAGGTTCCAAGCCAGATATTTTGTGGCAGTATATTTTTTTCATATATACAATTCTCTTCAGTTCGTTCTTTTCTCTTCTTTTCATTTCATGTAAGCTGAGAAGAACAACCCTTCCAGAAGGGGAGGTATTGCCGAATGACTATCTATCTTTGTGATAGAAGCCTAGTAGGATACCACATGTTGTTTAATTGCTTGTCAAGTACTAAAGGCTGGCCACCTTCTGTACTAACTATGCAATATAACAAGTGTTCATGATCATAGTGATCTCTCAACAAATTCCTTTACTTCTATTTGATTGATCAAATTTTGGAAAATAGAAACAACTGAAAAATGAGTAATAAAGTGGTGGTAGTATGCGGAATGGGAACACATTCGTGATACTAAGGTTGACGTGGTTATTAAAAGGTTATAGAACGCTAACAAGCAAAAGTATAACCCGTATAATATTAGGAACGGAAGGTAGTAGCGATTACGAACTGGAAAAGAATGGGTATTGAGAAGCAAGAGCTCTAATGATTGGAAGCTATGATGAGAGTCTGTGCAATAGACTTGAAAGAATTTGGAATGATCACTTAATTCGGATTGAGTTATCTTACGACAATAGATCATATGTCATTATCGAGATGTCGCCTTATGAGATCCTTGAGGGAAGACAATGTCGATCTCCCTTATGTTAGGATGAAGTTGTAGAGCGCAAGATACTCGGACCCGCAGTAGTCCAAAAGATCAAGGATATGATAGATCTAATCAGAGGACGGCTGGTAGTAGCCCAAGATGGACATGATAAGTATGTTGATTTGAAACGAAAGGATAAAGAGTATGAAATAGGGGACCTAGTAATGTTATAGGTATCCCTTGGAGAGGATTGATGAGGTTCGGAAAGAAATGAAAGCTAAGTCCACGAATTGCTGGACCCTTGGATATATTAAGACGTATTGGGAGGATAGCATAGAAGCTAGCCCTAACCCCGAACATGTAGCAGGTCGTAACGTGTTTCACGTATCAATGTTAAGGAAGTGTAATTTAGATGCCAGATGAATAGAGGCATATGAGCGCATAGATATGCAACCCGACGTAACCTGTATGGAGCAACCAGGAAGGGTTATAGAGTGAAAAAGAACAAGTGCTTAGGAGAAGGATTATTAAACTAGGCAGAGTTTGGTGGTAGGACCACAATGTGGGAAAATTTACTTAAGAGTTAGAAGGTGCAATGCTAGGAAGGTATCCCTATTCATTTTCTATCTGATTCCGGGACGGAATCCTTTTAAGGAGGGGAGACTGTAATAACCCCAATTTTGGAAATTTTTGAAACCCTTATGAATAGTGTTTTTGCTGAACGAGAAAACTTTTCATGCCACGCTATGTAGGGGTTCTGTTATTGATCTTATGGGATATTATTAGTACTCTATGAAGTATATAAGTGTATGTAAAGATCGTCAGAATCCAATTCCGAACACTTTGGTTTTTCCCGGAAATCCACAATATACGGAGAGAATTGAGTATAAGGTAACAGGATAAAAAGGATTTAAATTAAAGGATTATAAAAGAGGATCATAGAAGGAATATAATATATTGAGAAAGGTTAAGGGAACCTAAGTAATAAGATCCCGGGTATGATCCTTCAAACGATAAAACGAGAACGAAAGTTAAGCGAACCGTATAGCAGATCAGCGGTCATTAGGCAAACGATTAGGAAGTTAATCAAAGGGATTAATGGGAATGATGTCATCCAACCAATAGAAAGAAGACAAGGAAGGAAGGATGACATCATGTGGATGAGATAAGCATGACATGGGAAGGAGGAGGTGTGGTGGCTTTGTAACCACACAAATCCAAGGGCAAGAAGGTAATTCACTAAAGCAAAAACAAAACCAAATCAACCAACCAAGCAAATCATTTCATTTTCATCAAACAAAACACAAAATTCTCCATTCTTCATGAAGCTCTCGGGTGGGTTTCTTAATTTTTGAAAGTCCAAGCTCCTCCACTTGTTATTTTCCAAGGTAATTATCCTAGCTTCTCCTAATTAAGTTACATACTTCCTATAAGTTTAAGCTTCTAATTCCAAGCCAATCTTTTTCTATAAATCATCAAAGAAGATGGTGAATAGTGTTTTCAAGAACTAAAATTTGTGTTCTTGAAGTTTTGTTTAGATTAAGCTTGGATAAAGACTTTAAAGGTGATTCCAAGCCATCCTCTTGATTCTCCACTCTCCAAGGAAGGTATAAACTACAAACCCTAGCTTTAGTTTTGAGTAATTAGGATTGAATGTGTTTGATTTAGCATATGTGAAGCATGATGCTTGAATGGTTGAAGTTTGGTTGAGTTGTAGAGATTAGTTGGTTTTGTTGTATTGTTGGAGTTGTAAATCTTGGTAATTAGTTAAAGAACCTAAGTAAAGCTTTTAGTTCATGTGAGGAATAAGTATAAATGGTAAATGTTGTGGTTTTGAATAAAAGAACTTAAGTATGATTAAAGTTAAGTTTAGGCATAAGTATGAATGATTAAATGGAATTGGTTGGGGTTGTTATGATGTGATAAGGATGGATGATTGTTGTATGATGGATTTGAGGTTGGATTTGGGGTTGATTTGGAATGGGTTTGAATGGTTTAAAAAAAATGGGAAATCGCGTAAACATAGCCGTCGTAACGTCCGATTTTCTTTGGACTGTTTTTGTGCATAGCATTAGGACCCGAGAACCCCCTGCTAGATTGTGACCACTGCCATGTTTAGATAGCTCATGTTACGAGCTTCGTTTTGATATGTAGTTCGTTCGATTCCGATTTACGGTTTAGGAGAAACGACCGTTTCAAGTAACGGCGTTTCACGAACGAAACTTTTTCCCTCGCCTTACTTTGAAATGTAGGTTAAAGACCAAAAAGGGTTAATTAATGCATGAAACATTTATGGTAAGTGTTTTAGGCAGTTGGTAAGTCACTCGCGAAGGAATCGCTTTAAAACTCGTAAAGGTTAAATTATTAAAAATGAAGGAGCCGAGGGTACCCGAGTGACTTAAGCAAATCAGTGAGCGCAAAATCAAGCGTTAGAGTCTAAGTTAGTTAAAGTATAGATTTACAAGTGATTTTGGTTTAATTCCAACTTACTTGTTGTTTATAGGTTACCAGACTCGTCCCGAGCCTTTTATCACCCCAAGTCGCTCAGGCAAGTATTCTATCCGTTATACTGTTGTTGTGATGTAAACATATGTGTATGCATTATCTTGTGATATTGCATGATTGTTGATAGCAAACTTTTGCGATATATTGTAGCATGTGATATGGTATATATGCATGCCTGTTTCATATTCTTGAAATTTATATCTGTTGGTTATTTGATAATACCTATGCTAGAGGATAGTTGTATCTTGCATATACCCTTAGTATAGGGACCCAAGGGTGAAAATATTTTCTAAAACCGGGAGTCGAGGATCCCGAGTAGATTTTATATGGATATGGATATATATATATATATATATATATATATATATATTTATATATATATGGTTATAGTTTTCCAAACTATTAATCGAATAAGGTTTATTCGATAACTTTAAACTTCATTTTATTATTGAATATTATTTCGAATATCATTCGAGGACTTATGACTCCTTTTATTTATTTATTGAATATTATTTGAATATTCATTCGAAGGCTTATGACTCTTTTATATTATTTATGAATAATATTTGAATATTCATTTGAGGATGTATGACTCCTTTATTTTATTTAATGAATATTATTTATAATATTCATTCGAGGTATTATGACTCAGCTTATTTTATTTATTGAATATTATTTGAATATTCATATGAGGATCTATGACTCCGATTATTTGCTGAGATATATTCTTTATTTTATTAAAGAATAAGGTGTTAATAATCAAACTTATTTTCGATTATTCAAATAAAGATAATACTTTCATATAAGTATATCTTTGGTTATTTAATACTCGTTTCAAGTATAAATTTTAATACTTCTACTTCAATTATTTTTATAAAGATTATTCTTTATGGGAATATTATTTAATTAATAATATTCAGATATTTTCTAATATTCTGGGGACTGATTTACTTCATTAAATCAGCCTTACTCCAAACACTCTTTAAAGTGTTTTCGAGTCTTCAAAATGATTTTTAAAAGTCAGAGCGGATCCCAAAAACTCATTTTTATATTTAAGATCTTCCTTTTAAGGGGATTTAAATACTCGCTCAAAACCTGGGGAATCCGGCTCTGTGGTGTATTTTATATTCGCAACGAGGTTGCAGATTTGGTAAATGAATTGATTACTTGCCCAACGTTCGGGAAGTAAGCCCCTCTCATTGAGTCGGCATAAGCGACAGGCCGAGGTACGGTCTATTATTGTGTAAGTGGCTCAGTGGGAGTCCATCAAATGCATAGGTGGCTGAGTGGCAGTCCAGCATAGGTCTTAATTATGACCAGGGTGATGACCAGTGGGGAATTCGTCCATCTACTAGTAGAAAAGGTTACTTATTGGTATCTTTGCCTGATCAGCAAGATATCGGGTTTATGCCAAAATTCTTTTCCTTTCCAAAATTCATTGGATGTTTCGAACTCTGTTCATACTTCACATAACAGAGGTTCCAGGAAATGTTTAAAGGGATATATATATGTGGTTATATATATATCGGGACTAAATAAAGTATCTCATAACTTTTTCATTCAATAATCTTTCAAAGATTGAATCTATTCAAGTCTTTTCTTGTGGTCTCATCAGTGGGATGAACTTTTGAAATTGATTATAACTTGAACGGTGGTAGTTCAAGTAGTATTGGGAATGATATAAATGTAGTGAAGTATTTGGTAACTTCATCTTTTAAACTTATATCTAATTAATAATTGTCTTATGAATGACAAAGATTTTCAGAAAAACGTTGAGACAAGGTTAGATATATGAGATCACCTTGCAACGATATTTTTTATATACAGTTATACACTGGGACTTTGTGTATATTATGCATGGAAGAGGACTTCCAATATTTTGAAAAGTATATATGTATATATATATACTGAATATTTTGCGACTTCATCGCATTAAGTTATCAACTTGGTTCATTTCGTTTGACCAAGACTTTCATGAGTATTATGAGTAGACTCATATACTGTAAATAATTATGCATATTATTTTGGTGGGCTTGCTGCTCACCCTTGCTTTCTTCTTTCATCACACAACAACAGTTAGGAAAGATGACCAGACTCCAGCAGACCCAGCGCAAGCGCGTGGAAAGCGTTCCGCGTCTTCCCGTTGATGTCGTAGCTGCTATAGCTGCAGAGGTAGATCTATTGTAGATTAGACCATCTGCTTTTGGAGAATCAATTATGTATAATTATAACTTGTGGCAGATAATGGCAATTAACTGTAAATTTATCAAGTAATCGTTTTGGGTTGTAATAACTTTTAAATTGTGGATTCAAAGACTTGTACTTATTTGAATTTCATCTCTGAGACTATAACGGGTTGTGGTGTATGTTAGTGTGGGGTCACAGCATAAGGTTGGTTATTATTAATTAAGTGAAGTGATATTGTGGAAAGAAAGACCGTGACGACCCGGATCCCCGACCCCGGATCTGGGGGTGTTACACTTTCGGTATCTGGTGGATTTTAGGGAAAAATCAAAGTGTTCGAATTTGGATTCTGACGATCTTTACATACACTTATTTACTTTATGGAATACTAATACGATCTTAGAATGTCCATAACAGTACTCCTATATAGTGTGGTCTGATAATTTTCCTTAATCAGCATCATCAGCAAAAGTTACTATTCATCAGGGTTTCAAAAATTCCAAAAATTGGGGTTATTACAGAAGTGATCTTCCTTGTAGCCTGTTTCAACTTCCTGTAGTCCATGCAAACTCTCCACCCTGTGACTGTTCTAGTAGGAATAAGCTCATTCTTCTCATTTGCTACCACTATAATACCGCCCTTCTTTGGCACACATTGAACCGGGCTTACCCATGAACTGTCAGAAATAGGATAGATGATTCATGTATCTAGTCACTTAAGCATTTCCTTCTTCACTACTTCCTTCATGATTAGATTAAGTCTTTTTTGTTGCTCGACCGTAGGCTTACTACCTTCCTCTAGCAGAATTTTATGCGTGCAGTAAGAAGGGCTGATTCCCTTGATATCTACTATAGTCCATCCAATTTCTGATTTGAACTCTCTCAGAATCCTCAAAAGCTTTTCCTCGTCACTACCTGAAAGGTCAGATGCAATATTAACAGCCAGAGTAGATGCATCACCTAAAAACGCATACCTCAAATGCTCAGGTAAAGGCTTAAGCTCAAGAGTTGGAGCTTCCTTAATAGATGGCTTGAGGCGTTTATGAGCTTTGTTCAATTCCTCCATTCCAAGACATTCAAAAGGCATATATATCTTCCTCTTTCAGGGAGAAGCATACAAATATTGTAATTGTTCTTTACCTTCGTCTTCTTCACTATCCACATTCCCCAATAAGGCTTTCTCTAAGGCATCGGACCTTATCAAATGATCAAGTTCCGATGTGACCACCGAATTGATCAACTCCACTTTTAAGCACTCCTCATTATCAGTAGGAAATTTCATAGAATTGAACACATTAAAAGTAACATCCTAATCCAAAACTCACATTGTGAGCTCACCCTTCTACACATCTATCAAGGTTCGGCAAGTTGCCAAGATAGGTCTCCCCCAGATTATGGGAATCTTCTTATCCTCCTCGAAATCAAGAATTACGAAATCAGCATGGAAGATGAGTTTATCAACCTTTACCAAGACATCCTCCACTATACCTCATGGATATGTAATAGAACGGTCGGCTAACTACAAGGTCATATAAGTCGGTTTCAGATCAGGTAAGTCTAATTGCATGAAGATTGACAAAGGCATCAGATTGATGCTAGCTCCCAAGTCATATAAGCATCTATCAAAAGACACTTTTCCAATAGTACACGGAATAGTGAAGCTGCCTGGATCTTTAAGCTTTAGAGGAAACTTCTGTTGCAGCACAACACTGCATTCCTCCGTAAGAGCTACTGTCTCTAAATCATCTAGCTTCACTTTTTGAGAGAGAATATCTTTCATAAAATTTGCATAAATAGGCATCTTCTCAAGAGCCTCAGCGAAAGGTATGTTGATATGAAGTTTCTTGAACACCTCCAGAAACTTCTCAAATTGCTTGTCCAGCTTTTTCTTCTATAGCCGCTTAGGAAAAGACGATGGAGGATAGATCTATTTACCCCCTGTATTACCCTCAGGCGGAGTGCTCAACAGTAATCTTCCTTGGTTCCACTGCTTCATCCTGCTGCTCTACTTCTTTCTCTGCCCCAGCTTCTTCAGTCAACTCTTGAGTTTATTCGGGATTCGTAACCTTTCCAGACCTTAAAGTGATTGCCTTTACCTGTTCCTTAGCTTCCCTCTTTCCTGGCACTTCAGTGTCAATAGGTAGTGTACCATGCTGACGATTTAGCAAGGCATTGGCAATTTGCCCAATTTGATTTTCCAAGGTCTTAATAGAAACAGCTTAACTTTTGCACATAAGCTTCAACTCCTCTAATTCAGATTTTTCATTGGCTTGTTGCAGCTGGAGTTGCTATCTAGGTGCATACTGTGGTTGTTGAAAACCAGGGGGTTGTACTGCTTAGTTGGATATTGCTAATAAGGCTGTTGTACCGCATTCTGAGTGTTGCTCCAGCTGAAATTAGGATGATTACGGTTGTTGGGATGATAGGTGGCTGGCACTGGTTGCTGTGATCGTTGGAAGTTGCTCACAAACTGAGCTGATTCACTAGAAATTATGCACTGATCAGTCTCATGGGCACCAACACAAAGCTCGCAGACACTGGTGATTTGATTAACTCCATAATTAGTCAAAGTGTCCACCTTTATCGTCAAAGCCTTGAGTTGGGCAGCGATAGCAGTTGCTGTATCCTATTCCAGAATTCCTGCTACTCCATTGTAGAAGCAGTTAATAATCATCCAATCAGGCATGCCATGGTGTGGGCACTTCCTTAGCATCTCCTTATATCGATCCCAGGCCTTACACAGAGATTCTCCAGTTTGCTGAGCAAACTGAGTAACAGCATTCCTGATTGTAACAGTCTTAGCCATAGGGAAGAAATTAGTGAGAAACTTTTGAGCAAGATCTTCCCAAGTGGTGATAGACCCTGCTGGTAGAGAATATAACCAACACTTAGCCTTGTCTCTCAGAGAGAATGGAAAGAGGCGTAGCTTGATAGCATCTTCAGTCACATCATTAAACTTGAAGGTGTCGTAGATCTCGATAAAATCCCTGATGTGCATATTGGGGTCTTCAGTAGGAGAACCCCCAAACTGAACTGAGTTATGTATCATCTGAATCGTGCTTTCCTTGATCTCAAAAGTGTTAACCCTGATGGCTGGTCTGATGATGCTTGGCTGAATGTCATTAATCTTAGGCCGAGAATAGTCCATCAAAGCCTTCGAATTTTCTGCTTGATCACCCATCTATACTAAAGCTGGTTCTTCAACTTTCTCTTTTTCTTCTAACTTCTTTTCTTCCTCAAAAACTTCCCTTCGAACCACCACAAGTTCTCCCTCGGCTTTATCCAGTGTTCTCTTATGAGTACGCGAATGCGTAAGCATACACCCTCGCTAGAGTACCTGAAATAAGACAAGGAATAAATAAGTAACAATGTCCGAGTCAATGAACTTTAATGATCACTGATGGAAAGCACATAAACTATAAATTAACATCGCAGTCCCCGGCAGCGGTGCCAAAAACTTGTTAGTCGCTAAACACGCGCTAATAATACATGCAAGTATACGAGTTCGCAAGTAGTATAGAATCTTTTCTAGTTTGTTCCCACAGAGACTGTATTGGTTAACTAATTAATTCACGCACTTAAGCAACAATGCATGGTTATTATTAAATGCTAAGATGATAACAAATTGAGGTTGTTTATAACTAAGAATTAAGCTAACAATTATAACTACGAGATTAATATTGACTGAATTAATATATATGATGAACATGGGATTCTAACTTCATTAAATACTTCATTCAATAGCCTTTTTGTTCTCAACCTTAGCATGCAATGGCGATGACACTAATCACATAACACGAAACTGATAAACGCCAACTTTCGTTGCACGAGTAACATACTACCAGACATCCACAAAAGAAATGGAAGCTGAATAGACACCAATTATATTGTGACCCTATATGTCTATAGAATTTGACAATATAACGGTTTAAGCACAAGTTATCTATCTTGATTACACATGGCAAGTAAGATGATTAAAATTACCTACGAATAATGCATAACAAATACATGAACCTATGCTAGCATGGCAAGTTCTAAATCCTTAAATTCACTTTTGCTTCATTAAGAATTAACTCACTATCTTATAAGTTCTCGACGCTCATAAGATGAATACGCACAACCAATACTAAGATATCAATCAATCACCACATACTAAGGCATCAAAACAATTTAACTAAAGAAATCCATAAATAAATCCGTTAGAACCCCAAGATAACGATTAGCCCATTATCAGACTCATCATCAACGTGGGTTCCAATGAAAGCATGGTATAACAAACGTAATCTTTATAACGAATAAATAAAACTAAGTACAAAACAAGATTAAGGTTCACAAGTAAGAAAATTAGCATCCAAATATAACTTAAAATAAAGATTCACAAGTAAAAACAAGATCTTCTTCGTCTTCGTTGAATCGTGCTAACGGTCTTCTTAAGGCTCTCCTTGATATGTCTCTGGCTTGATATCTTAATTAAAATGACCTAGAGTTGTTTATATAGCAGCCCCATACAGTGTAGAATTCTTTCTCTCAGAAACCAAGTAGAAACAGGATTCTGCCATCCCGACACGACGCGGGCGCGCACTTAAACGGCGCGGGCGCGCGCGTGCTTGAACGGCGCGGGCGCGCTGGCTTTCTGTACTTTGAGCGTGGCCGCACGCTTGATTAGCGCGGGCGCGCTGGGCTTCTGCCATAATTTATTTTCTATATTTTTTCTTGCAGCTTCGAGCCAGCTTTCCACGAGCTTTTATTCCAACGCCACCTTGACACCAAATTAGCACCAAAACAATGCTAATTCACCTAATTACCTAGATAATGCCTGAAATGCAAAAACACTCGAAAACATGTTAAAACACTTAACAACTTGAGTACAAACACATCAATTCAAAGCTTATTAAAGCATTATAAAGTGTCATTAATGCCACTCAACAATTACTTTTTAAGAAATTTCGCAATTGGATCCCCATTTCTTCATATCCACCTATGTCTTTTTATACGGAACCTTCGTTGCTGGCTCAACTATGAGCGTCAAATTTACCATAACTCACTTACTTGAGTTGAACATCCTGACAATTTCTTGAATAAAACGCTCAAAATTTATTTATAACTAGAATTTCTTCGATCTTGAATCTTCATGACAAGTATCTTCCACATGATTGAGGTACGTTTCATCTTCACATTGTATTAATCTATTATCTAGTTATTATTAAGAATTCATTCATCTACTTCTGTTGTCTCATCAATCATTTGCCTCGTCTGATGTACACAACTTTACTTTCTTATTTTTATGGTTAATCTATCTCATACGGTTTGGTAACTACTCCAAGTCGTGCTCAAAATCTCAGACTTGAAACATATAACGTATACATATTTTCGCTTCTGATTTGATGTCATCGTGATAACCGCGTTATTGGAATAATGATTTGTATATGTCCACCATTTATTGGCTTACAATCATATTTATACTCAACAAGTAATTCCATTTGCTACATAGGGTTATTTTACTTCTTTTAGAATGCTCAAAGAGTAGACTTTACACAAGAAGAGAATTTGTGTATATGATTCTGATTGGAAACCTTTTGTAAAAAATAAGAGTACAAGGAAACAATCGGAAGGATCCATAAATTAATAAATCATAATTGAAGAGGAAAGAATAAATGATGATTTAGATATGAATGAGACAACCATATTTGTACTCAAGATGGATAGTCTTTCATACTATATGGCATATACCACATGATTAGGTGGCGTCCCACTAGACTCTTCGTTATTTCGACAAAGCGTCACATCATAACACTACTTTTCTTGATCAAAAAGAAATATTCTAAGAAGAGAAATAATTTGAAAGGGATACAATAAATTTTCTTTTCTTCTTGTCTCATATATCTATCACTGAGAGAAGCACACAAGCATTCAAGAATCAAGAAGAGTATACGCAGTCGTGGAAAAGAATGACACCATTGGTTTCCATCTACGTTTCGCTTATGCATACTTTCAGGGCTCATTCGAGTAACAGATTCCAGATCCACATCAGATGATAGATTCAGAATATTTTCTTGAAATGCCTTTAACGTTTTAACAATCTGAGCATAATTGTCTTCTCGTTGAATTTGCCGTCTTGACTTCTTGCTTCATCCCTGCCATGTAGGTTTTGTATTTTTAACGTCATGCTTCCATGTTTGATACTTTAGTAATTCAACCATAATCGCGTTCTTTCGGGATTTATAATTATAATTTCTAATTTCTTCTATGCCGCGTAGCGTAACCATTGATCCTGCAACGCCTCGACTCCCTTGATAGGAATATTATTCTTCTTCAATTATCTGGAAGATTCCTCCATTTTCTTCAATCATCCTTGGGCTTCTTTTGGGTCAATAAACTCATTTTAAACTTTAATAATTCCATAAATTGGATAAATAATGTTCCACACATTGATTTGATTATTGATACTATTAAACAAAGTTTGCACTCTTCTTTCGAGAAAATTTTAAACTTCTCCGTATTAGCGGGTCTACATGGCCCTCTGAACAAACAATACTGAGTTCGATCAAGTATTCTTTCGGGTAATCTAATACTTATAACAACAAGAACTCAAGTACTAATTTGAAAACCAAAACTTTAAAACTCATTTTGTGTAAAGATCCTTTAGAAATTTTGTTAAGAAAATCTTTTCGAAGACTTGTTTTAGAATTTTAAAAATCAAACATCTGGTCGTCCTTACTATATGAGTTGGTTGTTGTTCTCTTCAACAATAACAAGGTACCTAATTGAAGAAACGACCACCTAAGGGTCCATCCACTTCAGTATATCTTCTACCCCTTGTTGGGTTCATTTCTCCTTCATTAGTCGGCAAAAACTTCATTTACCATTGCATACCATTTTATTCGTAACTCTAACTCCAATGCTGATATCTGGTACTACCTTTGATGTTTTCATCGTTGTCCCTGATGTCATATATACAACCAATAAATGCAATTCAGCATTCTATCCGTAGATAAGGTCGTATCTTTTGCTAGTCTTAGATATACCTAACATGGTAGATATCATTCCTTGCGCGGCGCCCGTAAAGTGATAAGAAACTTCTTGCAACTATAGTGCAATCAAAATTTGCAATATTGGCTCTTCGTTAGCTTCAATTAACTCGTTGCCTCCAGCCTTGAGCTTGACCTACTACGCAATTCTAAATTGGCTCATACTAAAACTTTTTTATCTTTCCTTATATAAAATTCCGACAAAAATCAATCGCATTTTCATTTAAAACCATATGAAAATAGGGTAATTTATCCAATCCCCGTCGAGCTGTCGACTATTCACAACTATAGGATCTGAGAACTCAATATATTTAAGGTGTCAATGTATTCACCTTCCACTTATCTTAACAATATCCTATCTTACTAATACATATTAGATCTGCTAATCCTAATGCACACTCAACTCGAACTCAAAATGAGTATACTTAGGGTCTTCCTTATTTATATGACCTATCAATCCTACCTTACTTCCACCTATTCTTATTTCAGGGACCAATAACCTGTGGCTCTGATGCCAACTTGTAACAGCCCCAAATCCGGGGTTAGGATTGGGTGTCACCAAATAACTTTAAACAATATAGGTATGTATATTAAAACAAATATACAAACAACCACTAAATTCCGGATCATTTACAGGTTATGGTATGAAATAAGAATTTAACCTTCTAAAATTACAAGAACTAAATACAATTTTATTACCTCCTTCCTAACTTCCTCGTATTATTTACTCTGACACCTCCAAATTCCTTCAGCTGGGATCTCTCCACTTTTGTTGTCTATTAAGAGCTATTCACTTTTGTCCTCATTTGATACTGAAAGAAATAGGAATTCACAAAGCAAGAGTGAGCCAAAAATGCCCAGCAAGTATCATAATTGGTTTCCAGGTAACAGATCAAAGAAACTTCTAGAACAAATTTTTAAATGATTTCAAAACATTTTTATTTATTTAAAACAGTTGAGTGAATAAAACATCGACCCTCAGTCAAAAATGACATTTCTCTGTAAAAGAACAGTGAACGTTTCACTGATTCATTTCTTGAATCATAGCTTCGTTTGTTTTTGTAATCATAACTTTCCAGGGAGGAATGCCGTTAATGGCGATCAACAATAAATTAGACTGGACACTAGAAACCAATATATGCACTATAACCTGCTGATCAGTCAGGATATAGTGTGGATCTATACCCAACAGCACAGACCCACTAACATATGGGGTACCCAGGAATTATGGTCTAATAATCAAGGGTCCATCCATCTCTGGCCCTTAGGGTCCAGCTCAATCCTGGCCCTCATCGTAACCATCTAGTCTGTAGAGTATTTTGATGTCAAATCACTTTAATTTCTAAACATCCCGATTCAGGGTTCGCAAATAACTCGAAATTGTGGGTATTTGCTCAAGAGATCAATCGATAATCAAGGAACAAGATCAAAGAGGTACTTGCATAAATAAGAGTAATTATAGCGAAATATAAAAATATTTAACTATTATGAACTTTGAATAGGAATGAAGAAATATATTCAGTATATTAGAAGAAAGTTTAGAAATACTTGCCTCAATTGATAACCTTCTGATCTTTAACTATCTGCCATATCACCCAGTCCTGATGTATCCGTATTTCCATTGACAGACCACTTGACCTTTCTTATCATTCACCATTTCAGGTTTATCTCTATTCTGACTCCACTCGTTTCATTACTATATGTAATCAGGCTTTAATTTTACAATCTATGTCTGGCTTTGAATGCCTCGTACTATGTGTATCTATTATAAAAGATACCATTCAATTAACTGATAATATATAATTATCGAGTCTATATGCTTATCCTTATCGTCTACCTGCCCGATAATAACAGATAAGGATCATCTTTAATCATATAAAGTTTAATAGATACGTGGACTCATAATTCACATAACACATAAACACATAAGGCATGTATCACATATTTCATATAACATACGACTCAGTTCGTCAAAACATTCGACTCGGTATGATCAAAACTGAAATCAAGTCGAAATACAATATTACGATAATTACGTGACTCGGAACCGTTTACAAAATTAAGCTACCTTTCAAAACGAAATATTTTATGGCTCGAAAGTATTTTAAATGAAATCGGAATATTTTTCAGAGTCTAGACGCGTTCGTTTTGTATTAAACGGATGAACAGTCTATTTAATACGAATTTTTGAATATTTTTTAGAATTAAAACAGGTCTCTGAATCATTTTATACTTAAATAACAGAGTTCGAACACCCGAATCTAACTTTAAAATAAATTTATATTAATTATCGAGCCTTGAAAATAATTTTAAATAATATTTTAAAGCTCGAAACTATTTTTCAGAATTTTTAAATCAGAAGAAGTAATTAAATTGAATTAAATAATAAATTAAAATTATTTAGTAATTAATTAAATCTATTAATATTTAAATTAATTAACTAATTAAATAATTAATTATCAATTAAAATTAATTAATTAAATAATTTAGATTAAATTTCGAATTGAAAATAATTTTTAGAATTAAAAATACTGATTTTTGGAATTTTAAAATAATCAAAAACAATTTTCTAAACATAAAAATAGACAGATTATCATTTTTATAATTTTTATGAACAGAAATCCATTTTTTTATAAGTTTTTAAAATTGTAGGGAATTAAGCCATCCTCTTCCTCCTTCCTTCGCCGGCGACGGGCGGGGAAGCCATTAACGGCGACCCCCCCCCCCCGTCTGAAGCTTTCCGGCGAGTCAAAACACCACCAGAAATCACTCATATTTTCAGGGAATGATCCTCTCAACTACAGGAACATATCTGCAGGATTGTAATGATCAAATAACAAGGATTTTGATCGGAAAAATTCAAGAAAAATGGTTGTCGCCGCCACATTCCAGTTTCCGGAGAGGCGATTCGGCTATCCTCCGTTCAAATCGTTTATACCATTTAACTGCCTATTCCACGATCTATTCATTCATGCCCTCAATTTCAACTCATAACCTAAAACAAAGAAATACCCAAATTCCAATTAAGAACATTCAAAGCTATAAACCCTAATTTTAAAATCCGAGAATCAAACATCAATTTAAACATGTTATTGAACTCCAAATTGGTCATATAATATAACATAATGACCAGGAAGAAATTATATACAAGATTAATCCATCAAATCATACCAACAACATCAAGAACAAAAATTCCTATTTTAATCAATAAATAATTTGAAATAAAATAATAAGATAAGAAAATAACCTCAATTTCTGCACCAAAATAGTTGATTGATTTAGAAAGAACTTTTCGAGAGTTTCGATTTGATATATGGCACACCCGAATCGGAGTTCGATAACGCCTTTGTTTGTGCGTTTGATTTTCAAGAACGTAACAAATAATTAGGTTTTTCTTTGTATTTTATCGGTTTTAACTGACTAATTATGATTATACGAATAAAATAAGATAATAAAAGGGCAATTTATATTTATGGAATATTGGTTCGTGTTGGATCGTACTGGATCGATAAATTAGTTACTTAGCCGCTAAGTAACTGCAAAAACGATCCGATTTAATAGTCATATTGGATAATTATCCAAATCGGGCTTCTTATAAAACACTTTATACGAAAATAATGCAATAATATCCCGTCTTTCCAGAATACAGATTTTTTTGCTTTATCGAAATGAATATCGTATCGAAAATTTTGCGTCGGGACGCGTACGGGTCAAATCGTAATCCGGATTGAAAAAGTTAAAACACGAAAAATGTCCGGAATTATCAGATTAGGTTAGAAAGGATTTTTGCGAAGAGTTTCGGGTCGTAAAAATGTAAAAACGGTCGAAGTTGGATGATTCCACGCTTTATAAAGTAGTTTTGTAACTATTCAGAATATAATCAATAAATTCATAAATCATTATAAAATCATATAACACTCCAAAAATTTCCATAAAAATATCACAATCATCTATATTTTATTTTGGACATAATAAAATTAATATTCTCGTATTTTATCATATATAAACATCCAAATATTATATTAGTCATCAGATAATTCACCAAAAATTCACATAATAATCACATAATAATTATTTATTGATAAAAATAATTACACGCTATGTCCCGGATATTACACCTTGCTTCTCTTTTTCCCTCTATTCGTGTTCATTTCTCCTCTTCTTCCCTGTTGTTTCTGTACGCCACCGTTTTCATTTTTCTGGCCCGTTTCCGGTGAGCCGCCTCTCGATTTTTCTGGCTTGGCTGGTTCAGTTTTTGTGCTATTGATATATGTGTATACACGTGTCTATATATATGTGTGTATCTGTGTGTGATTTTGTGTGCATGTAGTGTGTGTGTGTGCGTTGGCGCGGTGGCACAAGTAGTGTGTGCCCTGTGTTTGTGCTTGTGCGTGTTGTGGTTGTTGCTTCTACTGTGCTTTGCTCCTGTTGTTTTATTACTAATTTGCAATTTTTTTATTTTTTATTTTTTGCAGAAATTTTTATTAGAGTGATTTCGTGATATAAATTTAATAATTTGTGCCGGAAAAATTTATTCAATTGGCAAAGTTTATTTGGAAACCCGAATATTATCGGGCACCAATAAATTTTGCCGCCGTCGATGATGAGCCTCAGAGAGTCGACGGTGGACTTGATGATTAATTCTGAGTCCTAAATTTATAAAAAAAATAAAATGATTCGTAAAATTATTTTTCGGAATGTAAATAATTATTTAATTTAAAAGTCGTATTGAGACATGGATTGTAAAATTGTGATTGTTGGGAATTGGACGTCGATTATGTTTCGACTGGTAGTTTAATAAATAGAGGAGTCACTGTCCAAATTTTCCAAAAATTATTTTAGTTACGGGAGGCGTACTATATTATATTAAATGTTTTGTTATCATTAAAGTCGTTACGTGAATATATGTATTTATACGAGTCGGGTTATCGGATTGGATTAGTTAGGTTCAAGGATATCAAGCATGTCCCTAGGAATCCCGAGAAATCGTCGCAAGGCAAGTACCCCTGACCATACTTTTATGGTTCAGTATATATGAATAAACTGTTGCTTTTTTTCGAAAAGGAACATAAACATTTTAAGTTACGTATCCCCTATATTTGTAACTAATTATTTTAAATCTGTTTAGGAGAAAAGTAACTTCGAAAAGGTACCTATCTCCAAATGAAAATGATTTGTGAAACAATTTTATGTGTGCTGTTAAATGAACGATTTTACACTGAGATAGGTACAAGTGATTTGAAAACTGGATAAAACGATCAGATATTAGATACATAGGGGCCAGAGTGGCCTATTGAGGTTGCGTAAGCGGCTAACTCGGTTGCGCGTACTACTAAACCAATTAGTCCAGTAGGTCAGAGACCTAGCTAGTCTTTGAGTTCCGGAACAGGTTTATGGGAAGGCAGATGAAGCCATCTGGTGTTGATATCCTGATCAGCTGTCTTCATATATCCACTACGTATCTGATTTGGTTTTATAATTCCCGTAACGGAAACAGTGATTTATACAATTGAATTTAAATGTGAATAACATGCTAAAATTGTATTCTGGTGTTTACACAACACACAACTACGTTGTTTTATTAAGAGCATGATAGTTAGTGATATCCAGTTTTAATGTTGTTTTATCTTGGCAGATATTCGAAATGATTTATAGGTTATTGCTTTATAGTTCTGTTCCTATAACTGTTTACATAACTTTTTTTACTCTGATATTCATATGTTGGTACTGTTGAGCGATTATATGCTCACCCTTGCAATATGTTATATATATATATATCACAGATGAATAGAAGACTATTAGAGCCGGTTAGAACAGAGTCTCAGCCCCTTCCGGTCCCGGCTCCTCTTAGGTAGTTCGTATCAGATCTTGTGTGGCCTGATGAGTTGCTGAATATGTTAGTGTGTCAGACTTTTTAATAATGGTTGTGTAATAGTGAGTAGCTTAAATCATACTTGAACCTGGAAAGGATCTTGGTTTGAGGTCGTGTTAGTGTAATAATAATAATCTTGTAGTTTTTTTTATTTATAGTTTGTTATATTTAGTGACGTCAGCCCCTGACCCCG
The DNA here is from genome assembly GCF_009905375.1 of Apium graveolens. Classification (NCBI taxonomy): domain Eukaryota; kingdom Viridiplantae; phylum Streptophyta; class Magnoliopsida; order Apiales; family Apiaceae; genus Apium; species Apium graveolens. The sequence continues at coordinate 184,433,844 of NC_133655.1, read as the reverse complement.
GGGTTGAGGCCGTCACAGTTGGTATCAGAGCTACAGGTTCAAGTCCCTGATTTAGGTTAGGAATCGAGTCAAAAAGGTATAGAAATTGTGTCCTAAGGTGTGAGTCAGCAACTCATTTAAAGGAGCAAACCTAAGAGTCAATCGAGGGTACCGAAGGCGTTACCCTGGAATTTATTGATGTTTTTATAGAACTGCCCTAACCTTGTTGTATCTTTCCTGTATATTTATATTGTCGAAAGTGGCCCATAGTGATATCCAGTTCTCCATCCCGAGAGAACAGATCTGATTCAGATAGCTCAGACTCAGAGAGGACACTCGATGTTGTAGCTGAGGAGACTACTTTACCTCCCCAACCATTGCCTCAGTTTGTCCCGAGAGATATACCTGGACCTAGTACCCATCCTCGTTGGGTGCGGAGGTTAGTGTCAGCTGTTAGACATTTCTCCCTGGGCTGTGGACCTAACTCTTCCTTCCCTAGACCCCAAATCCCTCCCTTTGCTCCCATAGGTACTTCATCTCCCATTCTATATCATGTTCATTAGGCGGTGAACAGGTGCGAGTACCAGTTGGACCCTTCCAGGGTATTCATGTTCCCTCACCCAATATTTAGGCTAGAGTGAGGACCTTGACCCAGACTGCTGTTGAGCGAGCGAGATCCATTGATCCTTTCATTAGCTCTGAGTTTAGGGTTATCCAGTACCAAGATTTGGTTAACTGGTTGATGTTTGAGGTGGGCACAATTGGTGGTAGTGGCAGTGGCAGTTGTTTGAGAGAAGTTGCAACAGTAGTAGACATAACTCAGATATGGTTACTTCAGGAGTTCTGTAGTTTGTTTTTATATGTACATTATATTATTGTAGCATGTAGTAAATGGGGGCTGTTATATCAGCCAATTTTGTTGTGTATTTGGATGAGTTAGTAGTTAAATATCAGTTGTACTGGTTGCATTTTCTGTATGGTTGTTATATAGTAGATGCTTTATTATGTTGTTCAATTTTTATACTTGTGTGTTGTTATTATTGTTGTTACTATTATTGTTGCTTCTGTTGCTGGTATTTCTATAATTTAGCCATTCACTCTGGGTGGATCCAATTAACCGAGGATGAGGACATTTTCATTGTGGAAGCACTCTCCTGATACGTATGTACAAATTGTTTGGGGCATTCCATTTTCTTATATATTACTGTTATATTTCAAGATAATATCACCTAAGAAGAATCCTCAACCCAATAATGAATCTGCTGGGGATCCCTCCATAAGTGAATTGATAGATCTTTTGCGTCAGCAGTCTACTCAGCTGGCCTAATAGCAACAGCAATTCTGGCAGCAGCAACAACAACAATTCCGGCAGCAGCTCATACACTAACAACAACACCAAATCCAACAGCTACAACTACAAATCCAACAGCAGCACCAGTTGAGGGGAACAACCCAAGCTGTTAGTTTAAAATCTTCCCATGCTGTAAAACCCCCAGAGTTCAAAGGTGAAGTAGATACTGTTGCTACCAGGATCTGGTTGAAAGAAATGGAGAAGGCTTTTGCTCTCACCTAGGTGAGTGATGATTTAAAGACAAATTATGCTAGTTACTTTTTGAAGAATGATTCGAACTATTGGTGGGATTCTACGCGAGCCTTGGAAGGAGAAGGTCCTATTTCCTGGACCCGATTCACAAAACTGTTCTTGGAAAAATATTTTCTGGATTGTCTCCAGAATCAGATAGAGATGGAATTTTTAGAATTGAAGCAAGGAGATAGAAGTGTCACAGAGTATGAATCCAAGTTCACGGAATTGGCTCAAATAGTACCAGAGTATGTAAGCTCAGAAGCCCAGAGAGCGAAGCGGTTTCAACAAGGATTGAAGCCAGAGATTAGGAGTGGAGTTGTAGCTCTACAACTTAAGACATATACTTTGGTAGTTTAAGCTGCCTTAGTGATAGAAAGAGACCAGAGGTTAGCTGCTAATGAAAGAGGTAAAAAGAAGAGGAAGTTTGAGAGTGGGCCTGACAAGTCAGAACAAGGAGAAGCAAGTCAGAAATTTCTGTGATGGTTTGGAAGGAATAAAGACAGGAAATTCAGGAGGCAGAATTTCCCACAAGCTAGGCCCAATACCATGTCAGTCAGTTCAACTCCGATGAAGTCCAACAAACCGGTGATCGATTGTAAGACATGTGGAAAGAAGCACAGTGGTCAGTTCAGAGAGAACGTCAACTGTTTCAAGTGTGGCCAGAAGGGTCATTATTCTACAGAGCGCAATTCTGAGAACTAAAGAATCGCCTGTTTCAGCTGCGATAAAATGGGGCACATTGCTAGGAATTACAAATCAGCTACTCAGGGCAGTATAGGAGGAAGTGTATCTCAAGGACCAACAACAAGTACAACTAGAGCCAGAACTTTCAAAATGACCAATAAATCTACGGCTCAGGATTCCGATGTAGTTGCAGGTATGCTTTATCTTAATTCAGTGCCTGTTAACATTCTATTTGATTTGGGAGCGTCTAAATCTTTCATACCCCTGAACTGTGTGAATAAAATGCAATTAATGTTGGAAGACTTAGATGAACCTTTGACCATAGAAGTGGCCAATCAAGATAAGGTACCTGTAAGCCAATTTTCCCCTAAGTGCTCAATAGAGATTTCAAGCCATTCTTTTCCCGCCGACCTAATACCTTTTGAGTTAGGAGAATTCAATATTATTCTATGTATGGATTGGTTGTCTCTATATAAGGCAAGTATTGACTGCAAGAAGAAGAGAATTGTTATGTATACAATAGATAATGTAAGGATAAGTTATCAAGGACATAAGCAGGACAAGAAGTTTCTCTCAGTATTGCAGGCAAAGAAATTATTAAGGTAAGGATGGAAGGCGTAATTGGCTCATGTTATGGACACTAAGAAAGAGACACCTACTCTAGATGAGATTCCAATAGTAAAAAATATCCTGAAATCTTTCTGGAAGAATTTCCAGGATTATCACCTGATCGAGAAATAGAGTTATCCATTGATTTAATACCAGGGGCAGAGCCAGTTTATAAAGCTCTATATCGAATGGCTCCATTAGAAATGAAAGAATTGGCCAAGCAACTTCAAGAACTGCTAGACAAATGAGTCATCCGACCAAGTGTCTGTGCAGTGCTCCAATGTTATTTATGAAGAAGAAAGATGGAAGTATGAAGCTATGCATTGACTATAGGGAACTGAACAAGTTGACAATCAAGAATAAGTACCCTCTACCCAGAATCGATGATTTATTTGACCAGCTTAAAGGAGCATGTTGTTTTTCAAAGATCGACCTGAGATCTGGCTACCACCAACTGAAGATCAATCCTGGAGATATATCTAAAACTGCATTTAGAACAAGGTATGGCCATTATGAGTTCTTAGTGATGTCGTTCAGATTGACCAATGCACCAGTGGATTTTATGGATTTAATGAACCGGGTGTATAAGGAGTACTTAGATAAGTTTGTTATTGTATTTATTGATGACATCCTCATCTATTCAAAGACTCAAAAAGATCACGCAAAACACCTAAGGATTTCCCTCCAAAGGTTGAGAGAAAAACAACTATACGTGAAGTTTTCTAAGTGTGAGTTTTGGTTGACAGAAGTACAGTTCTTTGGACATGTGGTAAGCAAGGAAGGTATCAAGGTAGACCCTGTGAAGATCGAAGCCGTATCCAAATGGGAACAACCGAAGACTCCGACAGAAGTAAGAAATTTTCTCAAGCTAGAAGGATATTATCAAAGATTTGTAAAGGATTTCTCTAAGATCGCAGCTCCTTTAACTAGGCTAACCAGGAAGAGCGGGAAATTTATTTGGACGAAGAAGTGTGAAGATAGCTTCTAGGAACTGAAGAAGAGGCTAGTATCGGCTCCAGTATTAGCATTTCCATATGAGACGGGAAACTTTGTGATATATAGTGATGCTTGTTTGAAATGTTTAGGTTGTGTACTGATGAAACATGATAAAGTCATCGCCTATGCCTCCAGACAACTAAATCCTCATTAGCAGAAGTATCCAGTCCATGATCTCGAGTTGGCAACTATAGTTTTTGCATTGAAACTGTAGAAACATTATCTGTATGGAGAAAAATGTAATATTTACACAGATCATAAGAGCTTGAAGTATATTTTCACTCAGAAAGACCAGAATATGAGACAAAGAAGATGGTTGGAGTTAATTAAAGACTACTATTGTTCCATTAACTATCACCCAGGTAAGGCCAATGTGGTGGATGATGCCTTAAGCAGGAAAGAGAGGCTGAATATGGTTCAGATTGCAGAAGAGTTAGCACAAGACCTAGAAAAGATGGAAATTGGAGTTTGAATACCAAGGGAAGATAAGGAGGAATTATATGAGATTACATTTCAATCAACATTGATGGATAAGATTAAAAAGTGTCAAGAGGGAGTTATGGATCAAGAATTGGATAATCTGACCGGAGAAGAACTTTGTACCCAAAATGATAACCAAGGTATGTTTAGATTTTCTTCCAGAATTTGGATTCCTAATGTGACGGAACTGAAGAATGAAGTTTTATGCGAAGCGCACAACTCTCCATTTTCTATGCACTCTGGGAGCACTAAAATGTATCAAGATTTAAAGAACTTCTGGTGGCTCGGAATAAAGAAGGAAATTACAAACTGGCTTAGAAAATGTCACGTGTGCCAGACTGTAAAAGTAGAACACCAAAGGCCGAGTGGACGGTTACAACCCTTAAAGATTCCCCAATGGAAATGGGAAGAGATTGCAATGGATTGTGTAGTGGGATTGCCAAAGACGAGAGCCAATCATGATGCTATTTAGGTAATTATCGACTAATTGACGAAGTCAACACATTTCCTCCCAATCAACGAAATATATTCTTTGGAAAAACTAGTTAAGTTGTATTTGGATGAAATCGTGCACAAGCATGGAGTCCCTGTTTCCATTGTATCAGATTGAGACCCAAGATTCAGTTCAAGGTTTTGGACTAAGTTTCAAGAATATCTAGGAACCAAACTAAATATGAGTATCGCCTATCATCCCTAGAAGGACGGTCAGAGTGAGAGAATAACCAGACCATATAAGATATGTTAAGAGTTTGTGCTTTGGATTTCAAGGGAAACTGGGATGACCACTTACCTTTAATTGAATTCTCGTACAACCATAGTTATCATGCCAGTATTGGAATGCCACCTTATGAAGCCTTGTATGGACGCAAATGTAGATCACCAGTATATTTGGATGAAGTGGGAGAAAAGAAAGTGTTAGGACCTGGGCTAGTTCAGCAGACCAAGGATGCAGTGGTATTGATTCTGAATAAGGTTAGAAGTAGCCCAGGATAGACAGAGAAAGAAAGCTGATTTAAATCGAAAGGATATGAACTATGAAGTAGGATCGCTAGTATTAGTGAAAGTATCACCTTCGAAAGGATTGGTTCGATTTGGTCAGAAAGGTAAACTCAACCCAAGGTACATAGAACCCATTAAAGTTTTGAAGAAAATAGGAAAAGTCGCTTATGAGATAGCGTTGTCACCGCAATTGCAGCATATTCATAATGTGTTCCACGTATCCATGTTGAAGCCATATATTCCTGATTCGAATCAAGTTATAGAGTATGAACCAATTGAGTTTCAGCCAGATTTGTCCTATGTGGAACAGCCAATCCAGATTTTAGATTGTAAAGAGCGGTCCTTAGAAATATGTCAATCCCCATAGTAAAGGTGCTTTGGAGAAACTCTCGAGTAGAAGAGTCTACTTGGGAGTTAGAGTCAGACATGCATGATAGATATCCTCATTTGTTTAATTAAATCAGATTTTAAGGACATAATCTTTTTAAGGGAGGAAGGATATAACGACTCATATATTTTTATATTATTTAAAGTATAATTGTTGAATAATTAAATAAATAAAATATGTGTATTGGTTCGGTCAACTGTGTGTTGTCTTATTATTTTTTATGTGCGATTATTGGTGTACAGGGAGTATTTGTATAATTAATTATTGAGCCGTATTGTTTTGTTTTCACTTTTATAAATGATTTTATTACAAATTTATTTTCCTAAATATTTGTATTATCTCTAAAAATATTTTTATGACTTTATAATTTCAATAAATATCTTTGGGATTTTATAAAATCTAGAAATCAATATTTCATTAATTATTTATCATTAAATAATTTTCTGATTACATTTATTTCTAAATTCAGTATTTAATTCCAGGATGCTTCAAAAATTATGAAACTCATAATTTATTAAGTTTGGAATATTTCGAGAATTTTAGAATTAATTTGGAAATTTTTCTGATCAAATTTACCAGCACATTGATTCGTTTAATCGTTAAATATGGATATGAGTTGCATTTCAAAAATGGTTTAAAAATTATGAAAATTTTATTTTATTCATATTTTGTTATTCCTAGAATTTTAGTAATTATTTGGTAATTTTCCCGGTCAATTTTAACTGTAGATTGTTCGATAAAATGTGTTATGCGAGATAGAAATCGGGCTCTCGGGGATAACAGAGACACGTGTCAACTTCTTATAAAAATAAATTGACACATATCTCTTCCAAATAATACATGTAACATAGTGGATTAAAAGAGGAAAAAAACAACCCCCCTCCATTTCTTCATCGGCTTCGATCTCAATCTCTCTCTGTTCCTCTCTAACAAATCTCTCTCTCTCTCTACTTCTCTTTTTCCCTCTGTTCGTGTTCCTTTCTCCTCTTCTTCCCTGTTGTTTCCGTTTGCCGCCTTTTTTATTTTCTGGCCCATTTTCGGTGAGCCGCCGCTCAATTTTTCTTGCTTGGCAGGTTCAGTTTTTGTGCTATTAATATATGTGTATACATGTGTCTATGTATATGTGTGTATATGTGTGTGATTCTGTGTTCGTGCGTGTGCAAGTGTGTATGTGCGCGTTGGCGCGATAGCGCGTGTAATGTGTGCTCTGTGTTAGTGCTTGTGTGTGTTGTGGCTGTTGCTTCTGCTGTACTTTGCTCCTGTTGTTCGATTATTAATTTGTAATTTTTTTATTTATTATTTTCTGCAGAAATTTTTATTTGAGTGACTTCGTGATATGAATTTAATAATTCGTGCGGAAAAAATTTATTCAATCAGCGAAGTTTATTTGGAAACCTGAATATTATCGGGCACCAATAAATTTTTCCGCCGTCGACGATGAGCCTCGAAGAGTCAACGATGGACGGTGATGATTAATTATAAGTCCTAAATTTATAAAACAAATTAAATGATTCGTAAAATTATTTTTCGGAACATAAATAATTATTTAGTTTAAAAGTCGTATTGAGACGTGGATTGTAAAATTGTGATTGTTGGGAATTGGACGTCGATTATGTTTTGACGGGTAGTCAATAAATAGAGGAGTCGCTTTCCAAATATTCTAAAAATTATTTTAATTATGGGAAGTGTACTATATTATATTAAATGTTTTGTTATCATAAAAGTCATTACATGAATATGTGTATTTATATGAGTTGGGTTATCGGATTGGGTTAGTTAGGTTCGAGGATATCAAGCATGTCGGTATAGCTAATTAGGGTATTATGTTACTGTAGATCCCAGTCAAAGTTCGCGAGAATTAAAGTCAGTTGAGCGCAGCTACCCTAGGAATCCCAAGAAATCGTCGCAAGGCAAGTTCCCTGACCATACTTTTATGGTTCAGTATATATGAATAAACTGTTGCTTTAATTTTGAATAGGAACATAAACATTTTAAGTTACGTATCCCCTATAGTTATAACCAATTGTTTTAAATCTGTTTTAAGGAAAAGTAACTTCGAAAAGGTACCTATCTCCAAATGAAAATGATTTGTGAAACAATTTTATGTGTGCTTTTAAATGAATGATTTTACACTGAGATAGGTACAAGTGATTTAAAAATGGATAAAATGATCAGATATCGGATACATAGGGGCCATAGTGGCCTATTATGGTTGCGTAAGCGGCTAACTCGGTTGTGCGCACTACTAAACCAATTAGTCCAGCAGGTCAGAGACCTACCTAGTCTCTGTGTTCCAGAACAGGTTTAGGGGATGGCAGATGGAGTCGTCTGGTGTTGATAACCTGATCAGCTGTCTTCACATATCCACTACGTATCTGATTTTGTTTTATGATTCCCGTAACGGAAATAGTGATTTATACAGTTGAATTATAAATGTGAATAACATGCTAAAGTTGGTATCTGGTGTTTACACATCACACAACTACGTTGTTTAATTAAGAGCATGCTAGTCAGTGATATCCAGTTTTAATGTTGTTTTATCTTTGCAGATATTCAAAATGATTTATAGATTATTGCTTTATAGTTCAGTTCCTATAACTGTTTACACAACTGTTTTTACTCTGATATTCATATTTTGGTACTGTTGAGCGATTATATGCTCACCCTTGCGACCTGTTATATATATATCAGATGCCTAGAAGACCTATCAGACCTGGTCAGAATAGAGTCTTTGAATGAGTTGCTGAATAAGTTAGTGTGTTAGCCTTTTTAATAATGGTTGTGTAATAGTGAGTAGCTTTAATCATACTTGAACCTAGAATGGATCTTGTTTTGGGGTCGTGTTAGTGTAATAATAATATTCTTGTAGTTTGTATTTGTGGTTTGTTATATTTAGTGACGTCAGCCCCTGACCCCGAGGTTGAGGCCGTCAGAAAAGGTGTTAGCATATTATTTGTACAAGTATTTAGGCTTTGAGGTTTGAGGTGGTTTAGTATTTGAGTTTGTTGGCTTAGAAGGTTGAGCTTGGTTAATTTGGATTTTTAGGGTTTGTTGTTGTGGTTCTGAGCCATCTTGACTTTTCTTTTTCCTTCTCTCTTCTCCTCTCTTCTTGTCATCTCCCTTCTTCTCATCTTGCTTTTTATCATTGCTACCATTTTCCCTTGAAGATTGACTTGGATTTGAGCCAGAAGGTGGTTGATCATTTTGCTTCTGCTCATCATCATCCTTGTCATCCCTTATATTGAATTGTGAGTTTCGCAACATGGTATCAACATTCATTAGATACATGTCCAGTATCCTTATCATCTCCACATCTTCAGCCAAATTATCAACAATTGAGTAATGTAATACATCTCAAACTTCGTAAAACAGTTTAAAGCAATCTCATGCATATATCCCAGTTTTGTAAAATATTCACAACACCACATTTCTTAAAAGGTAGGGTTTGAAAACTTGCATGGGTATCTCGAGGTGGAGGATGCTCTAGGTTCCGCTCGGAAATCTATGACCACAAATATAATTCATTTCGTTAGGTCCCGTTCTAATTTACGGTGACTCGCACTCATGCGCTATTTATTATGCACCCTCTCTACTTATACTACCCTTATTATTCCTTTAAGTCCTTATTCAAATCATGATCGCTTCATTTTTCTAAGTATCTTAGGTTCATTCTCTTTATCGTTGTCGGCTCCGCTTATGGATTCTTACGGTTTCTACTCGTGCGGTCTCGGCTCCGATATTTTTATAAAATTGAGAAATCATTATTTTTACTTGAAATTTTTATGACAGTTAGGAAACTAAATATTTTACTCTCTGTAGAAATTTCATGATTTATTAACACTTTTAAGTCAATCCTTTATATTTTCAAAGTTCGTGATTTGTAGCAGTTTTTGTCGCGTAAATCACTTTTACTAAAATGACCATAACTTTTGATCCGTAAATCGGAATCAAGCGATTCAAGCGCCTAAACAATCCTTATAACATTTAATATCATAATCAAGGGTTATTTTTCAATAAACTACAGTTTAAAACTCTGGGACTTTCTGCAGAAACTTAAAGTTACGATTGCTAGGAGGCTTGAGAATTAATTGGGTGATTTTACAAGAACTAGAGCATGGAGTTTGGAATTTGAATTCCTTCTTTTCTTCCTTGGGGCCGAATGGAAGAAAAAAAATGGGGGTGGGGGGTATTTATAGCACTTGGTTGCTTAGCTTGGTTGATTTGCTAGGTAACTTCTAGGAAATGGGGTGGAAGATCTTGCACTAGATTTTTATTCTCCTAGGTTGAACCCTAGGTTTATTCTTGTTGCAAATCTTAGGGACAAATCTTTGGTAGCTTCCTAGAAACTACTTATGTTAGCTTCCTTAGCACATTATTTGGATAGCTTGCTTGATAATCCTAAGTTTAGCTTACTATTTGATAAAGTAACCATGGTTACTCTCTTACCATGGTTTAGTTAGTGCGTTACGATTATTTAATCATTTACGCGTTCGCTTGGTCGCTTAAACGTTTTCGTAATACTTGTTTGTAAAATGATTCGCGACGTAATTCCTTTCGTATTTATTCCTTATATTTTTAATTATTATATATGAATATAAATTCGTAGGGTTTTAATCTCGTAATTATATTGTGATTCCCGTAATCCTCGATAAGTCGTAAATACGGTCGTTTTTCAAAGTTCGTTTTCTTCGAAAACTAATACGTTTACATACACTCATTTGGTACGTATAATCGTAATATCAACTCCGAAACTCATTTTCTCGTGCACTACATAGTGTGGGCTCAAAAGTTTTTCCCCGTCCGTCAGGGTTACTATTCATTAAACGTTTTACATGGTCTCAAAAATTCAAGTTATTATATTACCATTTATAAATGTCTTTTATCGATGTCAAAAATTTGGGTTCTTATACAAACACTACCACAATGAAAACAAGGATTCTATGGTCTATATCTAACTGTTCTTTTCCTAAAATCTGATTTGGAAGAAACAACATTTATCTTTTTATTCTTCTTGCAAGAATGAGCAAAATGATTAGTGCTACCAAAGTTTAAACAGGTCTTTCTAGGTGCATTAGGAGGGGTTACATAATTTTTATTCTTATTAACACCTACCTTGCCATTCCTATTTTTCATAGACCTTTTCCTCTTGTCTTTCATGTGAAGATCCTTCAGCTTTTGCTTAAGCTGTTTCTGAGTCATTGAGCCAATATTTAGTGATTTTGTGTGAAGTTGTTCACTCTTATCAGTAATTAAGTTTGATCTAGGTGTTGAGGTTGTACCTTCCTCATGGATTAACTTAAAAATATTAGCACTTGGATTAAACTTAATCTTCTTAATCTGAACCTTGTTCTGTTTGACCTTGCTATCAGTTTTTATTGAATCTGTTTTCTTAGTTTCTTTTCCACTTTTTTTTATCAGAAATAGATCTAGCATAATATCCTAATCCTGATTCCCAACAACCATTCTCTAAAATTTCTGGAGTTGTCTTTCCTGAGTTAGTCCAAAGTGTAATAACTTCTCTTTCTTTAGCTAACTCCTTCTCTAGCTAAGCATGCTTTTTTAACAATTTTTCTTTAACATACACAACATTATCTCTTTCTTTTTGAATTTCTAGCATGGAAAGCAACTCAATTTCTAGGTAATCATTCCTTTTCTTTAACACGGAGTTTCACTCTTGATTGTATTATTCTCTAAGGTTTGATCCCTATAACTAGCATGCAGAGTCTTAAGAAATAATCTTAATTCATCGATATCATCAGTATCAAAAGTAAGAATAGTCCGAGGTACCTTTAATGCAGCATTGTCAGCCTCAGCATCAGCTTTTTCCATGAGAGCATAATTGACTCCATCATCTAAATTTGATGAATCATCCCAGTTTCTCTTTATTGAGATCAAAGCTTGTTTCTTCTCAGCTCTGGGTTTTCTGTAGTCAGCTGCAAACTGTCCAATTCCATCACAGTTGAAATATCTCTCTTTTGACTTGTCAAGTTTTCCAGATCTCGATTCCTTCCAATCAGTATTTCTTCAGTTGTTCCTCTTATCAGAGTTTGAGGAACTGAAACCTTTTCTGGAAAATCTTCTCCCTTTCTTGAAGTTCTTGTAGACCATCTTCTTGAAGCTTTTAACCTGTAGGGTAGCCATTTGATCCATGTCTTCATTGTTGTTATGATCACTGTCAATGTCTGATTCAGTATCAGTATTTGAGTCATCATCAAAATTTGATGATTCAGTATCTGACTTTACAATCATGGCTTTCCCTTTGGAGTAGATTTTCCTCCTAGCTTTCTCTTTTGGCTTCTCTTCAACCTTGAGTGCAAATGGTCTAGATTTAGATCCTTTCCTCTTGCTTCTTTGCTCCATCTCTAGTTCATGAGGTTTTAGAACTCCATAGATCTCATCTAAAGTGTGTCATCAAGTTCAAAGTTATCCCTTATTGATGAGACTTTATAGTCCCACTTTTCAGGGAGAGCAAGTAGGAACTTCAAGTTTGAATCTTCAAAATCATATTATTTGTCGACAAGCGATAAGTCATTCAACAACTTCTGAAATCTGTCATATATCTCAGTTTAGGACTCATTGTCTCTTGAGTCAAAGTGCTCATATTCTTGAGTAAGTACTGTCCTCTTGTTCTTTTTGATAACGGTTGTACCTTGACACTTTACTTCTAAAGCATCCCATATCACTTTTGTTGTCTTACATCCAATTACTCTACTGGACATAACACTATTAAGACTGCTGTGCAAGAGGTGTCTAACCTTAGCATCCTTCATGATAGATGAGAGATCTTCAGGAGTATAGTCATTCCTGTCTTTGTCTATCATCTTCTTTGGTTCTCCTGCAAGAGAAACAATTACCTTCATTGGTTTATGAGGACCATCATAGATCCTGTTTAGATATTCAGGATTTGTAGCTTCTAAACACATGGCTATCCCGACTTTCCAGATTAGATATTCATATATCTTCAGGATAGTGTGACGCCCTCCAAACCCGGGTCAGAAGTTTGGGGCTCACAACACACACACACACATTATATAAACCTGTATATAAAATATTTTATGCATTAACCCTTCTTTTCACAACAATGGATCGCAACAGGTTCAAGTATGAAAATAAGCCACACCCTTATCTTTTATTACATCGTACCAAATCCTAACTAGTTCAACTTACATCTGATAATGATATTATTCTTAAAATCTGTTGTGCATATGTTGTGTACTTGATGATGACATAAACAAAACACCTAAGTAGATTTTACTTACTGAGATAATGTAGCACTCGACAGATAAGAATTATAGTCCTGATGGATAACTCATTATAGTCCCGACGGATGATGACTTATTATCCATCGAGTGAGTAGCTTATGTAATAATAAGTCTGTAGCACATTTCTGCATACACCTTTGTATAAATGTAGTAGCATATAAGTCATGTTGACTTTAACTAGATATGCAGAATAGGTTGATTAATTGTACATAGATGATGTCTTGTAATTCTGTATAAATGAATTGAAGTCAAGTGCCAAAATAGCTACCGACGGATGATTAACAAAGCCATCGACGGATGATCAAATAGCTATCAATGGATGTTCAATATAGCAGTCGACGAATGATCAATGAAGCCATCAACGGATGATCATAAAGTCAACGGATGATCATGTACTCAGCGGATAAAGAATTCAAATATCAATTGACAGTGACAACATAGTCACATGCGTCGAAGTGTATGCAAATGGAATGAGGAAGCCTATTAACTGGGTAATAGAGAACAAAGTAACAAAGCATTAGACCCGATAGTTTTTATAATGATCCTGTCTTTTGACTTTGTAATCCTGGTAATATATAAACCAAGAAATAGCAAATAGAAACCAAGATCTGAGATACAAAAAGTGAGAAACATTTTGTAAGCAGAATTATTAGCATTTCTTTGTATTCTCAGTAGTTCATATTTGTAAGCTGCTGTGAGCATTCTTGCACACAGAGTTCTCTCGATATAATATATATATCTCTGGCGGAATTGTTTAAATCCACCAGAAAGTTTTTAAAGACTATTGTTTTTAATTACTTGTGTTTTGGTTCACTTAAGTTTTTATTCCGCATTGTGCTAATCAATACACTTATATTTATATTTGAGTTTGAACATTTTTATTTTAAGAAAAAGGTTCAAGAATTCCATTCAACCCCCCTTCTGTAATTCTTGCTATATTGTTAAGGGACTAACAATTGGTATCAGAGCGAGCTCTTAACTTATAAAGAGTTTAAAGATCAAAACAATTCAGCAAGATGAACAAGAAGGATGTTGGAGTCAAGATTCCTCTTCTAGATAAAGACAATTACCATCATTGGAAGGTAAAGATGCATCTTCATATGCTTTCTCAAGATGAGGCCTATGTGGACTGCATAGAAAGAGGCCCTCATGTTCCAATGAGAGCTGCAACAGGAAACGAGCCATCAGTCCCCTAGCCAAAGCATGAATGGTCTGATCCTGACATTGAACAAGTCAGAAAGGATAAAAAGGCCATGAATATTCTGTTTAATGGAGTTGATGCACACATGTTTGACAATATCAACTGCAAAACTGCCAAGGAAGTTTGGGATACTATACAGATAATCTGTAATGGCACTGAGCAAGTTAGAGAAAATAAGATGCAGCTCTTGATTCAGCAATATGAGCATTTTCAAAATAAGGAAAGTGAGTCTCTCACTGACATTTTTAGTAGGTTTCAAAAACTATTAAATGCTCTCAAGTTGCATGGAAGGGTCTATCAGACTAAAGACTCTAATCTGAAATTCCTTAGATCTCTTCCAAAAGAATGGAAACCAATGACAGTCTAATTAAGAAACTCACAAGATTATAAGGAGTTTACTTTGGAGAGACTGTATGGCATCCTGAAAACCTATGAGCTTGAAATAGAGCAGGATGAAAGGATGGAGAGAGGAAAGAGTAAAGGAGGATCCATTGCACTAGTTGCTGAGTTGGAAAAGGAGAAGAAAGTGAAGATGGAAGCTGTTGAATCAACTTCAAAGGTCTGTGAGAACAAGGGCAAGGGGCTTGCAGTAGAAAGTGAAGATTCATTGAGTCAAGATGACATGGAGGACATTGATGAGCACCTAGCATTTCTTTCCAGGAGATTTTCCATGCTCAAGTTCAAGAAGAACTTTGGAGCAGCCAAACCAAATAGAAACATGGTGGGTAAGTTAAAATTCAAATGTTTCAAATGTGGCTTGGCAGGGCATTTTGCTAGTGAGTGCAGGAAGTCAGATTCCAGTAAGAAAAAGTTTGATTCTATGGATTATAAGAAAAAAAATTCGATCTACTCAAGCAAAAGGAAATGGCTTTTATTACACAAGAAAATGACTGGGCAGCAGACGGTCTGGATGAAGATGAAGATGTCAGCTATGTCAATCTAGCGCTAATGGCCAAGTCTGATGAGACAGAGACAAGTTCCTCAAGCAATCAGGTAATTACTACAAACCTTGCATATTTATCTAAAGCTGAGTGTAATGATGCCATAAATGACGTGTTTACAGAATTATATCATTTGCGTGTTACACTTAAGTCTCTTACTAAAAGAATATGCTAAAATCAAAGAAAACAATTTATTTTTTAGTGAGAGAAATAATGTGCTTGAGTATCAATTTATTGATTTTGAGAAATTAAGAATTGAGTGTAAGATTGCTAAGGAGGAATTAACCGAGTCTTTAAAGAAGGAAGAAATTTTGAAGAAGCAGCTCGAGCGTGAACAAGAGGTGATTAAAGCATGGAAAACATCCAGAGATGTCCATGTTCAAATCACCAAAGTTCAAGGAATCAAGTCCTTCTATGATGAAGCCTGGAAAAAGAACAAAGAGAAACTAGAATCTAATTTGGTAGATGGACTGCTAACAGAAGTAGACTCGACGGATGATGAGGACTATCCGTCGGATAACAAAAAATGTTATCCGTCGAATGATGAAAATCTTCATCTATCGGCTGTGAGCAAGCCCATTAGTAAAGCCAAACTAGTTAAGCTGAATGAGAAATATGGGTCTGTTTCCAAGAACTTTGTTTCAGGAGAGTCGAGTCAAATTAAGAAAGGGAAAAAGGCTAATGTTGGTCACATGACTGTCAAATAGTTAAGTGATAGACTTGAAAAGATTGAGGTAAAAACATAGACTAAAAGGAAAAATAATAGGAATGGTAAAGTAGGGATTAACAAACACAATAACTACACACCTGATAAATATGCTCCTAGAAAAATCTGTGTCAAGTGTGGTAGTGTAAATCATCTGTCTGTTAATTGCAAATCTGCCATGCCTACTTCCATGTCTGTGTAACCTCAATTTCCTATCATGAATGGCATGCCTCCCATGCCTGTTAATGCTATATCTACAGAGAACATGAATGCACAGTTTGCTAATATGCCATTTGCACCTAATCCTTATTATGCTGCATATAGTATGCCACAAATGCCATTTAGCATGCCTTACTGGAATAACATGTTTACCCATAGCATGCCATTTCCTATTAGTCATAATATGCATGATAATTATGTTGCAATGAATGGTTTCAAAGGCCCAACTTAAATGACTAAGGATGAATCTGAAATTCCCAAGTCAAATGAGATAAAGCCTAAGAAACAGAAAAAGAAAGCTAACAAGGCAGGACCCAAGGAAACTTGGGTACCAAAATCAACTTGATTTAATTTTGATGTGTGCAAGGAAATAGAAAGAATCTTTGGTACTTGGATAGTGGTTGTTCAAGACACATGACTGGTGATTCTACCCTGCTCACGGAATTCAAGGAGAGAGCTGGCCCAAGTATCACTTTTGGAGATGACCGAAAGGGTTATACTGTGGGATATGGCTTGAATACAAAGGACAATGTCAACATTGAGGAAGTTGCCTTAGTGTATGGTCTCAAACACATTCTGTTGAGTATCATCCAGCTTTGTGATAAAGGCAATTCAGTATTTTTCAACTCAGAAGCCTGTGTTATTGTAATAACCCCAATTTTTGGAAATTTTTGAAACCCTTATGAATAGTGATTTTGCAGATTATGCTGAATGAGAAAACTTTTCATGCCACACTATGTAGGGGTTCTGTTATTGATCTTCTGGGATATTATTAGTACTCTATGTGGTATATAAGTGTATGTAAAGATCATCAGAATCCAATTCCGAATACTTTGACTTTTCCCGGAAATCCACTAGATACGGAAAGAATTGAGTATAAGGTAACAGGATAAAAAGGATTTAAATTAAAGGATTATAAGAGAGGATCATAAAAGAAATATAATATATTGAGAAAGGTTAAGGGAACTTAAGTAATAAGATCCCGGGTATGATCCCTCAAACGATAAATGATAAACGATAAACGAAAACAAAAGTTAAGCGAACCGTATAACAGATCAGCGGTCATCAGGCAAACAATTAGGAAGTTAATCAAGGGGATTAGAGAGGATGATGTCACCCAACCAATGAGAAGAGGACAAAGAGTGAAATATGACATCATAGCATCACATAAGCATGACATGGGAAGGAAGGAGGTGTGGTTGAATTAGAACCACACAAAGTCCAAGGTTAAATAGGTAATTAACTAACAAAAAAAAACAAAACCAAATCAACCAAGCCAAACAAATCATTTTTCACCAAAACAAAATTCTATTTTCTCATCACCAAGAACATTGCTCTCGGCTTTTTACTATTTCAAAGGGAAAATTTTTCAAAATCCAAGATCCAAGCTTCCTAAATTGGTAAGATAATTCCCTAGTGTTCCTTATGCATAGTTATGGTTATATTATGAGTTTAAGCCACCAATTCATTCTCTATCTTCTCCAATAAATCAATGAAGAAGACAATGAATAGTGATTTCAAGGTTTTAACTTTATTTTTCTTGATTTTCCTTTAAGATCCAAGCTTTCCTATGACTCCTCAAGGCTTATTAAGGCTTCCTAGCTACTCACACCACTTCAAGGAAGGTATATCATCTCCAAACCCTAGCTTTAATTTGTATACTAGGTTGATTTTGGTTGTTAGGGTAAAGAGTAGCTTGAAGCATGTTTGTTTAAGAGTTTGGGTTGGAATGGTGGTGATGGAATTGTTGAAATCTTAAGATTGGTAAAAGAATGTAGTATAGTTTAAATTCAAGTTTTAGGAGTAAGTAAATGGATTATAATGAGTTGGTTTGGGGCTGTTGTAATGTATTTTGGATGGAGTTTGGATTGGATTGTGAATTGGTGTTGAATTGTGGTTGTTTTGAGTTGGTTTAAAATTGGGAAATCGCGTAAACATAGCCGTCGTAATGTCTGATTTACTTTAGACTGCTTTTGTTCATAACATTAGGACCCGAGAACCCCCTGCTAGATGTTGACCATTGCCATGTTTAGATAGCTCATGTTACGAGCTTCGTTTTAATATGTGGTTCGTTTGATTCCGATGAACGGTTTAGGAGAAACGGCCGTTTTAAGTAACGACGTTTCGCGAACGAACCATTACCCCTCGCCTTACTTTGAAACATAGGTTAAAGACCTTAAAGGACTAATTGAAGTATGAAACATTTATGTGAGGTGTAATAGGCAGTTGGTAAGACACTCGCGAAGGAATCGCCTTAAAACTCGTAATGGTTAAATTATTAAAAATGGTGGAGCTGAGGGTACTCGAGTGACTTAAGAGAATCAGTAAGCGCAAAACAAGCGTTAGAGTCTAAGTTAGTTAAAGTATAGATTTACAAGTGACTTTGGTTTAATTCCAACATACTTGTTGTTTATAGGTTACCAGACCCGTCCCGAGCCATTCGTAACCCCCAGTCGCTCAGGCAAGTTTTCTACCCGTTATACTGTTGTGGTGATGTAAATATATGTATATGCATTATCTTGTGATAAGTGCATGGTTGTTATGAGCAAATTTTGCGATATATTGGAGCATGCTGATATGGTATATATGCATGTCTATTTCGTAATCTTGATATATATCTGTTGATTCAATTGCTTATAAGTTGCATAATACCTATGCTAGAGATAAGCAGTAGTTGCGTATACCCTTAGTATAGGGGACCCAAAGGTGAACATTTTCTAAAACCGGGAGTCGATGTTCCCGAGTATATTATATATATATATTTAAATAAATATATATATATATATATTGATATAGTTTTCAAAACTATTAATCGAATAAGGTTTATTCGATAACTTTTATTTTATTTAATGAATATTATTACAAATATTCATTCGAGGGCTTATGACTCCTTTTATTTTATTTAATGAATATTATTACGAATATTCATTCGAGGGCTTATGACTCCTTTTATTTTATTTAATGAATATTATTACGAATATTCATTCGAGGGCTTATGACTCCTTTTATTTTATTTAATGAATATTATTACGAATATTCGTTCGAGGGCTTATGACTCAGTTTATATTATTTAATGAATATTATTTGAATATTAATTTGAGGATCTATGACTCCGATTATTTGCTGAGATATATTCTTTATTTTATTAAAGAATAAGGTGTCGATAATCAAACTTATCTTGATTATTCAAATAAAGATAGTACTTTCGTATAAGTATATCTTTGGTTATTTAATAGTCATTTCAAGTATAAATTTTACAACTTCTACCTCAATTATTTGTATAAAGATTATTCTTTATGGGAATATTATTTGAATATTAATATTCAGATATTTTCTAATATATTGGGACTGATTTACTTCATTAAATCAGCATTACTCCAAACACTCTTTAAAGTGTTTTCGAGTCTTCAAAATGATTTTTAAAAGTTAGAGCGGATCCCAAAACTCATTTTTATATTTAAGATCTTCCTTTTAAAAGGGGATTTAAATACTCGCTCAAAACCTGAGGGATCCAGCTCTATGGTGTATTTTATATTCGCAACAAGGTTGTAGTTTTGGTAAATGAATTGATTACTTACCCAACGTTCGGGAAGTAAGTCCATCTATCGAGTCGGAATAAGCAACATGGGCTCAGTGGGCGTCCATGATAGTGTAAGTGGCTCAGTGGGAGTCCATCAAATGCATAAGTGGCTGAGTGGCAGTCCAGCATAAGGTCCTATTGCGACCAGGGTGATGACCAGTGGGGAATTCGTCCATCTACTAGTAGAAAAGGTTACTTATAGGTATCTTTGCCTGATCAGCAAGATATCAGGTTTATGCCAAAATTCTTTCCTTTCCAAATTTATTGGATATTGCAATTTTGTTCATACTATACATGACAGAGGTTTTCAGGAAACGTATGTATATATATAGGTGTATATATATATCAGGACTTAATGAAGTATATCACAAGTGTGATGAACTTTTGAAACTAATTATAACTTGAACGGTGGTAGTTCAAGTAGTATTTGGAAAAGATATAAGTATATTGGAGTATCTTGTAACTTCATCTTTTAAACTTATATCTAGTAAATGATTATCTTGTGCGTGTCAAAGATTTTCGGAAAAACGTTGAGACAAGGTTAGATATATGAGATCACCTTGCAACGATATTTTTATACAGTTATACACTGGAACTCTGTGTGTATTATGCATGGAAGAGGACTTCCAATATTTTGAAAAGTATATATGTATATATATATACTGAATATTTTGCGACTTCATCGCATTAAGATATCAACTTGGTTCATTTCTTTTGAACAAGACTTTCATGAGTACTACGAGAAGGCTCATATATTGTTAATCATTATACATATTATTTTGGTGGGCTTGCTGCTCACCCTTGCTTTCTTCTTTTATCACACAACATCAGATAGATAAGATGAACAGGACCAAGCTCCCAATTCGCGAGTGAATAGGAAACGTTCTGCAGTTTCCTATAGGCGTTGATGTCGCTATAGCTGAGGTAGGAGCTACCAATAGGCTAGGCTTTCAACTTTTGATGTACCAGATTTATGTATATTTATGAATTGTAATAATGGCAAAGAAATGTAAATTTATTCAGAAAACCTTTTAAGGTGTATTGGCAGATAATTGTGGAATAAAATGACTTGTGATTATTTTTGGATATTCATCTCTGAGACTATAACTTGTGGTGTGTGTGTTTATTGTGGGGTCACAGTACAGAGTAGTTGATTGTGTATTAAGATTGGGTGATATTAGGGGAAATGGAACTCGTGACAACTCGGATCCCCGACCCCGGATTTGGGGGTGTTACAGAAGTGGTATCAGAGCTAAGCGTTATAAACCTCAGAGATGATGTGACGTTAAGATAATAAGTTCATTAAGATAATAAGAACTCTTGCCAAGTTCATAGTCGGGCTACCTAACATGGTACTGACAGTTAAAACCCTTATGGGAACCCTTATAAATATCGTGATAGAAGCGTAGTTCGTTATCGTATATGGTAGCGGGACTCCGAACCCTGAGGTTGAGGAGCAACAACGCGATGATGTTTTATTACTTATTGGAGATCAGATTATGGATCCGATAGAGTGTCCTAACGCGGGATCGGATGATGTTCATGTTGAGGATGTTGTCCTAGAAGGCATAGTTGCTGAGGAGGATCCCATGGAGGATCCTGACAAGAATGAATAAAGGACCACTGATGAATTGATGACCATGGTTAGGTCGACTACCAGAGGTAGGCTTGGCCGGTCACTACCAGAGGTTCGTTCAAGTTTGTAAAGATAGTAGCCCCTTTAACGCGGCTTACTCGTAAGACTGAGAAGTTCGAATGGACAGAGAAATGCTAGATCAACTTTTAAGAACCGAAGCAAAGGTTGGTGACGTTCCCTATGTTGGCGTTGCTGGATGGAAAATGAGATTTTGTGAAGTATAGTGACGCTTCGCATAAGGAATTAGGGTGCTTCTCATACAGCACAGCAAGGTAATCGTGTACGCGTCAAGACAATTAAGGGAATATAAAATTCGATATCCCCACCCATGAGCTTGGGCTCGTGGCAATAGTTTTGCCCTAAATATTGGAGGCACTACTTGTATGGAGAGAAGTGCGAGATTTACCTAAGCCATAAGTACTCTAGTACATTTTCCCGTAGAAAGAGCTCAACATACGCCAAAGGAGGCGGTTAGAGCTAATCAAGGATTACGATTATGAGATTCCTTATCATTCGGGGAAAGCCAATGTGGTGGCTGATGCCCTTAGTAAAAAGGAGAGACTCAAGATGATAATGTCTTTGAGAGAGTTGATAAGAGATTTTGAGAAAATGGAAATAGAAGTGAAGGTAACCGGAGCCGGTACCGAAAAGCTGTTTGAGATTGTAATACAGACCGAATTTTTGGAAAAGAACATATTGT
Organism: Apium graveolens; assembly: GCF_009905375.1. Lineage (NCBI taxonomy): Eukaryota > Viridiplantae > Streptophyta > Magnoliopsida > Apiales > Apiaceae > Apium > Apium graveolens. Next base: position 184,411,879 of record NC_133655.1, on the reverse strand, counting down.
GCCAGAAAAAGTGATGAATGAAGGCAGAGAATCAATGACTGGAGAAGAGATCCATACCGAAAAAGATGATAAGGGGATAGTGAGGTGTTCCTATAGAAATTGGGTTCCAAAAGTTCGAGAGCTTAAGGATGAGAACTTAGATGAGAGCCATAGTTTGAGGAATAAGATTTAGGGCAAACCCTGAATGTGATAGTCAGGGAGGTTGCCATCAAGAAAGAAAGAACCCATAACATAATAGAGTGGAAAATAAGGTTTTTAATGTATAAGATAACCCCGATTATGGGAGAAGGTTGAAACATTTCATACTAAGGAAACAGAAAGTCGAGTAAGGAAAGGAGACCCGAGACGGTACTCCTATACGGCAATTTATGGACCTGTCTAGACAGAACTTAGACTATTATCCCCAACCACCACCTTGAGGAAACAATGCGGTAGGAAATTCTTTCATGACCTTTAAGTCGCTAAGCTCTCAGAGTTCCAAGGAACAGGTTGACCTAGTCAAGGCAAGAGCCTGGCTAAAGGAAATAGAGGAATCATTTGAGATTCTGAATGATTGACGAATCACAAAAGTCTGTTTTTGTCACTTACCCTCCCAAGAGAGAGACCACCCGCTGGTGAAAGGCCAAGGAAGGCACGGAGCAAGAGATTATAATAAACTGATTTAAGTTCAGTCAATTGTTTTCAGGAAAGTACTTCCCAAGGTTATGGAGATAGTGTAAAAGCTTTAGAGCCAGAACAAAGGCAGACGAGTATGATAAATTGTGAATCTAAGTTGTAAAAGTTGTCAAGATTCGTTCTAAGGGCACGAATCCAGAATGACGGGATGTTTGAAATCAATGTTTATGTTGTGTTGGTTCATGAAATTATGATAAGAGAAAGGAAAATAAAAAGAAATTGAAGTGGAAAGGAATATAACGACAATAGAGTTTGAGGAATGATAAGGGAGTTGGGTATGAGAAAACCCTAAAGACTCGTAGCAATAGAAATAGAAAAGTATGTAATCGTCAGGATGAGGGTGATTCACCATGAGTTAAATTGATGGTGGAAGGCATAAGAGATACATATGTTTTATCCCCTGTAAGTTGGAAGGATTCGAGGAAACCTTGAGGTAGTTCGAAGGATAAATAATGAGACGCGGATAGACTGAGGAGACAAGGAAGTAAGAAATTAGGAAAATTGGATGAAGGAAGTGACCTTCAAGAATGTGAAGTGTAAGACCAGTGGCTTGATACCTAGGAAGGGAGACGCCAGGTATGAAAGATATCCCAACATTGAGATGACTGTTGAGATAAACAACAAAAGTAAATAAGGATTTATTAAGAAGAAGTTCACGTTAAACACGACCAATATCTTCCAGATCATCCATGTGATCATTACCAAATCAGGAAAGAAAAGCGGATAACCATTTTTATCTTTTGGAGGCCGTGTGGATTGACCTTAACTTGAATAAGGATTCTATTGTGAAATTCGGTATAGACTATCGAGGTGGGAATGATTGAATAAGACACCCTTATCAGGGATATATGACTTGAATTATCCATGGAAGGATGCATGTACCTTTTTAAAGATGGAATTAAGGATAGAACATCGGTAACTTAAAACGAATCCTAGGGGAATGCATAAAGGTTGGCATTTCACCCTTAATAGGGATAGTATGAGTTTTGACAGTATGAATTGGAAAGGATTAAGGTAATAACAACCAGTAAGAATCAGTGGAGAAATTTTTCAGAAGTATATAGACAATGATTCTAGTATTAATAAATGGTATCTTGATATGCCCTGCATCTAGGGAATACAGGAGGAACGATTCAAGGATAACCTTAGAGGTTTTACAAGGAGAAAGGTAAAATTCAAAATTCTCAAGAATAGAAATGTTGATAAAGGAAATATGACGTAATTATAATGATGCCAAGTGAGGCACGTGTTAAACCACGAGAAAGTATGGATCGAACCAGTAAAGGTCGAAATTGTTCAGGGCAATTAGGACCTAAGACAAAAGATGATCTAAGTACGATCGAGAGTCAGTCGCGACAGTGATTAACCTCTAAAGACTGAGGTAATAACTTATGGAAAAATGGTGATATTTTTTTTTACTCATCAGATTTTAAGGAAAACATCTTCACATAAGCTGTGATTGAAATGAGGTAGAAAATTTATTTGGAGGTGGTTAAAATGACATTGACTGTAAGGAAATTTTACTATCAGGAAAGGCCAAAGAGGTGGCCGACACTTTAAAGGTAAGAGGATAATTATAGGCCAAAGGAATACAGTGATGATGGTTAAAGCTGTGAAGGTTGTATTATGGTTTGGAAGATTGACATTGCTTCTGATGACTGTGCAATACCCAACCGTAATAGTAGTTTGGTAAAGGTTTAATTTGTGTAATCGCCATGAGCGGGCTATCTATCTTAGAAGGTACTATCTTGAGAATAAGCCAGGACCATATTCCAAAAAGGACCAAACAAACCTTTGAGTTAAGTCTTCTATTGATGGCATATGATTAAGAATGGTATTAACCTGCTATCGTTGCTTTGAGCGAAACTCTTCTGCAATTTTATCTGCTTCATGTCATGTATGTATGTCAGAATCAGGAGTGTTCTTCATGAATCATGAATGGTGATTATGTTACCTCCTTAGAAGGATTTGATACGACATGTATGGACTCCGTATGGTTAGATATTAAGATTTCATGGAACATGAATGACGACAGTAGGTCAGTAATGGACCATAGTAATGCAGCAATGATTCTGTGAGTAATGAGCTGATTACAACCGTGAGAGTTGTATTGGAGTGGATGTTGAGATTGAGTACCACTAATCGGGTCGTGGTAGTGTATAAGTTATCATTGATAGACTAATTAAGTAGAGTATCTACCTATTGAATATTTATTCCCTCTTATGATTAGAGAGTCGTATTACTATACGAGGAAGGTTGCGGTGCAAGCATAGAATTCTAGTAACGATGATGTCTAGAATGAGATCCCAGATTCGATTTTCGATATCGAGGGAGTTTCAAAGGTGATTGTGTATAAGCTCGAGGAAGAGCCTGGGTCCATAGAATGATGGACGGAATAGCGAAAATATTTAGGCATGTGAAATACGATGCTATAACACTTGATGTTGATATAAATATATATGTTTTGTTCTCCTATGACAGACCTCTATAGTTCAGAGGTAGATTCCAAGCCAGATATTTTATGGCAATAAAATTTTTACGAATACACAATTCTCTTCAGTTCGTTCTTTTCTCTTCTTTTCACTTCATGTAAGCTGAGAAGAACAACCCTTCCAGAAGGGGAGGTATTGCCGAATGACTATCTATCTGTGTGATAGAAGCCTAGTAGGATACCATCTATTGTTTAATTGCTTGTCAAGTACTAAAGGCTGGCCACCTTCTGTACTAACTATGCGATATAAAAAGTGTTCATGATCATAGTGATCTCTCAACAAATTCATTTACTTCTATATGATTGATCAAACTTTGGGAAATAGAAACAGCTGAAAAAAAAGGAGTAGTAAAGTTATGATGGTATTCGGAATGGAAACACATTCGTGATACTAAGGTTGACGTGGTTATTAAAAGGTTATAGAACGCTAACGAGCAAAAGTATAACCAGTATAATATTAGGAACGGAAGGTAGTAGCGATTACGAACTGGAAAAGAATGGGTATTGAGAAGCAAAAGCTCTAATGCTAAAAGCTATAATAAGAGTCTGTGCAATAGACTTGAAAGAATTTGGAATGATCAATTAACATGGATTAAGTTATCTTACGACAATAGATCATATGTCATTATCGAGATGTCTCCTTATGAGATCCTTGGGGGAAGACAATGTCGATCTTCCTTATGTTAGGATGAAGTTGTAGAGCGCAAGATGCTCGGACCCGCAGTAGTCCAAAGGACCAAGGATATAATAGATCTAATCAGAGGACGGCTGGTGGTAGCCCAAGATGGACATAAGAAGTATGTTGATTTGACACGAAAGCACAAGGAATAGGAAGTAGGGGATCTAGTGCTGTTATAGGTATTCCCTTGGAAAAGATTGATGAGATTCGGAAAGAAAGGAAAGCTAAGCCGATGAATTGTTGGACCCTTGGATGTATTAAGAAGTATTGGGAAGTTAGCATATGAGCTAGCCCTACCCCCGAACCTGTAGCAAGTTCATAACGTGTTTCACGTATCAATGTTAGGGAAGTATAATTCGGATGCCAGATAAATAGGGGCATATGAGCGCATAGACACGCAACCCGACGTAACCTATATGGAGCAACCAGGAAGGGTTATAGAGTGAAAAGGAACAAGTGCTTAGGAGAAGGGTTATCAAACTATTCAGAGTTTGATGGAAGAACCACAATGTGGGAAAATCTACTCGAGAGTTAGAAAGTGCAATGCTAAGAGAGTATCCCTATTCATTTTCTATCTGATTCCGGGACGGAATCCTTTTAAGGAGGGGAGACTGTAATAACCCCAATTTTTGGAAATTTTTGAAACCCTTATGAATAGTGATTTTGCAAATTATGCTGAATGAGAAAACTTTTCATGCCACACTATGTAGGGGTTCTATTATTGATCTTCTGGGATATTATTAGTACTCTATGTGGTATATAAGTGTATGTAAAGATCGTCAGAATCCAATTCCGAATACTTTGACTTTTCCCGGAAATCCACTAGATACGGAAAGAATTGAGTATAAGGTAACAGGATAAAAAGGATTTAAATTAAAGGATTATAAGAGAGGATCATAAAAGGAATATAATATATTGAGAAAGGTTAAGGGAACCTAAGTAATAAGATCCCGGGTATGATCCCTCAAACGATAAACGAAAATGAAAGTTAAGCGAACCGTATAACAGATCAGCGGTCATTAGGCAAACAATTAGGAAGTTAATCAAGGGGATTAGAGAGGATGATGTCACCCAACCAATGAGAAGAGGACAAAGAGGGAAAGATGACATCATAGCATGACATAAGCATGACATGGGAAGGAAGGAGGTTTGGTTGAATTAGAACCACACAAAGTCCAAGGTTAAATAGTTAATTAACTAACAAAAAAAAAACAAAACCAAATCAACCAAGCCAAACAAATCATTTTTCACCAAAACAAAATTCTATTTTCTCATAACCAAGAACATTGCTCTCGGCTTTTTACTATTTCAAAGGGAAAATTTTTCAAAATCCAAGATCCAAGCTTCCTAAATTGGTAAGATAATTCCCTAGTGTTCCTTATGCATAGTTATGGTTATATTATGAGTTTAAGCCACCAATTCATTCTCTATCTTCTCCAATAAATCAATGAAGAAGACAATGAATAGTGATTTCAAGGTTTTAACTTTATTTTTCTTGATTTTCCTTTAAGATCCAAGCTTTCCTAAGACTCCTCAAGGCTTATTAAGGCTTCCTAGCTACTCACACCACTTCAAGGAAGGTATATCATCTCCAAACCCTAGCTTTAATTTGTATACTAGGTTGATTTTGGTTGTTAGGGTAAAGAGTAGCTTGAAGCATGTTTGTTTAAGAGTTTGGGTTGGAATGGTGGTGATGGAATTGTTGAAATCTTAAGATTGGTTAAAGAATGTAGTATAGTTTAAATTCAAGTTTTAGGAGTAAGTAAATGGATTATAATGAGTTGGTTTGGGGCTGTTGTAATGTATTTTGGATGGAGTTTGGATTGGATTGTGAATTGGGGTTGAATTGTGGTTGTTTTGAGTTGTTTTAAAATTGGGAAATCGCGTAAACATAGCCGTCGTAATGTCCGGTTTACTTTAGACTGCTTTTAGATAGTTCATGTTACGAGCTTCGTTTTGATATGTGGTTCGTTTGATTCCGATGAACGGTTTAGGAGAAACGGCCGTTTTAAGTAATGACGTTTCGCGAACGAACCCTTACCCCTTGCCTTACTTTGAAACATAGGTTAAAGACCTTAAAGGACTAATTGAAGTATGAAACATTTATGTAAGGTGTAATAGGCAGTTGGTAAGATACTCGCGAAGGAATCGCCTTAAAAATCGTAATGGTTAAATTATTAAAAATGGTGGAGCCGAGGGTACTCGAGTGACTTAAGAGAATCAGTAAGCGCAAAACAAGCGTTAGAGTCTGAGTTAGTTAAAGTATAGATTTACAAGTGACTTTGGTTTAATTCCAACATACTTGTTGTTTATAGGTTACTAGACTCGTCCCGAGCCATTCGTAACCCCCAGTCGCTCAGGCAAGTTTTCTACCCGTTATACTGTTGTTGTGATGTAAATATATGTATATGCATTATCTTGTGATAAGTGCATGGTTGTTATTAGCAAATTTTGTGATATATTGGAGCATGCTGATATGGTATATATGTATCTGTTGATTCAATTGCTTATAAGTTGCATAATACATATGCTAGAGATAAGCAGTAGTTGCGTATACCCTTCGTATAGGGGACCCAAAGGTGAACATTTTCTAAAACCGGGAGTCGATGTTCCCGAGTATATTATATATATATATATATTTAAATATATATATATATATTGATATAATTTTCAAAACTATTAATCGAATAAGGTTTATTCGATAACTTTTATTTTATTTAATGAATATTATTACGAATATTCATTCGAGGGCTTATGACTCCTGTTATTTTATTTAATGAATATTATTACGAATATTCATTCGAGGGCTTATGACTCCTTTTATTTTATTTAATGAATATTATTACGAATATTCATTCGAGGTCTTATGACTCCTTTTATTTTATTAAATGAATATTATTACGAATATTCATTCGAGGGCTTATGACTCCTTTTATTTTATTTAATGAATATTATTACGAATATTCATTCGAGGGCTTATGACTCCTTTTATTTTATTTAATGAATATTATTACGAATATTCATTCGAGGGCTTATGACTCCTTTTATTTTATTTAATGAATATTATTACGAATATTCATTCGAGGGCTTATGACTCCTTTTATTTTATTTATTGAATATTATTTGAATATTCATTCGAGGGCTTATGACTCAGTTTATATTATTTAATGAATATTATTTGAATATTCATTTGAGGATCTATGGCTCCGATTATTTGCTGAGATATATTCTTTATTTTATTAAAGAATAAGGTGTCGATAATCAAACTTATCTTGATTATTCAAATAAAGATAGTACTTTCGTATAAGTATATCTTTGGTTATTTAATAGTCATTTCAAGTATAAATTTTACAACTTCTACCTCAATTATTTGTATAAAGATTATTCTTTATGGGAATATTATTTGAATATTAATATTCAGATATTTTCTAATATATTGGGACTGATTTACTTCATTAAATCAGCATTACTCCAAACACTCTTTAAAGTGTTTTCGAGTCTTCAAAATGATTTTTAAAAGTTAGAGCGGATCCCAAAACTCATTTTTATATTTAAGATCTTCCTTTTAAAAAGGGGATTTAAATACTCGCTCAAAACCTGAGGGATCCGGCTCTATGGTGTATTTTATATTCGCAACAAGGTTGCAGTTTTGGTAAATGAATTGATTACTTACCCAACGTTCGGGAAGTAAGTCCATCTATCGAGTCGGCATAAGCAACATGGGCTCAGTGGGCATCAATGATAGTGTAAGTGGCTCAGTGGGAGTCCATCAAATGCATAAGTGGCTGAGTGGCAGTCTAGCATAAGGTCCTATTGCGACCAGGGTGATGACCAGTGGGGAATTCGTCCATCTACTAGTAGAAAAGGTTACTTATAGGTATCTTTGCCTGATCAGCAAGATATCAGGTTTATGCCAAAATTCTTTTCTTTCAAAATTTATTGGATATTGCAATTCTGTTCATACTATACATGACAGAGGTTTTCAGGAAACGTATGTATATATATAGGTGTATATATATATCGGGACTTAATGAAGTATATCATAACTTCATTTCCTTCAAAATATTTCAAAGATTGAATTTATTCAAGTCTTATCTTGTAGTCTCATCAGTGTGATGAACTTTTAAAACTAATTATAACTTGAACGGTGGTAGTTCAAGTAGTATTTGGAAAAGATATAAGTATATTGGAGTATCTTGTAACTTCATCTTTTAAACTTATATCTAGTAAATGATTATCTTGTGCGTGTCAAAGATTTTCGGAAAAATGTTGAGACAAGGTTAGATATATGAGATCACCTTGCAACGATATTTTTATACAGTTATACACTGAAACTCTGTGTGTATTATGCATGGAAGAGGACTACCAATATTTTGAAAAGTATATATGTATATATATATATACTGAATATTTTACGGCTTCATCGCATTAAGATATCAACTTGGTTCATTTCTTTTGACCAAGACTTTCATGAGTACTACGAGAAGGCTCATATATTGTTAATCATTATACATATTATTTTGGTGGGCTTGCTGCTCACCCTTCCTTTCTTCTTTCATCACACAACATCAGATAGACAAGATGAACAGGACCAAGCTCCCGATTCGCGAGCGGATAGGAAACGTTCCGCAGTTTCCTATAGGCGTTGATGTCGCTATAGCTGAGGTAGGAGCTACCAATAGGCTAGGCTTTCAAATTTTGATGTACCAGATTTATGTATATTTATGAATTATAATAATGGCAAAGAAATGTAAACTTATTCAGAAAACCTTTTAAGGTGTATTGGCAGATAATTGTGGAATAAAATGACTTGTGATTATTTTTGGATATTCATCTCTGAGACTATAACTTGTGGTGTGTGTGTTTATTGTGGGGTCACAGTACAGAGTAATTGATTGTGTATTAAGATTGGGTGATATTAAGGGAAATAGAACTCGTGACAACCCGGATCCCCGACCCCGGATTTGGGGGTGTTACAATTATGACTAATAAAAGAAGGAACAAAGTGGTTCTCACTGGTGTGAGAAAAGGAAATGTGTACCTAGCTGATTTCAACTCATCTAATGCAGAATCTGTAACTTATCTTCTCAGTAAAACAAGTCAGGATAAAAGTTGGCTATGGCACAAGAAGCTATCCCATTTAAACTTCAAGACCATGAATGAGCTGGTAAAGAAAGAACTGGTCAGAGGCATTCCTCTAGTGGAGTTTTCAAAGGATGGACTGTGTGATGCCTGCCAAAAAGGGAAGCAGATTAAAGCATCATTCAAAAAGAAACTTGATTCAACAATTGAAGAGCCTTTGCAACTGCTTCACATGGATTTGTTTGGACCAGTCAATGTATTATCCATCTCAAGGAAAAGATTTTGCCTAGTAATTGTAGATGATTTCTGAAAGTTCTCCTGGACATATTTCCCAAAATCTAAAGATGAGGCTAGTGAAATCATCATCAATCACATAAGGCAAGTCAATAATCATCCTGATTTCAAGGTTAGAAGAATCAGGAGTGACAATGGAACTGAGTTCAAGAATTCTGTCATGAGAGCATTTTGTGAGGAAAATGGGATTCTACATGAGTTTTCAACAGCAAGGACTCCACAACAGAATGGAGTAGTGGAAAGGAAGAACATATCACTTATTGAAGCTGCAATGACAATGCTTGAAGAATCTAAACTACCAATATATTTATGGGCTGAAGCTGTAAATACTGCATGCTACACTCAGAATATTTCTCTGGTTAATCAAGCAAAATGCATGACTCCCTAACAATTGTTCAAGAACAAGAAGCCAACTCTAAACGTTCTTCATGTCTTTGGCTGTAAATGCTATATTATGAGAAATCAAACTGACCAAAATGGAAAGTTTGGTGCTAAAGGAGATGAAGGAATTTTTGTTGGATATGTTATTTGTAAAGCATATAGAGTCTACAATCTAAGAACCAACATTGTTGTGGAATCAATACATGTTATGTTTGATGATAAAAAGATTGAAGGACTGAAAGATGGAGATTACCATGAGAGCCTCGAATTCGACAATGTGGAGATGGTTAGTGATGACAGTGATGATGAAAGTGATCAAGAAACACTGTCTAAGGATAATGCAGATAAATCTACTACCAATGAAGCACAAAACTCAACACCTGTCGAGTTGCATAATGCTTCATCCGTCGGAAGGCAATCTGCGTTATCCGTCGGAAGGCAATCTGCGTTGTCCGTCGGGAGACAACCAGCTTCATCCATCGTTACTCAAAATTCACCATCCGTCAGGTTATCAAAAGGAGCAGGAAGTCATGATAGATCACCTATAAAAAGTTTCCCTTTCTCAAATCAAAGATCCATAAACTCAGGGGGAGTTTCTAACAATCAAAACTCAATCACACATCAAGACAACAATGAGGCTTCTTCATCTAGAGCTAATCTACCTCAACAAAGGAAATGGACAAAAGTTCACCCCTTTGAGCTTATCATTGGTGATGTTTCTTCTAGAGTTCAAATAAGAAGAGCAACTCAGGAAGAATGTATATACAACAGCTTTCTTTCCAAGGAAGAACCAAAGAAGGTAGAAGAAGCTTTGTTGGATCCTGATTGGATTTTAGCTATGCAGGAGGAGCTAAACCAATTTGAAAGGAACAATGTATGGAAGCTGGTACCCAAGCCTAAAGGAAAGAACCCAATCGACACTAAGTGGGTATTCAGAAACAAGATGGATGAAAATGGCATAGTAGTCAGGAACAAAGCTAGATTGGTTGCTAAGGGCTATTGTCAGCAAGAAGGAATAGATTTTGATGAAACATTTGCTCTTGTTGCAAGACTTGAAGCCATCAGAATCTTCTTAGCCTATGCAGCCCATGCCAATTTCAAGGTCTATCAAATGGATGTCAATAGTGCCTTTCTGAATGGAGATTTGGAGGAAGAAGTTTATGTTAGTCAACCTCCTGGTTTTGAAGATCCAAATTTTCCAGAATATGTCTATTATCTTTTGAAAGCACTTTATGGACTGAAGCAAGCACCTAGAGCCTGGTATGACACTTTATCAAAGTTCCTTTTGGAAAATAACTTCACAAGATGTATTAGTAGATAAAACTTTATTTTTCAGAAATGTTAATGGCTATAGTATACTTGTTCAAATTTAAGTAGATGATATTATTTTTGGCTCTACAGATGAGAAACTTTGCAAAAAGTTTTCCAAATTGATGTAAAGTAAGTATGAAATGAATATGATGGGAGAACTAACTTACTTTCTTGGTTTACAAGTTAAGCAAGTTAGTGATGGAATATTCATTAGTCAAACTAAATATATTTTCAATCTTTCAAAGAAGTTTGATCTAATGGATTGCACATCTGCAAAAACTCCCATGGCCACAGCAACTAAGCTTGAATTAAACACCACTGAAAGGTCTGTGGATATTTCAAGTTATAGAGGCATGGTTGGCTCACTTCTGTACTTAACAGCTAGTAGGCCAGATATAATGTTTGCTACATGTTTATGTGCTAGATTTCAGGCTGATCCTAGAGAATCTCACCTAATAGATATTAAGAGAATTTTCAGATATCTCAAGGGAACACCAAACCTTGGCATTTGGTACCCTAGAGATTTTAGTTTTGATCTGACTGGTTATTCAGATGCAGATTATACAGGTTGTAGAATTGATAGAAAGAGTACTGCATGAACCTGTCAATTTTTAGGAAACAAGCTTGTGTCCTGGTTCAGTAAAAAGAAAAATTCAGTCTCTACTTCCACAGCTGAAGCTGAATATATTGCTGCTGGCAGTTGCTGTGCACAGATTTTATGGATGAGAAATCAATTGCTAGACTATGGTTTGCAAATTGAGAGGATTCCTATTTTCTGTGACAACACAAGTGCAATTGCCATCACTGAAAATCCAGTACAACATTCAAGGACAAAGTACATAGATATCAAGTACCATTTCATAAGGGAACATGTAATGAATGATACTGTGGAGCTACATTTTCTTCCATGTGAGAAGCAACTTGCATATATCTTTACTAAGCCACTGGATGAATCCACCTTTTCAAGGTTGGTAAGTGAGTTAGGTATGCTTAATTACTCTTAAATCAATCTGAGTTATTTTGCAAGTTGATATGCAACCCAAATTTTAATTGATTTTTCAGTCTTGGATGAAATTTTGGCTAAGTCAAAATTTACATCTCGACGGATGACCCTTATCCATCAAGTTTGGTCATCCGTCGATATACAATTTACTAATAAAAATCAATAACTTTTCTGGAATATTTTATGTCTCGACGGATAACAGTCTATCCTCATCCGTCGAATTGTCTTAATCTCAACCGTTAATTCCTTGTACATTATCCATCGAGTATACTTACAGTTTGTAAGCATTACACGACGGATAATGGGTGGAATTACTATTGGTTACTTTATTTTACTTTATCATTTTTATCAGTTATTTTTGAGATAGTATAAAAGCTTATTTCATTGCAATTGCTTTTCTTTTATCATTCTCAAATTCAACTTCTCTAATTTCATTCTCTCTCAAGCACCTACTCTCCTTCTCTTCAAGTTCTTATTCTCTAACAATGGCACATGTAGTAAAGATCATGTCTCAAACTGGGTTCATTTATGAAAAGAACAATTTCACTGCATTAGTTAACAAGGGTATTCAGCAATCGGATGACTATCACAAGATGATGGAATTTGTGAAGAATTGCAAGCTCAATTATGCCATGTTGGAATCACCCACAATCTTCTGTGAAGTTGTTGAAGAGATGTGGACCACTGCTACCTACAACTCTACAGATAAGACCATCACTCTAACCATCAAAGGTAAATAATTCTGTATCAATAGTGATGTGATAAAAGCATGTTTTAAAATTCCTGATAACAATGTGACTTCACCATACAATGACACTGATATTATAAATATGATTAATTCCATGCACTATGCACTTCCTACTTCTAAACTAAGTGATATTAGGAGAATGGGTCTTAGGAAGGAGTGGAGTTTCTTGTGTGATATAATTACAAAGGTTTTCTCAGGAAAGATCAGTAATATTGATTCAGTGAATATTTCCATGCTTAACATGCTATATATTCTAGTTACAGATAAATTTTATAATTTCAGTGACCTTGTTTTGTTTGAGTTAGGTTTTAAATTAGGTGAGTTAGCTAAAAGAGGTAAGAATGTGTATTATGCAAGATTTCTTATGTTATTGGCTAACCACCTCCGTGAAGAGATTGTGCTTGAAAACCCTAACAACAAACTGGATTGTTGGGTTCAAGAGAGAAGGCTCATTGCAGATCTGAACAGGGCCAATCATCACAAGGATGTGCCAATGCTCTACTTCCCTGTAATGCAAGCACCTCAGGTAAGTGAGGTAAGTTCATCCATCCTTATAACTCTTCCAACCTCTACAATTTCTTTGAGTTCAGGAGTAGCTATGGAAACTATGACAATGACCAAATAGTTGCCTACCAAAACTTCCAGACCTACTACTATTTCCAAATCCAAATCAAAGAAAACCCCCTCTTGTATCTCTCAAAAGATGCCAGTTGAAAAATCCACAAAAGCCAAAGAGGGGAGTGTGGAGGATGGTAAGTTAGGTGAGGGAAGGGGTGAACATAAAAGAAACCCCAAGAATAAGGTTGAAGAGTTGAGTGAATCCCAGCCTAGCCACACTGCAGTTTCCCAACAAGCTGCAGTGCTTAGAAAGGACAAAAGCTCACTTCTAGCTGCATCCTCCCAAAAGGATGTAGCTATTGAACAAAGCTCTCAACCAAGAGCACAGGCCAAGAGGGTTAGGGACACAAGCTCACCCCAAACTTATGCCAGAAAGAAGAAATCAAAAACCTCTAGGGATGCACAGGGTACACACAGTGCAAACTGGTGCTAAAGACATAGTCACCGCACTTTCACAAATTCAGCTTGATGTGGCTCCAATAAATGTGGAGTCACAGCCAAAATCTTTAGTTATATAAGCACCTCAAACACCATACTCACCAATAAATTCTCTGGATGTCGATATGATAAACACATCAATTCCTGATTCCCCTTCTTTAACTCTGTTAGGGAAGCCAAAATCTAGTGCAAGTGAGCATCATCTTTTAGATGATTTTTTGGCTCACTTGCCAATTCTTTCAGGAACTGTTGGGTCATCTGTGCCTAAAATATCTTCAATCAGCACAAAGTCAACAATAGTTTTTATTCCCACCTCACTCATTTCTACTCTCTCGACGGATATTGCTCATCCGTCGAGTAGTGATTGTATCCCGACGGATAAGCCTAATAGCAGTTATCCATCAGATAGCAAAACCACTCACTCGATGGATATCACTCATCCGTCGAGTATCTCTGCACAACTTCAAACTTCAATTATTTCAAGTGCAGAAGATTTAGTGGTTGTACAGTCACTCTTAGGATTGAGAGAGTAGAGTGTTTTGAGTGAGAGGTCGGGTTGCTCCCAGGCAAAAGGAGAGGAAATGAATGAAAATCTGCAATCCATTTCTTCAGGATTGGCAAAAAGGAGTGAGAGGAGTCCCACCTTAGTAGGTGAAGGTTAGAGTGTGAGGGTGGGGAGCCAGGGTGACACCCCGATGCAAGAAAAGAGAGAACATGAGAGAAAAGCAGGTATAGAGGGTTTAAGAGTGGATCCAGCCATTGCTCATGAGTCAATGATTGTGGATGATGCTAAAAAGGAAAGACAATTTCAGCAACATTACAAAGCTGTAATTGATAACGTTTCCTTGGACGCTGGCACTTTTACTCATCCTGTGTCAGCCTATCAACTATTGGCTGCTCAGAGCAATGAGGAGGCAGAGAAGACTTTAAATCTAGTACATACTTCAAAATCTCTTCAAAGGCATAAAGTTGCTGTCAATTTGATGCCTCTTACAGCTGGTGAGCCATCTGAAGAATTTAGAGTGAATTATAATGATGATGACTCTGTTTCATTTGATGGAAGCATGAACTTAGGGGGAGATGAAGGCCCGAGTTCTATTCCAGATCTACCTGAATGGGCATTGGCGAAGGAATCTACACCAGGACAATTCAATGTATCCTTAGTCAAACAAATCATGTCTATCCAAAAGGCTATTCAGAACACCTCAAATGCTGGTACCAAGGTTATTCTTCAAGCCCACCTAGATTCTCTACATCTCATGAAGCTACAGTAATTAAGAAAGAATCAGAGTGTGGATGAACTCAAAAAGGATATAGCTGTCTTGAAGACCTACAATTCTGAGAAGCTGGATTCAATCATACCCTATGGTGCCATGCAAGATCTGCTACTAAGACTGAGAAGAGAATCAGATGCTGAAAAGAAGCTGACCAAATTGGAGGACAGAGTTCAAGTTATTGAAAACTCCGTGGTCACCATTCTTCAAAATCAACAGTCTCAGACCAGTCTTCTAATGTAACTGGCTAAAGCACAAGGCTTGACCCCTCAACTTAATGATAACAAAAAGGGGGAGAAAGGACCAAGTGAGGGGGAGAAGCTTCAGATACAAATCAGTAAAGTAATTGTGCCTTCAATTACTGTCTCAAAGCCACCAGTTGTAGATGGTATAGATCTGATTAAAGCAGCAGCAGCTAACTTGAAAGTTGCTGAGAAGGAAAAGTTGAGTTTGATCAACTGGGAGAAGATAAATGAGGAGATACAGAAAAAGTTTGAACTTGTCAAGGAGCCAGTTAAGTCAACCATCCATCACTCTCAAGTCAAGAAAATTAGTGTGAATGAGATGAGCATGAACTATCTAGAAAGAGGACAATCTTCCTGCATCAAGTCTCCAAAGACTGAAATGATTCTTAAACTAAGGGCAAACTACTCAAAATCATCCTTGAAGAACCCCTTGGACACTGTGTATGAGATACCGAAGCCTGATGAAAAGAAGCTTCTATCAAGATCAATTCTTTTCTATACAGATCCAACTGATTCAGCTTCTAAAAGGAGGATTACTAAGATATTCATAAATGGGAAGGAAATTTGTGTGATAGCTGGACATCCTCAATTTGCTCAAGTAAAGAGAGAAGAAAAAGCCAGATTGAAGCAGGAAAAGAAGCAAGCTGCTCTAGATGCAAAGAAGTCTAAACAAAAGAAAGAGCAGATTGTTATCCTGGCCAAGCTACAGGCTGTGAATTCATCTCAACAAATTCCCTCTCAACCATCTGAAGCTACTAAATCAAGGGAACAAGTTGAAGAACAGAAGAAATCTCCAAGAAAGAAAGAACTGGCTAAAAGAACTAAAAGGAAACTGGATATTATTGATAAGGAATTGGAAGATCAATTTCCTAAGGAATCCACACCAGCTACAACTCAAGCATCAAAGCCCTCTGTGGTATTTGAAGACATAAGGGTGGTGGATCCCTACAGGAATATTCATGGTGAACCTATTGTGCCCAAGGATGAGCCAATAGAATGGGAGAACATACCAATTCCAGACTTCAATCTACCAATCCTTAGCAAGCCAAAAAGGACAAAGTCAAGAGCAATCAAGAAAGTGAAGCTGTCACCTCTAAAATCCAAGTCTGTAGTCAAAGCTCAACCCAAAGTCAATAAGGGAGACTACTTGTACTTGTGTGACATCAAAGAATTTTTTGATCTAAATCTCTATCTGGATGAACAAGATGAAGTAAGAGGTATTGATGCATACAGGAACCTACCTGAAAGGTTAGTGTTCAAGTACAAAGGAGGAAAGGAGATTCAGTGGCCACTTCACAGGATTCTTCAAGAGAGCCAAGTTGTACTGATTAAAGTTTATTCATCCTTCAAGAAGAACTTTGGGTTCAACATCACTGCAAGAAGACTAGTATTGAAGAAGATTGAAGAACTAAGGAGTGTTAGAGCTAAAGATGCACTCCCAAAGACTCTAATCATCCCATACATAGGGAGAAGAGTGCATCTAAGGCCCTACTGGCTGACGGAGTTCATAGATGACAAAGGGGTGAGAAGATTCTTCAGATTAGAAGACCAATTGTGCATCTCCAGCAATGAGATTCTCTTGGAAATGCAAGGAAAGCTAGATCTCTCAGAAGCTGATGAACTGGACTTCCACAGGCAGCTCCAAAATCAGATTGATGAAAACAATAGAAAGCTTGGAAGAAGATCCAGACCTTCAAGAAACTAGAAAAATCTGCTCAGGCTAGAGGAGCATCTTGAAAATGACTGTGAGCTAAACTTTGTACATTTTGATTAATTGAAGCACTTTTCAGTATTATCTACTTTTCTATAAAGCTGTATGTTTAGGATGTTTTGTTATCATCAAGTATCTCTTAATTTATGGCTACAATTCCAGTAGACATAAATTGGGGAGATTGTTGTGCATATGTTGTGTACTTGATGATGACATAAACAAAACACCTAAGTAGATTTTACTTAGTGAGATAATGTAGCACTTGACGGATAAGAATTATAGTCCCGACGGATAACTCATTATAGTCCCGACGGATGATGACTTATTATACATCGAGTGAGTAGCTTATGTAATAATAAGTCTGTAGCACATTTCTGCATACACCTTTGTATAAATGTAGTAGCATATAAGTCTTGTTATCTTTAACTAGATATGCAGAATAGGTTGATTAATTGTACATAGATAATGTCTTGTAATTCTATATAAATAAATTGAAGTCAAGTGCCAAAATAGCTACCGACGGATGATTAACAAAGCCATCGACGGATGATCAAATAGCTATCAACGGATGTTCAATATAGCAGTTGACGGATGATCAATGAAGCCATCAACGGATGATCATAAAGTTTACGGATGATCATGTACTCAACGGATAAAGAATTCAAATATCAGTTGACAGTGACAGCATAGTCACATGCGTCGAAGTGTATGCAAATGGAATGAGGAAGCCTATTAATTGGGTAATAGAGAACAAAGTAACAAAATATTAGACCCGATAGTTTTTATAATGATCCTGTCTTTTGACTTTGTAATCCTGGTAATATATAAACCAAGAAGTAGCAAATAGAAACCAAGATCTGAGATACAAAAAGTGAGAAACATTTTATAAGCAGAATTATTAGCATTTCTTTGTATTCTCAGTAGTTCATATTTGTAAGCTGCTGTGAGCATTCTTGCACACAGAGTTCTCTCGATATAATATATACATCTTGGTGGAATTGTTTAAATCCACCAGAAAGTTTTTAAAGACTATTGTTTTTAATTAATTGTGTTTTGGTTCACTTAAGTTTTTATTCCGCATTGTGCTAATCAATACACTTATATTTATATTCGAGTTTGAACATTTTTATTTAAAAAAAAGGTTCAAGAATTCCATTCAACCCCCCTTCTGTAATTCTTGCTATATTGTTAAGGGACTAACATAATCTTACATAACTCATCTACAACATAAAGCTCCTGCTAGCTCGATCCAACTTAACCTGGAATCCTAGCTCGCACACTGGACTGGGAATTCTCGTTACCGAAAATTTCCTTTTCAGCTGTTGAAAACATAAAAAGATTTGCAAGAGTGAGCTAACTAGATCAACAAGTCATAATAGCAATAATTGAGGTTAAACCATGACCATTTGAAATGATTTAGAAGAATCAAGTTTCTGAATAAATAATGATTATAATTGGATATTCACTTTTCATTTTAAAAATCGAGGTTAGGCTGTTGATCAGTCACGCACTAACCCCGAGCAAGGCACACAACTCTGCTCTCTATACTGGATCCAAGGCACGCTTTGGCCTAATATAACCACGAATCTGGTCCATATTTATAAAACCATCCAATTCTAAAATAACAATATGATAAAGATGTAAATCAATAAACTAAATCATAAACAACATTTATCTTGAAGCATAGGGTGATTCATAATTCCAAGAAGGTATAACAATGGAATTATAAAGGTTGGCTTTTAATCAAAGAAAGGATCAGAAAGTAGAAGACCAAGGGTTCAAGGGTTACAAGGATTGGCCTTCTGTTATACAAATTACCAAGGTTTGTATATTGAACAATTCGATATCAAGAATCAGTATGTGGTATATATGTATTTTTGGAGTAGTATCGTATAGGTGTGGTGCGTATCTGAGAATTTAACAATCAATGGTTTACGAAGAATAAGGCTTATGGCTCAATATCAATAAGAATCAGGATTCAAGGTTGAATGGTTTAAAGCACTTCCAATATAAAACAGGATTTATTTTGAATACTAGCAACATGTTATGATAAAGTTTGAAAATATTTGCAATATATCTTGAAGAAGGTTCAGAAGTACTTGCCTAGTCACAGATGATTTCTAACTTTACTTGTATTCTTCTAACAGTTTTACTTTTCAATCACTTTCCTTCTTTTTCTATGCCTTGATTCTATTCATCGATCACTTGCTTTCTTTTTCTACACTTCAGTTCTATTTACTGATCAATGGCTTTCTTTTCTATACCTCGCTTACTCTTTTAGGCATCACAAGTATTTATCAATACTCAATCTCTTATCATTCTAATCGTCACACAGACGTCATAAGCTTTTATCTACCCTTCATTTTACCCAAATCCGATTTACAGATTGAAAGTTATGACCAAAACAGTCAAACAATAACCACCTAGGCATATAACACATCAATCAGATAGCACGTAGCACATAGCATACAGGATATTCGATCAAAATAATTTTTCAAAGAAGATTCGGGGTTAAAATGATTTTCCAGGTATTTAATATGAATTTTTGAATATTTTTCGGAATTAAAACGGGTCTCCGAATCATTTTATAATTAAATACTAGAGTTCGAACACCCGAATCTGACTTTAAGATAATTTTATAATAATTATCGAGCCTTGAAAATAATTTAAAATAATATTTTAAATCTTGGAACTATTTTCCAGAATTTTTAAATCAAACATAAATAATTAAATCTAATTAAATAATCAATTAAGATTAATTAATAACTAATTAAATTAATTAATCAATTATTATTTAAATTAATTGACTAAATAAATAATTAATTATCAACTAAAATTAATTAATTAATTAAGATTTATTTTTGAGTTAAAAATAATTTTCAGAATAATAAATAATGAATTTTTGGAATTTAAAATAATTAAAAACAATTTCTGAAATTAATTATAAAAAGAAAATACAAACTTTGAAAATAATAAAACAGGACTATGATTTTTGAACATTTCAAAAGATAAATCTGATTTTTAAGAATTTTTAAAACTTAGGGATTATTGTGTAAAAATGAGGAAAGAACGATGGCTAAAGTGTAATTCGCCATCGTCTTCCTCACCTTTCCTCTCCGGTGGCCGGCCGCCATTAACGGCGACCACCAAGATTTACGGCGAGCTTAAAAGCTGCCCAGAACTAGACCAAACTCACGGCGTTTATTCGTTGCAATACCAGGAAACCGAATATGCAACCGGAATGATCAATACGTCAACGAAGCGACTGGAATCGTAGCTGGAAAATTCCGCCGCCATTCTAATTATTTTTCAGATGAGCCTCTTCCAGGAATGCTCTAATAATCTAACCTATATCATTCGATTGGTTTTCAAATGATCTACGAAATGGTACCATTAATTTTAACCAATAACCCTTAACAAAGAAATACCTAAATTTCAATTAAGAACATTCAAGCATATAAACCCTAATTTCAATTTTCCAGAATCAAACATCAATTTGGACATGTTATTGAACTCCAAATTTGATATATAATATACCAAAATGACCAGGAAGAAAAGATCTACATGATTTTAGCATCAAATCATATCAACAACATCAAAAACAAATTTTTATAATTAAAACTTTAAATAATTTGAATTAAAACAAATAAATAAGAAAAATACCTTGATTTCTGCACTAAAATGGTGGAGTGATTCAGAAAGGTCTTTTCGAGAGTTTCGATTTGATATATAGCAAGCCCGAATCGAAGTTCGATAACGCCTTCGTTTGCGCGTTTGATTTTCAAAAACGTATCGTTTAATTAGAGTTTTCTCTGTATTTCACAGGATTTTACTAGCTGATTATGATTATACAAATAAAATGAAATAATAAAAGGGCTATATATATTTATGGAATATTGGTTCGTGTTGGATCGTATTGGATCGATAAATTAGTTACTTAGCCGCTAAGTAATTGCAAAAACGATCCGATTTGATACTGGTTGGGGATAATTATCCAAACCGGGCTTCTTATAAAACACTTTATACGATAATAATGTAATTATAATAACCCCAAAATTTTGAACTTTTTGTAACCCTTATGAATAGTGTTTTTGCTGATTATGCTGAATAAGAAAACTTTTCATACCACACTTTGTAGAGGTTCTTTTATTGTTATTTTGAGATCCTATTAGTACTCTATATGGTATATAAGTGTATGTAAAATCAAAAGTTAAAGGTGATTCCGAGATCCGTTTGTGATGCTCGAATAGTCGATTTGAAGCTCTCTTCAAGCTCTATCTGTTGATACATACATCGTTAGCAAAGGTTAATTATACTTCTATTTCATATTTTTCATAATTTTAATTCATTTTGATTCTAGAGTAATCGTTTGTTATTTTTGTTGATGGATAATTGTTCCTGGGATTACAAGGAATGGTTTAGCATCTTGTTTCGTTAATTTTGATTCCGATTTGAGTAAGTTTGGGTTTTAAGTTTTTTCTATTTTTTAATTCAATTTTAGAGGTTATAGTGATGTTCTTCATTATGTTTGATGATTGGGTTAGTTTTTAATTAATTTGGGCTTCGTTTTGATATCAAGAACTCGAGTTTTAGTGTCGATTTAGTTGAAATGGAGTTTTTCCGATTTGGTTTATCGGAGATGGAAGGATATCTTCGATATATTATTTATTTTGGTATTTGTACGATTAAACATGAAATTTAAGTACACTTAGATCCTCTCCATTAGGACATGATTTTAATTGATCCAGATCAAAGTCAAATAGTCAAACCAGCTAAATTATTTTCAAGACTATTTATAAAAGAGATATTCCATTATTCTAAAAACATCAAGTTATGATATTTTTTAGATCACAGTTGCAACATCAATAAGGCAACAAGCTCGAATAAGGAATATATCAGAAATATTCTTTAGAGATCTCGTGCTAAATCAAAAATGTTTTACTCTTTGCTCCTAAATATATTTTACATCCTTCAAAAGAGATTTTATTCAAAGTTTATTAATATTCATGATTGAAGTATTAATATCCATTTTTACACCAATCTGTGTGGTCGTAAAGTAATTTTCTCCCGTTTCATAAAAATCAGTATTTTTCGGAAACATTTATTCAAAAATACTCAAAAATATTTCCCATCACTCAAATACATTTTATATATTATGAAATATATTTTAAGTATCTATACAAGTCAAAACTTTGGTCAAAATATTCATCTTTTTCATTCCAAGACCAATAGTATTTTTAGTCGGAAGTAAAGGCTGACAGAACCGCTTTAAATCTAAATAAATACTTCCACATACTAGAATGACTCGAAATTTGTTATGGATCACTTAAATGGTATTTTATATGCATGGTACAAATTTCGTAGCGTTTTGAGAATTTTTGTCCGGGCACAAATTTTGCGGCAGTTGGTCCCACAGTTGACCGCGTTTGACCTAGATACCATTGACCATTATTGACCAAACTTTGCAGGAAATCATTTTATAATATTTAGGTAATTATCATATTATTTATGATATTTATTTAAGAGTTTTTGGCGTGATCATAATTAATGGTGCTTAATCCTTAATTGAAGTAATTAAAGAATGATTAAAAGAAAAGGAAAATATTTATTTAATATATATATATATATACACATATACTTAAGGTTTTTGATATTCAAGCTTAGCTTCACGCAACCAAGCTTGTTCCCACCAAGTGAGCTCATCCACCACCACTTTCCGGCCTCTCGAAGGGCTGCCCAAGTTCGTTCATAGTGCCAAAATCCGGCCGAACCTCCGGTGAATTTTTCCGGCGAACTTTTCCGACCATTTTCCAAAAGTGGTGAGTCTTTAGCTTCTTCTTTGGTTTTCTTTATTTTGAGCTTTGTACTTAATTTCTCTACTTCATCTCAAGCTCTAATACAAGATCTCCTATAAATAAGGTTCTCTAAGAAAAGAGAACGAAGATTCGAACTCAGAATTTGAATAAATACTTGATCTTCAAACCGAAGCTCTAAACAAAGAAGATCTATAATATTCAAGTACTTAAATCTCTAAATAACTCCTCACGAGTGAGATTTCATAAATCTCTAAATAACTCCTCACGAGTGAGATTTCATATTTGACATCGCGAGTTGGTCAATTACTTGCATTTTATTTATCTAGACCTTGACCAACCAACATATTTCTTGAATATAGTATAATTATGAAAGGTATCGTTTTATAATCTCGCTAACATCTTTAGTGTTCCGGGAGATTATAAATCGATCAATAGTGATCTTCGTAATTTTGTCAAATATAAGAGACAGATTAAATCACACGAGTTAGCCAATTACTCGCTTTTCTATTATTTGGATCTTGGCCAACGCATAGTTCTTGTATATAGTCCAATTACGAAAGATATCATATAATCCACTTCTAGCACGTTAGTGTTCCGTGGGGTTTTTATTCGATATATATAAACTTCGTAATCATCCGTCTAAGCTTCAAAGGTGGAATTAATCACACGAGTTGACAATTACTTTGCATTTTATTTATCTTGATCTTGGTCAATGCATAGTTCGTGTATATAGTATCATTACGAAAGGTATCACTTATAATCCCTTCTAGCATCTTCAGTGTTTCGGGGGATTATAAGTCGATCAATAGTAAACTTCGTAATCATCCACCTAAACTTCAAAAGCACAAATTCAAAGCCAATTACTTGCACTTCTATTATTTGGACCTTGGCTAAGAAACATAGAACCTATAAAGTTGCTTGAAGTTAAAAGTATGCTTTAACCACATAATCGTCAAATCATTAGTATACTAAATCCATGAGCCTAAAAGCTTAAAAGGATATATACAATTCCGAGATTGCAACCAAAGTATTCTTCGATCCATAAATACATAATCGAAAGAAGAAGAATATAAAAGAAGTCATAAGCCATAGTGCTTATACATATATACAAGACTTCTTATTACTCCGATACATATATATTTTACAAAGACGGAGTAATCATAAGTATACTTGACACATAAATATATAATCCGAGTTAAGTATATGTATTGAGCTTGAAGATCAAAGAAGCCATAATCCATATTGATTATACATATAAAGGACTTCTTATATTACTCCGATTAACATATAATCCATAGAGACGGAGTAATCAAAAGTATACTTGATATAACATTTTATATCTCAAATCAAGTATACATATAGAGTATTAATATTCTTATTTGAATATTATACTATCTTTTGGGCTAGTACCGTAACATACTAGTTCAACACATATTTTCTCTATACTTAGTGTTTTGTGGATTGTCTTATTAGTTTCGTAGTGAGGTGAGGTGACGTAAGGTGATCTTCGTTCTAAGACCCAAGTCTCATATGCACTAGCGGGGAGTTAGTTGTATTTGCACCGTGAAGAAGAGGAAAGACCCAAGACCGGATACTAAGATCCGAGACCGGTGAAAGCTAAGGAAGCCATGTCCACACAAGGGATCTACATCAACTTTGAAGAGATAGCGGGGAGTTATTGTCTAAGATAAGTTGTGTAGGAATTACATTTATTTTGAGGTGGTGACCCTTGTGTTACGCACCAAGATAAATATTTGTAAGGGTGTAAAGGCTTCTCCGCCTGCTAAAGGAGTGAGTTTATATTAAGGGAAAATCCTGAGTCCGGGAGAGGAGCTCAGGGACTGGAGTAGGGGTGAGCGGATCTATTAGAGGTTGCGCCATCGCGGACCAGGATAAAATTGCCGTGTGCTATTTTCTTTCCTTGCACTTTATTTTCCGCACATATAAACTGTATAACCACTAGGTAAAGTTTTAAAAAGGGATAAAAATGTTTTAAAACACCATAATAAATTTTAAATTGGTAATTAAGCTATTCAACCCCCCTTCTAGCTTAACATAGCCCTCATACGGGACCTAACAATTGGTATCAGAGCAGTGCTTTTTAACGTGTTTGTTAAGTGATTTGCAGATTTGCAGGTACAACAAAAAGTGGTCCAAATGGCGTATATTAATCCCGTTGGTTGTGGTGAAGGATTGTCAAGCTCACGACCTCCTCTGTTCGATGGCACCAACTTTGCAACATGGAAAACTAGATTTCGCATTTATGCAAGATCTCAAGGAGTCAAAGTTTGGATGGCTATCGAAGACGGTGTTCACATACCTACCAAAATTGTTGATGACATCCTTATCGAAAAGAAGGTTAGTGAATACAATCTCGAGGAAGAAACCACAATGAATATAGCCGCCAAGGCGGAAATGGTTCTCACAAGTGCACTTGCGGAAAAAGAATACAAAAGAGTAAATAATTGCAAGTCGGCAAAAGAGATGTGGAACAAATTAGTTCTTGGGGGTGTTCTTGAGGGGAGGAATTAAAATCAAAAGTTGAAGGTGATTCCGAGATCCGTTTGTTACGCTCGAATAGTCGATTTGAAGCTCTTTTCAAGCTCTATCTATTGATACATACATCGTTAGCAAAGGTTAATTATACTGCTATTTCATATTTTTCATAATTTTAATTCGTTTTGATTCTAGAGTAATCGTTTGTTATTTTTGTTGATGGATAATTGTTCCTGGGGTTACAAGGAATGGTTTAGCATCTTGTTTCGTTAATTTTGATTCCGATTTGAGTAAGTTTGGGTTTTAAGTTTTTTCTATTTTTCAATTCAATTTTAGAGGTTATAGTGATGTTTTTCGTTATGTTTGATGATTGGGTTAGTTTTTAATTTGGGCTTCGTTTTGATATCAAGAACTCGAGTTTTAGTGTCGATTTAGTTGAAATCGGGTTTTTCCGATTTGGTTTATCGGAGATGAAAGGATATCTTCGATATATTATTTATTTTTGTATTTGTATGATTAAACATAATATTTAAGTACACTTAGATCCTCTCCATTAGGACATGATTTTAATTGATCCAGATCAACGTCAAATAGTCAAACCAGCTAAATTATTTTCAAGACTATTTATAAAAGAGATATTTCATTATTCTAAAAACATCAAAATTATATTTTATGGAATATATCTATAAGGCAATTTGATCAAATAAGAAATATCAAGTTATGATATTTTTTAGATCACAGTTGCAACATCAATAAGGCAACAAGCTCGAATAAGGAATATATCAGAAATATTCTTTAGAGATCTCGTGCTAAATCAAAAAAAATTTACTCTTTGCTCCTAAATATATTTTACATCCTTCAAAAGAGTTTTTATTCAAAGTTTATTAATATTCATGATTGAAGTATTAATATCCATTTTTACACCAATCTGTGTGGTCGTAAAGTAATTTTCTCCCGTTTTATAAAATCAGTATTTTTCGGAGAAAATTATTCAAAAATACTCAAAAATATTTCCCATCACTCAAATACATTTTATATATTAGGAAATATATTTTAAGTATCTATACAAGTCAAAACTTTGGTCAAAATATTCATCTCTTTCATTCCAAGACCAATAGTATTTTTAGTCGGATGTAAAGGCTGACAGAACCGCTTTAAATCTAAATAAATACTTCCACAAACTATAATGACTTGAAATTTGGTATGGATCACTTAAATGGTATTTTATATGCATGATACAAATTTTGTAGCGTTTTGAGAATTTTTGTCCGGGCACGAATTTCGCGGCAGTTGGTCACACAGTTGACCACGTTTGACCTAGCTACCAATGACCATTATTGACCAAACTTTGCAGGACATTATTTTATAATATTTAGGTAATTATCATATTATTTATGATATTTATTTAAGATTTTTTGGGGTGATCATAATTAATGGTGCGTAATTCTTAATTAAAGTAATTAAAGAATGATAAAAGAAAAGAAAAATATATATTTAATATATATATATATATCAGCTGAGATTTGAATGAATACTAGCTTATGCTTCCTTCCCACTTGCAAAGAAACACAACCTATTTGTCATGTCATCAATCCATTTGATACACTCCATCCACCATCCATTTCTTCTCAAATCTTAACCATTCATTTCCACCCAACTTCCTCTATAAATAAACCCCCACCCCAACCCATTTTAACTAAGCTAAAGAGCCAAATACTTGCTGGGAATTTTTCAAGAAGTGCCTCTCTTCATCTCTTTCAAATTCTATACACACACTTCTTCTCAAAAAACCCTCTCTCTCTTTTAAATATATACACATATACTTAAGGTTTTTGATATTCAAGCTTAGCTTCACCCAACCAAGCTTGTTCCCACCAAGTGAGCTCATCCACCACCACTTTCCGGCCTCTCGAAGGGCTGCCCAAGTTCGTTCATAGTGCCAAAATCCGGCCGAACCTTCGGTGAATTTTTCCGGCGAACTTTTCCGACCGTTTTCCAAAAGTGGTGAGTCTTTAGATTCTTCTTTGGTTTTCTTTATTTTGATCTTTGTACTTAATTTCTCTACTTCATCTCAAGCTCTAATACAAGATCTCCTATAAATAAGGTTCTCTAAGAAAAGAGAACGAAGATTCGAACTCGGAATTCGAATAAATACTTGATCTTCAAACCGAAGCTTTAAACGAAGAAGATCTATAATATTCAAGTACTTAAATCTCTAAATAACTCCTCACGAGTGAGATTTCATAAATCTCTAAATAACTCCTCACGAGTAAGATTTCATATTTGACATCGCGAGTTGGTCAATTACTTGCATTTTATTTATCTCGACCTTGACCAACATATTTTGTGAATATAGTATAATGATGAAAGGTATCGTTCTATAATCTCGCTAACATCTCTAGTGTTCCGGGAGATTATAAATCGATCAATAGTGATATTCGTAATTTTGTCAATTATAAGAGACAGATTAAATCACACGAGTTGGCCAATTACTCGCTTTTCTATTATTTGGATCTTGGTCAATGCATAGTTCGTGTATATAGTCCAATTATGAAAGATATCATATAATCCACTTCTAGCACCTCAGTGTTCCATGGGGTTTTTATTCGATATATATAAACTTCGTAATCATCCGTCTAAGCTTCAAAGGTGGATTTAATCACATGAGTTGACCAATTACTTTGTGTTTCATTTATCTTGATCTTGGTCAACGCATAGTTCGTGTATGTAGTATCATTATGAAAGGTATCACTTATAATCCCTTCTAGCATCTTCAGTGTTTCGGGGGATTATAAGTCGATCAATAGTAAACTTCGTAATCATCCACCTAAATTTCAAAAGCACAAATTCAAAGCCAATTACTTGCACTTCTATTATTTGGACCTTGGTTAAGAAACATATAACCTATAAAGTTGCTTGAAGTTAAAAGTATACTTTGACCACATAATCGTCAAATCATTAGTACACTAAATCCATGAGCCTAAAAGCTTAAAAGGATAGGTACAATTCCGAGATTGTAACCATAGTATTCTTCGATCCATAAATACATAATCGAAAGAAGAAGAATACAAAAGAAGTCATAAGCCATAGTGCTTATACATATATACAAGACTTTTTATTACTCCGATAAACATATATTTTACAAAGACGGAGTAATCATAAGTATACTTGACACATAAATATATAATCCGAGTTAAGTATACGTATTGATCTTGAAGATCAAAGAAGTCATAATCCATATTGATTATACATATAAAGGACTTCTTATATTACTCCGATTAACATATAATCCATAGAGACGGAGTAATCAAAAGTATACTTGATATAACATTTTATATCTCAAATCAAGTATACATATGAAGTATTAATATTCTTATTTGAATATTGTACTATCTTTTGGGCTAGTACCGTAACATACTAGTTCAACACATATTTTCTCTATACTTAGTGTTTTGTGGATTGTCTTATTAGTTTCGCAGTGAGGTGAGGTGACGTAAGGTGATCTTCGTTCTAAGACCCAAGTCCCATACGCACTAGCGGGGAGTTAGTTGTATTTGCACCATAAAGAAGAGGAAAGACCAAAAGACCGGATACTAAGATCCGAGACCGGTGAAAGCTAAGGAAGCCAAGTCCACACAAGGGATCTACATCAACTTTGAAGAGATAGCGGGGAGTTATTGTCTAAGATAAGTTGTGTAGGAATTACATTTATTTTGAGGTGGTGACCCTTGTGGTACGCACCGAGATAAATATTTGTAAGGGTGTAAAGGCTTCTCCGCCTGCTAAAGGAGTGAGTTTATATTAAGGGAAAATCCTGAGTCCGGGAGAGGAGCTCAGGGACTGGAGTAGGGGTGAGCGGATCTATTAGAGGTTGCGCCATCGCGAACCAGGGTAAAATCACCGTGTGCTATTTTCTTTCCTTGCACTTTATTTTCCGCACATATAAACTGCATAACCACTAGGTAAAGTTTTAAAAAGGGATAAAAATGTTTTAAACCACCATAATAAATTTTAAATTGGTAATAAAGCTATTCAACCCCCCCCCCCTTCTAGCTTAACATACCCCTCATACGGGACCTAACAATTGGTATCAGAACAGTGCTTTTTAACGTGTTTGTTAAGTGATTTGTAGATTTGCAGGCACAACAAAAAGTGGTCCAAATGTCGTATATTAATCCCGTTAGTTGTGGTGAAGGATTATCAAGCTCACGACCTCCTCTGTTCGATGGCACCAACTTTGCAACATGGAAAACTAGATTTTACATTTATGCAAGATCTCAAGGAGTCAAAGTTTGGATGGCTATCGAAGACGGTGTTCACATACCTACCAAAATGGTTGATGACATCCTTATCGAAAAGAAGGTTAGTGAATACAATCTCGAGGAAGAAGCCACAATGAATATAGCCGCCAAGGCGGAAATGGTTCTCACAAGTGCACTTGCGGAAAAAGAATACAAAAGAGTAAATAATTGCAAGTCGGTAAAAGAGATGTGGAACAAATTAGTTCTTGGGGGTGTTCTTGAGGGGAGGAATTAAAATCAAAAGTTGAAGGTGATTCTGAGATCCGTTTGTTACGCTCGAATAGTTGATTTGAAGCTCTCTTCAAGCTCTATCTGTTGATACATACATCGTTAGCAAAGGTTAATTATACTGCTATTTCATATTTTTCATAATTTTAATTCGTTTTGATTCTAGAGTAATCGTTTGTTGTTTTTGTTGATGGATAATTGTTCCTGGGATTACAAGGAATGGTTTAGCATCTTGTTTCGTTAATTTTGATTCCGATTTGAGTAAGTTTGGGTTTTAAGTTTTTTCTATTTTTCAATTCAATTTTAGAGGTTATAGTGATGTTCTTCGTTATGTTTAATGATTGGGTTAGTTTTTAATTAATTTGGGCTTCGTTTTGATATCAAGAACTCGAGTTTTAGTGTCGATTTAGTTGAAATCGGGTTTTTCCGATTTGGTTTATCGGAGATGAAAGGATATCTTTGATATATTATTTATTTTTGTATTTTTATGATTAAACATAATATTTAAGTACACTTAGATCCTCTCCATTAGGACATGATTTTAATTGATCCAGATCAACGTCAAATAGTCAAACCAGCTAAATTATTTTCAAGACTATTTATAAAAGTGATATTTCATTATTCTAAAAACATCAAAATTATATTTTATGGAATATATATATAAGGCAATTTGATCAAATAACAAATATCAAGTTATGATATTTTTCAGATCACAGTTGCAACATCAATAAGGCAACAAGCTCGAATAAGGAATATATCAGAAATATTCTTTAGAGATCTCGTGCTAAATAAAAAATTTTTTACTCTTTGCTCCTAAATATATTTTACATCCTTCAAAAGAGTTTTTATTCAAAGTTTATTAATATTCATGATTAAAGTATTAATATCCATTTTACACCAGTTTGTGTGGTCGTAAAGTAATTTTCTCCCGTTTCATAAAATCAGTATTTTTCGGAGAAAATTATTCAAAAATACTCAAAAATATTTCCCATCACTCAAATATATTTTATATATTAGGAAATATATTTTAAGTATCTATACAAGTCAAATCTTTGGTCAAAATATTCATCTCTTTATTCCAAGACCAATAGTATTTTTAGTCGGAAGTAAAGACTGACAGAACCGCTTTAAATCTAAATAAATATTTCTACATACTAGAATGACTTGAAATTTGGTATGGATCACTTAAATGGTATTTTATATGCATGGTACAAATTTCGTAGCGTTTTGAGAATTTTTGTCCGGGCACGAATTTCGCGGCAGTTGGTCCCACAGTTGACCACGTTTGACCTAGCTACCATTGACCATTATTGACCAAACTTTGCAAGACATTATTTTATAATATTTAGGTAATTATCACATTATTTATGATATTTATTTAAGAGTTTTTGGGGTGATCATAATTAATGGTGCGTAATTCTTAATTAATGTAATTAAAGAATGATTAAAAGAAAAGGAAAATATATATTTAATATATATATATATATATATATATCAGCTGATATTTGAATGAATACTAGCTTATGCTTCCTTCCCACTTGCAAAGAAACACAACCTATTTGCCATGTCATCAATCCATGTGATACACTCCATCCACCGTCCATTTCTTCTCAAATCTTAACCATTCATTTCCACCCAACTTCCTCTATAAATAAACCCCCACCCCAACCCATTTTAACTAAGCTAAAGAGCCAAATACTTGCTGGGAATTTTTCAAGAAGTGCCTCTCTTCATCTCTTTCAAATTCTATACACACACTTCTTCTCAACAACCCTCTCTCTCTCTTAAATATATACACATATACTTAAGGTTTTTGATATTCAAGCTTAGCTTCACCCAACTAAGCTTGTTCCCACCAAGTGAGCTCATCCACCACCACTTTTCGGCCTCTCGAAGGGCTGCCCAAGTTCGTTCATAGTGCCAAAATCCGGCCAAACCTTCGGTGAATTTTCCGGCGAACTTTTCCGACCGTTTTCAAAAAGTGGTGAGTCTTTAGATTCTTCTTTGGTTTTCTTTATTTTGATCATTGTACTTAATTTCTCTACTTCATCTCAAGCTCTAATACAAGATCTCCTATAAATAAGGTTCTCTAAGAAAAGAGAACGAAGATTCGAACTCGAAATTCTAATAAAAACTTGATCTTCAAACCGAAGCTCTAAATGAAGAAGATCTATAATATTCAAGTACTTAAATCTCTAAATAACTCCTCACGAGTGAGATTTCATAAATCTCTAAATAACTCCTCACGAGTGAGATTTCATATTTGACATCGCGAGTTGGTCAATTACTTGCATTTTATTTATCTCGACCTTGACCAACATATTTTGTGAATATAGTATAATGATGAAAGGTATCGTTTTATAATCTCGCTAACATCTCTAGTGTTCCGGGAGATTATAAATCAATCAATAGTGATCTTCGTAATTTTTTCAAATATAAGAGACAGATTAAATCACACGAGTTGGCCAATTACTCGCTTTTCTATTATTTGGATCTTGGTCAATGCATAGTTCGGGTATATAGTCCAATTACGAAAGATATCATATAATCCACTTCTAGCACCTAGTGTTCCATGGGGTTTTTATTCGATATATATAAACTTCGTAATCATCCGTCTAAGCTTTAAAGGTGGATTTAATCACATGAGTTGACCAATTACTTAGCGTTTCATTTATCTTGATCTTGGTCAACGCATAGTTCGTGTATATAGTATCATTACGAAAGGTATCATTTATAATCCCTTCTAGCATCTTCAGTGTTTCGGGGGATTATAATTCGATCAATAGTAAACTTCGTAATCATCCACCTAAACTTTAAAAGCACAAATTCAAAGCCAATTACTTGCACTTCGATTATTTGGACCTTGGCTAAGAAACATAGAACCTATAAAGTTGCTTGAAGTTAAAAGTATACTTTGACCACATAATCGTCAAATCATTAGTATACTAAATCCATGAGCCTAAAAGCTTAAAAGGATAGGTACAATTCCGAGATTGTAACCATAGTATTCTTCGATCCATAAATACATAATCGAAAGAAGAAGAATACAAAAGAAGTCATAAGCCATAGTGCTTATACATATATACAAGACTTCTTATTACTCCGATAAACATATATTTTACAAAGACAAAGTAATCATAAGTATACTTGACACATAAATATATAATCCGAGTTAAGTATACGTATTGAGCTTGAAGATCAAAGAAGTCATAATCCATATTGATTATACATATAAAGGACTTCTTATATTACTCCGATTAACATATAATCCATAGAGACGGAGTAATCAAAAGTATACTTGATATAACATTTTATATCTCAAATCAAGTATACATATAGAGTATTAATATTCTTATTTGAATATTATACTATCTTTTGGGCTAGTACCGTAACATACTAGTTCAACACATATTTTCTCTATACTTAGTGTTTTGTGGATTGTCTTATTAGTTTCGCAGTGAGGTGAGGTGACGTAAGGTGATCTTCGTTCTAAGACCCAAGTCTCATACGCACTAGCGGGGAGTTAGTTGTATTTGCACCGTGAAGAAGAGGAAAGACCCAAGACCGGATACTAAGATCCGAGACCGGTGAAAGCTAAAGAATCCAAGTTCACACAAGGGATCTACATCAACTTTGAAGAGATAGCGGGGAGTTATTGTCTAAGATAAGTTGTGTAGAAATTACATATATTTTGAGGTGGTGACCCTTGTGTAACGCACCAAGATAAATATTTGTAAGGGTGTAAAGGCTTCTCCGCCTGCTAAAGGAGTGAGTTTATATTAAGGGAAAGTCCTGAGTCAGGGAGAGGAGCTCAGGTACTGGAGTAGGGGTGAGCGGATCTATTAAAGGTTGTGCCATCGCGAACCAGGATAAAATCGCCGTGTGCTATTTTCTTTTCTTTCACTTTATTTTCCGCACATATAAACTGCATAACCACTAGGTAAAGTTTTAAAAAGGGTTAAAAATGTTTTAAAACACCATAATAAATTTTAAATTGGTAATTAAGCTATTGAACCCCCCCTTCTAGCTTAACATAGCCCTCATACGGGACCTAACAATTGTTATCAGAGCAGTGCTTTTTAACGTGTTTGTTAAGTGATTTTCATATTTGCAGGCACAACAAAAAGTGGTCCAAATGGCGTATATTAATCCCGTTGGTTGTGGTGAAGGATTGTCAAGCTCACGACCTCCTCTGTTCGATGGCACCAACTTTGCAACATGGAAAACTAGATTTCGCATTTATGCAAGATTTCAAGGAGTCAAAGTTTGGATGGCTATCGAAGACTGTGTTCACATACCTACCAAAATTGTTGATGACATCCTCATCGAAAAGAAGGTTAGTGAATACAATCTCGAGGAAGAAGCCACAATGAATATAGCCGCCAAGGCGGAAATGGTTCTCACAAGCGCACTTGCGGAAAAAGAATACAAAAGAGTAAATAATTGCAAGTCGGCACAAGAGATGTGTAACAAATTGGTGATAACCTATGAATGAACCACTGATATAAAAGATTCTCGGATGGAAACATTGATCCAAGATTATGAGAACTTTAAACTCCAAGAAGGAGAAAATATCATCGATATGGAAACAAGATTTACTCGTATAATCGATGAATTATCTCAACTTGGAAAGAACAATACTCAAAATGAAAAGAATATAAGAGTACTTAAATCTCTACCTCCAAGTTGGAAAGTCAAA
Organism: Apium graveolens; assembly: GCF_009905375.1. Lineage (NCBI taxonomy): Eukaryota > Viridiplantae > Streptophyta > Magnoliopsida > Apiales > Apiaceae > Apium > Apium graveolens. The sequence goes on along the minus strand of NC_133655.1, from coordinate 184,377,389 downwards.
GTTACTACTATAAAAGAGATGCACAATCTAAATGAGTATAAGATTGATAACCTCTTCTGAAATCTTCGTGATTACGAAGAAGATAATATTCCGGAAAAGGTTGCTCCAAAAGTGGAGGACAAAAAGAAAAATATGGCACTAAAGGCCATATTAATAGATGAAGATGAAAATGACGAGAAGTTAAATGAGGAACTTCAAAATCTCAATGAGATTGAAATTGCTCTTCTCACGAAACAACTCCGTCGTGTGCTTCAAAGCAAAGCTCAAAGATACGGAAAAGGCTTCCTAAAATCAAATAATCAACAAAGAGTTTTTAACTCTAACGGAAGGCCTAATTACTCTCAAAATTATTCTTCCAACTATAAGAATAATTTTCCGTCAACGAGCTACAACAAAGGCAAAGGCAATCAAAATATGAATACCTATAGTAATGCCAATGTCTCTACTACTCATCCCGTTTACACTCCTCCAAATCCAAAAGATGCATCTCCGGAGGAAACACAAGATGTGTGTTTTGAGTGTAAACAACCCGGTCACTATAAAAGAGAATGTCCTAAACTTTCAAAGGGATAAAGTCTCGTGGCTGAAAATGGTTGGGATTTGACTGAAGATGAAGAAGCTCTGAAAGCTAGTGAAGAAGTGGTGAATCTATGCTTGATGGCTCTCGAAGAAGAAACTACATCTAGGGAAGTCTCCTCTACAAATGAAGAGGTAACGTCTAACTACGTCTCAATTAAGTCATTATTAGATGAATCTAATTTATCACTTATGGACATGAATAAGCATGATTTAATTGGACTTGTGGTAGAATATAAAAATAAATACAAAGATGTTGATCAAAGGCTTCACTTAGTATAGTCCGAGAAAATAAAAATAGAAGAAATACATCATACTCAAAATAAAGAGTATACTCGGATGATGGACTCAAGAGTCCAAGATGAAAAAGAGATTACATCTCTAAAAGATTAAAACCATCTCATCAAGGTTGAAGTAAATAAACTTCAAGAAAATATAATCAACCTTGAAATAGAGAATATATCACTAATCCTCAAAGAAGAAGAGATGGTACGTGAAAAGGTTCAATTGAATGAAAATATATGTGAACTTCACGTTGATCTATTGAAACTAAAGATTCAAATGGAATCAAGTGTTCAAAATAAAGAAACATCTTCTAAAGACAATCTTGATAAAGAAAATGAGCTAATAAAGATCAACGAGCTTACAATTAAAGCTCAAAAGTTGAAAGAAGAAAATCATAAGCTCATAGCTCAAGTTAAGGATCAAGAAATAATCCTTAACAACAAGATTGATGCCTTACAAAAAGATAATGAAAGTCTTGAAAATGTTCTTCAAAGATTTACAAAAGGCAATAAGATGTTGGATCAAATGGTGCATACAAAAACCTCATACAATCATGAAGCTTTAGGATATAATAAGAATTCTCCTCCTAAAAGTAATATTCGGAGATTTGTATCACCAACTAAGACTTCACCCGAATCACCATCGTATAAATGTTCTTATTGTAATAAGATTGGACACACTGTTCAATATTGTAAATTCAAGAATGGTGAAATTAAGGGGAAGCATGTATGGATTCCCAAGGAATCATATAAGAAAGATGATAAGGGTGTGCCTTACAAAAATATGGAATATAAAGATCAAAGGAAACAAAGGTCTCATCAACCTACTACGGTTCCAAATTAGCAACCAACATCATGTCAACCATAATGATTATGCACTTAAAAGACAACAATTTCTTAGATATGCATATCATCATGATAAGAATATACATAATGCTTGTAACACCCCTAAATCTGGGGTCAGGGATCCGGGTTGTCACGAGTTCCATTTCCCTTAATAATACCCAATCTTAATAAATAATCAACTACTCTATACTGTGACCCCACCATAAACACACACACCACAAGTTATAGTCTCAGAGATGAATATCCAAAAATAATCACAAGTCGTTTTATTCCACAATTAAATGCCAATACACCTTAAAAGGGTATCTGAATAAATTTACATTTCTTTGCCATTATTACAATTCATAAATATACATAAATCTGGTACATCAAAAGTTGAAAGCCTAGCCTATTGGTAGTTCCTACCTCAGCTACAGCGACATCAACGCCTATAGGAAACTACGGAACGTTTCCTATCCGCTCGCGAATTGGGAGCTTGGTCCTGTTCATCTTGTCTATCTGATGTTGTGTGATGAAAGAAGAAAGCAAGGGTGAGCAACAAGCCCACCGAAATAATATGTATAATAATTAACAATATATGAGCATTCTCATAGTACTCATGAAAGTCTTGGTCAAGAAGAAATGAACCAAGCTGATATCTTAACGCGACCAAGTCACAAAATATTCAGTATATATATACATATATACTTTTCACAATCTTTGAAATCCTCTGACATGTATAATATACACAGAGTTCCAGTTTATAACTGTATAAAAATATCGTTTCAAGGTGATCTCATATATCTAACCTTGTCTCAACGTTTTTCTGAAAATCTTTGACATGCACAAGATAATCATTTACTAGATATAAGTTTAAAAGATGAAGTTACAAGATACTCCAATATACTTATATCTTTTCTGAATACTACTTGAACTACCACCGTTCAATGTATAAATAGTTTATCCCATAGATTAAGCTGCAAGACAAAACTTGTATAGAATCAATCTTTAAAATATCATCAAAATAAAATGAAATTACGAGATACTTCATTTGATGCAAACATCATTTTGACTCTGATGAAATCCATGACTCTGAAACGTAAAGCTTGTCCCCCATTTCCCCAAGTAGAAACTTGTTGATACGGCTCCACCAAGAAGTCGTATCTAGTTGAAAAGGAAAACTCACCGATATTTCCCAGGCGGTGCCTGTTAATGGATTAACTTGTTCCAAGAATTTTACTTCCCGAGTGTTGGGTAAGTAATCAAAAACTCTTTTATCAAAACAACAACCTTGTTGCGAATATAAAATACACCACAGAGCCGGATCCCTCAGGTTTTGAGCGAGTATTTAAATCCCCTTCGAAAGGAGGATCTTAAATATAAAAATGAGTTTTGGGATCCGCCCTAACCTTTTAAAATCATTTTGAAGACTCGAAAACATTTTTAAGAATGTTTGGAGTAATGCTGATTTAATAAAATAAATCAGTCCCAATATATTAGAAAATATCTGAATATTATTATTTAAATAATATTCCCATAAAGAATAATCTTTATAAAAATAATTGAAGTAGAAGTTTTAAAACTCATACTTGAAATGAATATTAAATAACCAAAGATATACTTATACGAAAGTAGGATCTTTATTTGAATAATCAAAAGTGAGTTTGATTATCGACACATTATTCTTAATAAAATAAAGAATAATAATTAGTAAATAATCGGAGTCATAAGTCCTCGAATGAATATTCAAATAATAATATTCATTAAATAAAATAAACGGAGTCATATGTCCTCGAATAAATATTCAAAATAATATTCATTAATAAAATAGACGGAGTCATAAGCCCTCGAATGAATATTCAAAATAATATTCATTAATAAAATAAAGGGGTCATAAGCCCTCGAATGAATATTCAAAATAATATTCAATAATAAAATAAACGGGGTCATAAGCCCTCGAATGAATATTCAAAATAATATTCAATAATAAAATAAAGTTATCGAATAAACCTTATTTGATTCATAGTTTTAAAAACTATTCATATATATATAAATATATATATATATATATAATATACTCGGGAACATCGTCTCCCGGTTTAGAAAATATGTTCACCTTTGGGTCCCCTATACTAAAGGTATACGCACTACTGCTTATCTCTAGCATAGGTATTATGCAACTTATAAGCAATTGAATCAACAATTAGATATCAAGATTACGAAACAGTCATGCATATATACCATATCAGCATACTCCAATATATCACAAAATTTGCTAATAACAATCATGCACTTATCACAAGATAATGCATATACATATATTTACATCACAACAACAGTATAACGGGTAGAAAACTTGCCTGAGTGCTCCGGGGTAGACTTAAGCTTAGAGTGGGTCCGATAACCTATGAAAAACAACATAAGTCAGAATTAAACCCCGGTCGCTTAAGAAACTAGACTTTAACCATTTAGAGTCCTAACGTTCGCTTTCGCGCTTAACGATTTACTTAAGTCGCTCGAGTACCCTCAGCTCCACCATTTTTAATAAATTAACCATTAAGGGTTTTAAGGCGATTCTTTCACGAGTGCCTTACCAACTTCATAATACACTTTACATAAATTATTCGTACTCCAATTAGTCTTTTAAGGTCCTTAACCAAGGTTTCAAAGTAAGGCGAGGGGTAATGGTTTGGTCGCGAAACGCCATTACTTAAAACGGTCGTTTCTCCTAAACCGTCCATCGGAATCAAACGAACTACATATCAAAACGAAGCTCGTAACATGAACTATCTAATCATGGCAAAGTTATCAGTGAGTTATCTGGTCCGAGGTTCATGTACAACAGTCTAAGGAAAACGGGCATTACGACGGCTATGTTTACGAGTTTTCCAAGTTTCTCACTACACCAAAACCTCACCAAACAACCCACAATCATTAACACATCAAAACATCAACTAAATAATACTATACCAGTCCTTATTCTTCATATTCTTCACCTCAACCAACCACAATCAAGTTCTATTAACTATAACAAGATTCATTCACCAAATCACTCCAAATTCAAATCAAACTACTAATAATCAAAGATCATGCTTCTCATTTTGAAACTCAACCTTCAAACTCACTAATAATCAAAGTAAAGGCTAGGGTTTGAAGTTTATACCTTCCTTGGGAGGTGTTAAGTTGCTAGGAAACCTTAGGGAGCCTCCTATAAGCTTGATCTTTCCAAAGAAATCAAGAACACAAAGTTAGGATTTGAAGTTTCTAAAAGTCCGATTGAACGAACTGTACAAATGAGGGTCTTACCATGCTAATTTGGACGAGACTTGTGAACAAGAGTTGTAGGCCATCTCAATACCTTTCCAACAAGCTATAGAACACAACATTTGAGTGAGTATTGAAGGAGATATGGCAGTTTAAAGTTGCTGGGTTTGTTTTGGCCGAGAGCTTTTGCTACTGGAAGCAAAAGTCAACTTCTAATTTTTGTGTTTTATGATATTTGCTTGGTTGCTTCTCCTTTTTGCCTTGGAAAATGTTTTAGCTTTTTACCATGGTAAATTTTACATGGCTCAAAATCAACCAACAAGACAAAACCCATTGTCATGCTTATGTCATCTTGCTTGTGTCATCTATTTGCCACATGTCTTTGTCTTGTGGTTTGATGATGTCATAATACCTTGGATTCTTGTACAAGCTTATCTCTTGGTTGCGTATTTGTTTTACGGTTCGCTTAACTTTTGTTCTCGATACCCGTTTGAGGGATCATATCCGGGATCTCATTATTTGAGCTTCCCTAAATCTTTCCTAATATTTTATAATCCTTTAATGATCCTCATTTATAATCCTTGAATTAAAATCCTTTCAATCATGTTACCTTATACTCAATTATGTCGGTATCTGGTGGATTTTCGGGAAAAATCAAAGTGTTCGAATTCGAATTCTGACGACCTTTACATACATTCATTTACTTTATGGAATACTAATACGATCTTAGAATTTCCATAACAGTACTCCTATATAGCGTGGTCTGATAATTTTTCTTAATCAGCATAGTCAGCAAAAGTTACTATTCATCAAGGTTTCAAAAATTCCAAAAATTGGGGTTATTACAGTCTCCCCTCCTTAAAAGGATTCCGTCCCGGAATCAGATAGAAAATGAAGGGGATACTTTCTTAGCATTGCACTTTCTAACTCTCAAGTCAATTTTCCCACATTGTGGTTATGCCGCAAACTCTGACTAGCATGATAACCCTTCTTCTAAGCACTCGTTCCTTTTCGATCTATAACCCTTCCTGGTTGCTCCATATAGGTTATGTCTGGTTGCATGTCTATGCGCTCATATGCCCCTATTATCTGGCATCCGGATTACACTTCCTTAACATTGATACGTGGAACACGTTATGAACTTGCTACATGTTCAGGGGTAGGGCTAGCTCATATGCTAACTTCCCAATACATCTTAATATATCCAAGGGTCCAACAATTCGTGGGCTTAGCTTTCCTTTCTTTCCGAACCTCATCCATCCTTTCCAGGGGAATACCTATAATAACACTAGGTCCCCTACTTCTTATTCTTTGTCCTTTCGTGTCAAATCAATATACTTCTTATGTCCATCTTGGGCTATTACCAGCCGTCTTCTGATTAGATCTATCATATCCTTGGTCCTTTAGACCATTGCTGGTCCGAGCATCTCGCGCTCTGCAACTTCATCCTAACATAAGGGAGATCGACATCGTCTTCCCTCAAGGATCTCATAAGGCGACATCTCGATAATGAGATATGATCTATTGTCGTAAGAAAACTCAATCCGCGTTAAGTGATCATTCTAAATTCTTTCAAGTCTATTGCACAGACTCTCATCATAGCTTCTAGCATTATAGCTTTTGCTTCTCAATACCCATTCTTTTCCAGTTCGTAATCGCTACTACTTTCCGTACAGAATACTATTCTTGATATACCTTTACTCGCTAGAGTTTTATAACCTCTTAATAACCATGTCAACCTTAGTATCACGAATGTGTTAGAATCGGAATACCACCATACTTGGTACCACTTCCTCTCCAGCTGCCTCCATCTTCGAAAGCTTGGTCCTTCATATAGAAGTAAAAGAATTTATTGAGAGATCACTATGATCATGAACACTTGTTCTATTGCATAGTTAGTACAGAAGGTGGCCAGCCTTTAGTACTTGACAAGCAATTAAACAACATGTGGTATCCTACTAGGCTTCTATCACACAGATAGATAGTCATTCTGTGGCGCCCTCCAAACCCGGGTCAGAAGTTTGGGGTCCACACACACACCTTAATTATAACCTGCTTATAATAATAATAAAGATAATAATAATATATGCAATGACCCTAGTTACCAACCACCACGGACCGCAACAGGTTAAAGTATGCACACAAGCCAAACACACTAATATATTACAAACCGTTCAAATCCCAACTATTTCAAATTCAACTGAGTATTAAACATTATTACAAACTTTTACAAACTTAAATTATTCCAAAAGAAGCCTACTAGCTCAGCTTTCTCAACCTGAACCCCTAGCTCTCGCGCTGGACTGGGGATCCTCTTTACCAACTGGTTCCTTTTTAACTGGAAAGAATATAAACAACATCGCACAAATGAGCTAACTAGCTCAGCAAGTCACAATGACAAAACTGAGAATAATGATCATCAGGTGAATATGGTTATGATATCAAGTGAACAATGGATTATGATTTAGAATTGGATATTATACTTTTAATTTAAAAACCAAGGTTAGGCTGCTGATCAGTCACGCACTAACCCCGAGCAAGGCACACGGCATTGCTCTAACTACTGGATCCAAGGCACACATTGGCCTAACTTGACCATTATATGGTCTGACCACGAATCTGGTCCACAATTTTATAAAAACAATCCAATTCTAACATAATAACAGAATATGCAATAGTAAACAATAATCGAAATCATTAACAACAATAAATGTTTAACAATGAAAGGGTTTCAATCCTTGTAAGGATCAACCAGGTACTTTCAAAGCTTGAATGTTGGGTAAGGAAGGAATTGGATAACAAAGGAAACAATGTTTCAGGGTTTCAAGGATTTAGTCTTTCAAAGCATAAGATATCATGGATTGAGTATATAGTAATCCAGTTCAGTGTCTGGTATTTAGTTTGTATGTATTTATGGAGTAGTATCATAGATTTGTGGTTCGTGTTTGGGTATACAATAATCAATGGCTTAGAAAGAATATGGTTCATAGCTCAAGAATAATAACTGAAATCAGGATTTAGGTTTCCATGCTTCAAAGCACTTGCAATGTCAACAAGACTATCAAGAATTACAATATCTCGAGAAAGTTCAGAACACTTGCCTGGTATTAGCTTACTACTCTGCACTCGCTTCCAATCACAACTGTCTTACTCTTCAACTATCTGTTTTCCTTTCCTACGTCTTGCCTCTTCTGCTCACATATCATAAGCATCTATCAATCATCAACTCACCGGATTCTATTCAACACATACTTCTATCTACCCTTCGTTTTACCCAAATCCGATTAACGGATTGAAATCTATGCAATAACCAAGTAAACACCGAATATATAGACCGATAGTCAAACAACAGGTCATGTATAACACATAATACATCACGTAATCAATGACATATCATCTATAAAGAAGTCTCGAGTCATAAATATGCTTTCGGGTATTTAAAATGATTTTTAAAACATTTTTCGGAATTAAAACGGGTCGTTGGATCAATTTCGGGTTAATAAACAGGGTTCGGTTGGCCCATTCTGGCTCCGAAATAATTTTAGAATAATTATCGAGCCTTGAAAATAATTTAGAATAATATTTTAAAGCTCGAAACTATTTTTCAGAATTTTTAAATCATTTTTAAATAATTAAATCTAATTAAATAACTAACTAAAATCAATGAATAATTAATTAAATCAATTAATCAATTAATTTTTGAATTAATTGACTAATTAATCAATTAAAAATTAACTGAAATTAATTAACTAATTAATTCAGATTTATTTATGAATTAAAAATAATTTTCGGAATTAAAATAATAATTTTTAGAATTTTCAGAAATTAAAAACAAATTTTTATAATAAAAATAAATAGGAAATATGATTTTTAAACATTTTTAAAACAGAAATCCAATTTTTGCAAAGTCTGGAAACTATAGGGACCAAACTGCATCGTTTTCAAAACTACAGGGACCAAACTGCAATTTTGCAGTCTAGTCGCCGGAAAAAGTCGGGAGTGGCCGGAGAACATGTTCCAGAGGTCCTCACCCCACCAACACCTCCACCTCCACATCACATCTACAGGTTACCAGGAACACAACCATGCAATCAAAACAACCTAACAATCCCTGAGTTGGCCGGAATTTGGCCGTGAAGTTTTCCAGTTTCCGGCGAACATCGGAAAACTTCAAAACACAACTCCCTTCTCTACAGACCTCGTTGGTTCATGAAACTTATATGACTAGATTGCAAATTTCACAGAGAACACAACCCACTATAACACAACATCAATCTATCACAGAATAAGAAACCCCCAAATTTCAATTAAGAACATTCATACGGTTATAAACCCGAATTTTGAAATTCGAAAATTAAACTCAAATTTGAACATGTTATTGAACTCCAAATCAGCGTATGACATATGAAAATCATCAGGAAAACAAGCTCTACAACATGCAATCATCAAATCATACAAACAATCATCCGAACAAAAATTCATATTTTTAATAAAATAAATTCGAAAATAAATAAATTTTTAGAAAAATACCCTTGATTTCTGCAGTGAAATAAAGCTCAGAATCTAATAGAACACCTCAAATCCTTCGTTTTGGTTACTCAAGCTTTAAAAACAGAGATCGGTAACGCCTTCGTTTTGCTGTTTGATTCTTAGAACAGTTTATGTAATTAGGGTTTTTCTCTGAAAATTATATAATTAACTATCTGCAAATGATTTTGATACGAAATAAAATACGGTAAAAGGCTATTTATAATTACGGAAAATTTGTATCCCGTTGGATCATTCCGGATATAAAACAGTACGTTTATCTGTAAAAACTGATCCAAACGGTATCGGTTTTCGGGATAATTATCCAAATCAGTACAATTTGTACTGCGGTCTTGGTCTCAGCGCCTGGTTACACGTATTACGAAGTGATAATTGGGATAGTTTAATAAAAAGCTCCCGTTTATCGATAATACGGGTTTTATTGATTTACCGAAACGAATATTGTATCGAAAATGTTGCGCCGGGACCCGCGCAGGACAAACCGTAAGCCGGATCGAAAAAGTCGAAACATGAAAAATGCTCGGAATATTACATTTAGGTTAGGAAGGAGTTCTCGGAAGAGTTTCGGGTTCCAAAAACGTAACAACGGTTGACGTTGGTTGGTTCCCGTTTTTATAAAATAGATTTTAATTACCCGGAAAAAGATTTTAGAAATTTCATATGATTCTTATAAATCCATAAATCAACATAAAAATAATTAGGAAGATATGACAATTATCTATATTTTATTTTGGACATATAAAAATGAAAATACTCAATTAATATTATTTTTGAATATTCAAGTACAGATAACACTTAACAATTAACTCACAGAATAGATACTGGGCACACATAATAATATCAAAAATAATTACACGATATATCCCGGATATTACATTCTTCCCCTCTTAAAAGGATTCTGTCCTCAGAATCTCCTAAGAAAACAAATGAGAGTATTTTTCTCTCATATCATTTTCTAACTCCCAGGTTGACTCTTCAACCTTTGGGTTTCTCCACAATACTCTTACTAACTTTACCACTTTATTTCTCAATACTTTCTATCTTGCCTCTAGAATCTCTATCGGACTCTCTACATATGATAAATCTTCCTGAAGCTCTATTGGATCATATTCTATTACATGCCTGGAGTCTGGATTATATTTCTTGAGCATCGATACATGAAAAACATTGTGAATGTGCTCCATGTGCGGAGGTAACGCCAATTCGTAAGCTACTTTGCCAACGCGCTTTAGGATCTCAAAAGGTCCGACATATCTTGGGCTTAGCTTCCCTTTCTTTCCAAACCTCGTTAGTCCTTTCCATGGTGATACTTTCAGTAATACCAAGCTTCCTTCTTCAAATTCCATGTCTTTCCTTAATTGGTCTGCATATTTCCTCTGACGATTTTGAGCGGCTATTAATCTTTTCTGGATAAGTTCAACAACTTCCTTTGTCTGCTGTACCAGTTCAGGTCCAAGTATCTTGCGTTCTCCTACTTCGTCCCAATATATGGGAGATCTACATTTGCGTCCATAAAGGGCTTCATAGGGTGGCATTCCAATGCTGGCATAATAACTGTTGTTGTAAGCAAACTCTACCAGAGGTAAATGTTCGTCCCAACTTCCTTTGAAATCAATAGCACAAACACGTAACATATCCTCGATTGTCTGGATCGTTCTTTCACTTTGGCCATCCGTTTGGGGGTGATAAGCTGTACTCATATTCAGTCTTGTTCCCAAACATTCTTGAAAACTCTTCCAGAATCTTGAATTAAACCTTGGATCTCGATCAGATACGATAGACACTGGAACTCCATGACGAACTACAATTTCTTTTAGGTACATATGGACCAACTAGTCGAGCGAAATTTTTTCATTTATAGGCAGAAAATGAGCTGACTTGGTAAGTCTATCCACTATAACCCAAATGGCATCATGATTAGTCCTTGTCCTTGGTAATCCAACTATGAAATCCATGGTAATATGTTCCCACTTCCACTCTGGAATCTCCAATGGCTGTAGCAATCCGCTTGGTCTTTTATGCTCTGCTTTAACTCTTTGACAGGTATAACATTTGCTAACCCATTCCACAATTTCCCTCTTTATATCTGGGCACCAATAATTTTTCTTTAAATCTCTGTATATTTTGGTACTCCCTGGATGGATGGAATATCTTGAACTATGTGCTTCTTGTAAAATTTCATTCTTTAACTCCGTCACTGGTGGAATCCAGATTCTAGATGAAAATCTCAAAATGCCTTGATCATCCTTCTGCGTGCATAATTCTTCACCTACCAAACGATTTATATCTTGATCCATTACATCTTTCTGACATTTCTCTATTTTCTCCAACAACTCTGGCTGGAAAGTCATACTGTACACTTTCGCTTCCTCAGGTTCGCAAACTCTAATTTCCAATTCCAATTTCTGAAATTCCTTATATATATCTTCAGGTACTAATAACTCATTTAACTTTTCCTTCCGACTTAATGCGTCTGCCAGCACGTTCGCCTTACCGGGATGATAATTAATTGAGCAATCATAATCCTTGATCAATTCTAACCATCTCCTTTGCCTCATATTAAGTTCCTTCTGGGTAAATATATATTTCAAACTTTTGTGATCTGTGAAAATCTCACACTTTTCTCCATACAAATAATGTCTCCAAATCTTCAAAGCAAAAACTATAGCTGCTAGCTCCAAGTCATGAGTAAGATACTTTTGTTCGTGTGGTTTCAATTGCCTTGACGCATACGCAATCACCTTGTCGTGCTGCATAAGAACACATCCTAATCCTTTGTAGGAAGCATCGCTATAAATTATGAAATTCCCTTGATCGTCTGGAAGTGACAAAACAGGTGTTGTGATTAATCTCCGCTTCAATTCCTGAAAACTTTCTTCGCACTTGTCATTCCATATAAACTTTTCATTCTTTCGTGTAAGCTTTGTTAATGGTGTGGCAATCCTTGAGAAATTCTGAACGAATCGTCGATAATATCCTGCCAATCCCAAGAAACTTCTTACCTCAGTGGGTGTTCTCGGTCTCTCCCAATTCGTAATTGCTTCGATCTTTGCCGGGTCCACTTTGATCCCTTCGTTACTGACTATGTGTCCTAAGAACTGAACTTCTTGTAGCCAAAACTCACACTTCGATAATTTAGCATATAACTTCTTTTTCCTTAAAATCTCCAAAGTTGTCCTTAAATGTTCCGCATGATCCTCCTCCGTCTTTGAATAGATCAAAATATCGTCTATAAATACTATAACGAACTTGTCCAAATATTCCTTGAAAATTCTGTTCATCAGGTCCATAAACGCTGTTGGGGCATTGGTCAATCCAAAAGACATCACTAAAAACTCGTAATGTCCATACCTTGTTCTGAAAGCTGTCTTTGGTATATCTTCTGGTTTGATCTTCAGTTGATGATATCCCGATCTTAAATCGATCTTGGAGAAATACTTGGCTCCCCTCAATTGGTCAAACAAATCATCAATTCTGGGTAACGGATACTTATTCTTGATTGTCAACTTGTTGAGCTCCCTATAGTCGATGCACAGTCTCATGCTTCCATCTTTCTTCTTGACAAATAATACCGGGACTCCCCACGGGGATACGCTGGGTCTGATAACTCCTTTCTCTAACAATTCCTGTAATTGCTTTGCTAGCTCTTTCATCTCAACAGGCGCCATTCTGTACGGGGCTTTGGATACTGGTTCTGTTCCAAGTGCTAAGTCAATCGCAAATTCAATTTCTTTATCTGGAGGAAGTCCTGGCAATTCGTCGGGAAATACGTCTGGAAATTCATTGACTACTGGGATATCTTCAAGTTTTGCTGGCTCCTGACTTTTGTCAATCACGTATGCTACGAAATGCTCGCATCCTTGCCGTAGTAACTTCTTGGCTTGAATCATCGTTAAGAACTTCTTTACTTGTTTCTGACCTTTGAACGTTACTATTCTTTCGTCTGGCATTTTCACCATTACTTTCTTATTTCGACAATCTATCTGAGCATCATGCTTCGAGTTGCTCCCGAGTCTATTAACACTTTGGCACATAAAGAATTCACATTAAGCGTACCTGCCACGACATCCGTATCCTGGATAGCATCCTTCACTGACATGTCGAAAACTCTAGCCCTTGGAGTCTCATTTACAGCTGGGGTAGATCCCATAATTCTCAATGCATTACTAACTGGGGCTGGTGTCTTGCAATCCCTGGCCATATGTCCTGGCTTCCCACATTTAAAGTATGTAAATCCAATGACTGGAACTTTCACTGCTAGATTCTGGATAGGTTGATCTTCATTTGCTGGCTCTCTTGCTGGCTGATTTCGGCACTCCCTCGAGTAGTGCCCTTTCTGGTTGCATTTAAAACATACCACATTCAACTTGTTACAAACTCCTCCATGCTTCTTTCCACATACTTGACAATCTGGAAAAGTTAATCTCAACTGATTCGGCTGATTCACATTAGCTGGACGATTGCCCTGGCCTCCGTCTCCTGCATTTTGTCTCCTGAAATTAAAATTTCTCCCTGGCTGAAACTTGCCCTTCTTAAAATTTGGTAACTTCCCTGTTTGTGACTGACCCTCACTTCCCTCAACTTTTCTTTTCTTGCTTTCCTTTTCTTTCTGGAACATCTCACTCTCTGTCTCTGCGATCATAGCTTTCTGTACAACCCCGGCATAGGTATCCAATTCAAAAATAGCTACCTTCCCCCTGATCCATGGCTTCAAGCCTTGCTGGAATCTCTCAGCTTTCTTTCTATCAGTATCAACATACGACGACACATACCTTGATAATTTCTCAAACTTCCCCTCATAATCTGTTACCGACATATTCCCTTGCTTTAACTCTAAAAACTTCAGCTCCATTTGATCCTGAACAAACTGAGGAAAATACTTTTCTAAAAACAATTCCTTGAACCTTTCCCAACTAATAACATCTGTGCCTTCCAATGTCTTCACCATTTCCCACCAATAGGTGGCCTCATTCTTCAGATAGTAACTTGCAAACTCAACCTTCTGTTCCTCTTTCACTTTCACTAAGGCAAATGCCTTTTCTATTTCCTTTAACCAAACATTTGCTTCAATTGGCTCTAAGGAACCCTTGAATTCTGGTGGGTTTATTGCCTGAAAAGTTTTGAAAGTTACCTGGGGATTGGTTTGTCTTTGTTGTTGTTGTGCCAGGTGAACTGTTTGTTAGGCCAAGATTTGAAGAATCTGGGCTATTGCTGGGTCCATGGGTCCTGGGTTCACATTCTGGGTTATATCATCTTGGTTATTATTGTTGTTGGTTTCTTCGTTCTGGGTGTTGGTGCGGGTATTTCTTCTAGGAGGCATTCTCTGTAAAGAATCAATCAACTTATTTAGCTTTTGAATCAATCTTTTACATAAAAGAATAGTTTTGCAAAACAGAAATATTTCTTTTTGAAAACAGTTGTGACTAAATAAATTGCATGCTTCTTTACAGAATATAAACAGTTATGGAAAACAGGGCACATGGTATCACAGGGTATACTGGTGCAATAAATAAGGTAAAGTAAAACAGGTGCGATAAAGTAAATGACAGTGTTGGAAAGGAAAAAGGTACTGATATATATAGATCAAAAGTTTTAGGGTGGTACAAGCGTAAAAATGCTTTGAAAGTAAAAGCAAAAAGGGTACAACAACCTACTCACTAGTCAGCATCGCTAGTCTATAAATACAACTCAAAAGTCTTCTAATACACACTACACACTACTGTCCATACTACATAATCATAACAACACTACTCAGCATCTTCATCTCAAAATCTCTAACTCAGCTCCAAGGAAACTCTGGTCCTGCCAGCCTCTCAAAGTCCTCCATCACCTCAGTAGCCCAGCCCAGCAGTGCATTAGGGCCTCTGCCAGGTAGTGTAGCTCCATGTAACCTAGCCTCAAGAACCCTCCGTGTCACATGAATCTCCTCTCGAAGCTCCCTCACACCACGATTAACATCTGTAGTCCTGATGATATGCTGTAACTCTCTAATCTGAGCCAACAAGAAATCACGCTCCAATACAAGAGCCTCATACCGGTAATAAGGAACTGGGGGCAATGTAGACTGGAATGGGGCTGTAATAACCCCAATTTTTGAGAAATTTTGAAACCCTTATGAATAGTGTTTTTGCTGAACGAGAAAACTTTTCATGCCACACTATGTAGGGGTTCTGTTATGGATATTCTGAGATTTTATTAGTACTCTATATGGTATATAAGTGTATGTAAAGATCGTCAGAATCCAATTCCGAACACTTTGATTTTTCCCGGAAATCCACTAGATATGGAAAGAATTGAGAAAAAGGTAACAGGATAAAAAAAAGGATTTAAATTAAAGGATTATAGGAGAGGATCATAAAAGGAATACAATATATTGAGAAAGGTTAAGGGAACCTAAGTAATAAGATCCCGGGTATGATCCCTCAAACGATAAACGAAAACGAAAGTTAAGCGAACCGTATAACAAATCAGAGGTCATTAGGCAAATGATTAGGAAGTTAATCAAGGGGATTAGTGGGGATGATGTCATCCAACCAATAGAAAGAGGACAAGGAGGGGAGGATGACATCATGAGGATGACACAAGCATGACATGGGAAGGAAGGAGGTGTGGTTGAATGAGAACCATACAAATTCAAGGGCAACAAGGTAATTGACTAAATCAAACACAAAAACAAAGCAACCAAGCCAAGTAAAATCATTTTCATCAAAATCAAAAAGAAACCAAGGCATTGTTCTTCATGCTCTCGGCCAAAATAGAACCAGAACACTAAAACTGCTGTATCTCCTTCATTTCTCACTCAAATATTGTGTTCTATAGCTCATTGGAAAGGTATTGAGATGGCATACAACTCTTGTTCACAAGTCTCGTCCAAATAATCATGTTAAGACCCTCATTTTTACAGTTCTTTAAATCGGACTTTTAGAAACTTCAAAGCCTAACTTTGTGTTCTTGATTTCTTTGGAAAGATCAAGCTTATAGGAGGCTCCCTAAGGCTTCCTAGCAACTTAACACCTCCCAAGGAAGGTATAAACTTCAAACCCTAGCCTTTACTTTATTTTTTAGTAAGTTTAATGGTTGGTGTTGTGAAATGAGAAGCATGGATTGTGATTATTAGTAGTTTGGTTTGATTTGGAAGTGTTTTGGTAATTGAAGCTTGATTATAGTTCATAGGTCTTGATTGTGGTTGTTTGAGTTGAAAACCTTGGAGATTATGGACTGATGTGGTATGGTTTAGGTGAAGTTTTGTTGTATTGATGGTTATGAGTTGGTTGGTGGTTAATTGGAGTAGTTTAAACATTGGTAATCGCGTAAACATAGCCGTCGTAACGTCCGATTTTCTTTGGACTGTTTTTGTGCATAACATTAGGACCCGAGAACCCCCTGCTAGATTATGACCACTGCCATGTTTAGATAGCTCATGTTACGAGCTTCGTTTTGATATGTAGTTCGTTCGATTCCGATGCACGGTTTAGGAGAAACGACCGTTTCAAGTAACGGCGTTTCGCGAACGAAACTTTTCCCCTCGCCTTACTTTGAAACATAGGTTAAGGACCAAAAAGGGTTAATTAATGTATGAAACATTTATGGTAAGTGTGTTAGGCAGTTGGTAAGACACTCGCGAAGGAATCGCTTTAAAACTCGTAAAGGTTAAATTATTAAAAATGGTGGAGCCGAGGGTACCCGAGTGACTTAAGCGAATCAGTGAGCGCAAAACGAGCGTTAGAGTCTGAGTTGGTTAGGGTATAGATTTACAAGTGACTTTGGTTTAATTCCAACTTACTTGTTGCTTATAGGTTACCAGACTCGTCCCGAGCCATTCGTAACCCCCAGTCGCTCAGGCAAGTTTTCTACCCGTTATAACTGTTGTTGTGATGTAAATATATGTATATGCATTATCTTGTGATAAGTGCATGATTGTTATTAGCAAATTTTGCGATATATTGGAGCATGCTGATATGGTATATATGCATGTCTGTTTCGTAATCTGGTTATCTATCTGTTGATTTCGATGCTTATAGTTGCATAATACCTATGCTAGAGATAAGCAGTAGTTGCGTATACCCTTAGTATAGGGGACCCAAAGGTGAACATATTTCTAAACCGGGAGTCGATGTTCCCGAGTATAATATATATATTTTTATATATATATGGTTATAGTTTTCAAAACTATTAATCGAATAAGGTTTATTCGATAACTTTAACTTTATTTTATAATTGAATATTATTTCGAATATTCATCTGAGGACTTATGACTCCTTTATTTTATTATTGAATATTATTTCGAATATTCATTCGAGGACTTATGACTCCTTTTATTTTATTATTTGAATAATATTTGAATATTCATTCGAGGGCTTATGACTCGGTTTATATTATTTAATGAATATTTTTGAATATTCATTTGAGGATCTATGACTCCGATTATTTGCTGAGATTTGTTCTTTATTTTATTAAAGAATAAGGTGTAAATAATCAAACTTATTTTCGATTATTCAAATAAAGATAGTACTTTCATATAAGTATATCTTTGGTTATTTAATACTCGTTTCAAGTATAAGTTTTAATACTTCTACTTCAATTATTTTTATAAAGATTATTCTTTATGGGAATATTATTTAAATAATAATATTCAGATATTTTCTAATATATGGGGACTGATTTACTTCATTAAATCAGCTTTACTCCAAACACTCTTTAAAGTGTTTTCGAGTCTTCAAAATGATTTTTAAAAGTTAGAGCGGATCCCAAAACTCATTTTTATATTTAAGATCTTCCTTTTTAAGGGGATTTAAATACTCGCTCAAAACCTGGGGAATCCGGCTCTGTGATGTGTTTTATATTCGCAACGAGGTTGCAGTTTTGGTAAATGAATTGATTACTTGCCCAATGTTCGGGAAGTAAGCCCATCTAATTGAGTCGGCATAAGCGACAGGC
The DNA here is from genome assembly GCF_009905375.1 of Apium graveolens. Taxonomy (NCBI): domain Eukaryota; kingdom Viridiplantae; phylum Streptophyta; class Magnoliopsida; order Apiales; family Apiaceae; genus Apium; species Apium graveolens. Next base: position 184,358,955 of record NC_133655.1, on the reverse strand, counting down.
CGGGGTACGGTCTATGAAAGTGTAAGTGGCTGGGTGGCAGTCCATCAACGCGTGAGGGGCCGGGTAACGGTCTAGCGCGAGGTCCTAATGCGGCCAGGGTGATGACCGGTGAGGAATTCATCCATCTACAGTAGAAAAGGTTACTTATTGGTATCTTTGCCTGATCAGCAAGATATCTGGTTTATGCCAAAATTCTTTTCCTTTCCAAAATTCATTGGATGTTTCAAACTCTGTTCATACTTTACATAACAGAGGTTCCAGGAAATGTTTAAGAGATATATATATGTGGATATATATATCGGGACTAAATAAAGTATCTCGTAACTTTATTTCATTCAATAATATTTCAAAGATTGAATCTATTCAAATCTTGTCTTGTAGTCTCATCTATGTGATGAACTTTTGAAACTGATTGTAACTTGAACGGTGGTAGTTCAAGTGGTATTGGGAAAGATATAAGTATATTGGGGTATTTGGTAACCTCATCTTTTAAACTTATATCTAATTAATAATTGTCTTATGAATGACAAAGATTTTCAGAAAAACGTTGAGACAAGGTTAGATATATGAGATCACCTTGCAACGATATTTTTTTATACAGTTATACACTGGGACTTTGTGTATATTATGCATGGAAGAGGACTTCCAATATTTTGAAAAGTATATATGTATATATACTGAATATTTTGCGACTTCATCGCATTAAGATATCAAACTTGGTTCATTTCTTTTGACCAAGACTTTCATGAGTATTATGAGTAGGCTCATATACTATTAATCATTATACATATTATTTTGGTGGGCTTGCTGCTCACCCTTGCTTTATTTCTTCATCACACAACAACAGTTAGGAAACATGGCCAGACTCCAGCAGACCCAGCGCAAGCGCGTGGGAAGCGTCCCGCGTCTTCCCGTTGATGTTGTAGCTGCTATAGCTGCAGAGGTAGATCTATTGTAGATCAGACCATCTACTTTTGAGAATCAATTATGTATAATTATAACTTGTGGCAGATAATGGCAATTAACTATAAATTTATCAAGTAATCATTTTGGTTTGTAATAACTTTTAAATTGTGGATTCAAAGACTTGTGGTTATTTTTGGATGTTCATCTCTGAGACTATAACGTGTGGTGTGTGTGTGTTTATTGTGGGGTCACAATACAGAGTAGTTGAGTAATTATTAAGATTGGGTGTTATTAGGGGAAATGGAACTCGTGACTACCCGGATCCCCGACCCCGGATCTGGGGGTGATACAGAAATGGTATCAGAGCTAAGCGTTATAAACCTCAGAGATGATGGGACGTTAAGATAATAAGTTCACTAAGATAATAAGAACTCTTGCCAAGTTCATAGTCGGGCTACCTAACGTAGTACTGACAGTTAAAACCCTTATGGGAACCCTTATAAATATCGTGATAGGAGCGTAGTTCGTTATCGTATATGGTAGCGGGACTCCGAACCCTGAGGTTGAGGAGCAACATCGCGATGATATTTTATTACTAATTGGAGATCGGATTGTGGATCCGATAGAGTGTCCTAATGCAGGACCGGATGATGTTGATATTGAGGATTTAGCGGTTGAGGATGTTGTCCTAGAAGGGATAGTTGTTGAGGAGGATCCCATGGAGGATCCTGACAGGATTGGATAAAGGACCACTGATGAATTGATGACCATGGTTTGGTCGACTACCAGAGGTAGGATTGGCCGGTCACTACCGGAGGTTCGTTCAAGTTGTAAAGATAGTAGCCCCTTTAACGCGGTTTACTCGTAAGACTGAGAAGTTCGAATGGACAGAGAAATGCGAGAACAGCTTTCAAGAACTAAAGCAGAGGTTGGTGATGGCCCTTATGCTGGCGTTGCCGGATGGAAAAAGAGATTTTGTGAAGTATAGTGACGCTTCGCACAAGGGCTTAGGGTGCGTGCTTATGCAGCACGGTAAGGTAATCGCGTACATGTCAAGACAATTAAGGTAATATGAAATTCGATATCCCCGCTCATGAGCTTAGGCTCGTGGCAATAGTTTTACCCTAAGGATTGGAGGCACTACTTGTATGGAGAGAAGTGCAAGAATTACCTAAGCCATAAGTGCTCTAGTACATTTTCACGTAGAAAGAGCTCAACATATGCCAGAGGAGGCAGTTAGAGCTAATCAAGAATAATGATTGGGAGATTCTTTATCATTCGGGGAAAGCCAATATGGTGGCTGATGCCCTTAGTAAAAAGGAGAGACTCAAGATGATAATGTCTTTTGGAGAGTTTATAAGAGATTTTGAGAAAATGGAAATAGAAGTGAAGGTAACCGGAGCCGGTACCGAAAAGCTGTTTGAGATTGCAATACAGCCCGAATTATTGGAAAAGATCATATTGTGCCAGAAAAAGTTATGAATGAAGGCAGGGAGCCAACAATTAGATAAAAGATTAATATCGAGAAAGATGATAAGGGAATAATGAGGTATTCCTATAGAATTTGGGTTCCAAAAGTTCAAGAGCGTAAGGATGAGAACTTAGATGAGAGCCATAGTTTGAGGAATAAGATTTAGAGCAAACCCTGAACGTGATAGTCAGGGAGGTCGCCATCAAGATAGAAGGAACCCATGACATAATGGAGTGGAAAATGAGGATTTTAAATTAAAAGATGACCCCAATTATGGGGAGTAGGATGAAACATTTCATACTAAGGAAACAGAATGTCGAGTAAGGAAAGGAGACCCGAGACGGTACTCCTATACGGCAATTCATGGACCTGTCTAAAAAGAACTTAGACTATTATCCCCAACCACCACCCTGAGGAGACAGTGCGGTGAGAAATTCTTTCAGGACCTTTAAGTCGCTAAGCTCTCAGAGTTCCATGGAACAAGCTGACCCAGCCGAGGCAAGAGCCTGGCTAAAGGAAATATAGGAATCATTTGAGATTCTAAATGATTGATGAATCACAAAAGACTGTTTTTATCACTTACCCTCCTAAGAGAGAGACCACCCGCCGGTAAAAGGCCAAGGAAGGCACGGAGCAAGAGATTATAATAAACTGATTTAAGTTCAGTCAATTGTTTTCGGGAAAGTAATTCCCAAAGATAAGGAGATAGTGTAAAAGCTTTAGAGCCAGAACAAAGGCAGACGAGTATGATAAATTATGAATCTAAGTTGTAAAAGTTATCAAGATTCGTTCTGAGGACACGAATCCAGAATGACGGGATGTTTGAAATCAATGCTTATGTTGTGTTGGTTCATGAAATAATGATAAGAGAAAGGAAAATAAAAAGAAATTGAAGTGGAAAGGAATATAACGGCAATAGAGTTTGAGGTATGATAAGGGAGTTGGGTATGAGGAAACCCTAATGACTCGTAGCAATAGAAATAGAAAAGTATGCATTCGTCAGGATGAGGGTGATTCACCATAAGTTAAAATTGATGGTTGAGGGCATAAGAGATACATATAGTTTATCCCCTGTAAGTTGGGAGGATTCGAGGAAACCTTGAGATAATTCGAAGGATAAATAATGAGACGCGGATAGACTAAGGGGATAAGGAAGTAAGAAATTAGGAAAAATTGGATGAAGGAAGTGACCTTCAAGAAGGAAATGTAAGACCGGTGGCTTGATACCCAGAAAGGGAGACGCCAGGTATGAAAGATATCCCAACATTGAGGTGACTGTTGAGATAAACAACAGAAGTAAATAAGGAATTATTAAGAAGAAGTTCACGTTGAACACGACCAATATCTTCCAGAACATCCTTGTTATCGTTACCAAATTAGGCAAGACAAGCGGATAACCGTTGTTATCTTTTGGAGGCCATATGGATTGACCTCAATTTGAATAAGGATGCTATTATGAAGTTAGGTATAGACTATCGAGGTGGGAATGATGAATATGATAATCTATCAAGGAAATATGACTTGATTTATTCGTGGAAGGATGCAGGTACCTTTTAAAGGTGGAATTAAGGATATAACATTGGTAACTTAAAATGAATCCTAGGGGACTGCATAAAGGTTGGCATGTCACCCTTAATAGGGACAGTATGAGTTTTGACAGTATGATTGGGAAAGGGTTAAGGTAACAACAACCTTTAAGAATCATTGGAGAAATTTTGCAGAAGTATATAGACAATGGTTCTACTATTAGTAAATGGTATTGTGATATGCCCTGTATCTAGGGAATACAGGAGGAACGATTGAAGGATAACCTTAGAGGTTTTATAAGGAAAAAGGTAATATTCAAAATTCTCAAGAATAGAAATGTGGATAAAGGAAATATGACGTAATTATAATGATGCCAAGTGGGGCACGTGTTAAACCACGAGAAAGTATGGATCGAACCAGTAATGGTCGAAATTGTTCAGGGCAATTAGGACTTAAGATAAAAAAAATGTTCTAAGTATGATTGAGAGTCAGTCTTGACAGTGATTAGCCTCTAAAGACTGAGGCAATAACTTATGGAAAAATGGTGATATTTTTTTCCCATCTGATTTTAAGGAAAACATCTTCACTCAAGCAGTGATCGGAAATAAGGTAGAAAATTTATTTGGAGGTGGTTAAAATGACATTGACTGTAAGGAAATTTTACTATCAGGAAAGGCCAAAGAGGTGGCCGACACTTTAAGGGTAAGAGGATAATTATAGGCGCGTGTGCCAAAAGAATACAGTGATGATGGTTAAAAATGTGAAGGTTGAATTATGGTTTGGAAGATTGACATTCCTTCTGATGACTGTGCAATACCCAACCGTAATAGTAGTTGGTAAAGGTTTAATTCGTGTAATCGCCATGAACGGGCTATCTATCTTAGAAGGTCCTATCTTGAGATAATCCAGGACCATGTTTCAAAAAGGACTAGATGAACCCTTGAGTTAATTCTTCTATTTAGGGCTTATGATTAAGAATAGTATTAACCTGCTATCGTTGCTTTGATTGAAACTCTTCTGCACTTTTATCTGCTTCATGTCATGTATGTATGTCAGGATCAGGAGTGTTCTTCATGAATCAGAAATGGTGATTATGTTACCTCCTTAGAAGGATTTGATACGACATGTATGGACTCCGTATGGTTAGCTATTAAGATTTCATGGAAAGTGAATGATGACAGTGGGTCAGTGGTGGACCATAGTAAGGCAGCAATGATTCTGCGAGTAGTGAGCTGATTACAATCGTGAGAGTTGTATTGGAATGGGTGTTGAGATTGAGTACCACTAATCGGGTCGTGGTAGTGTATAAGTTATCATTGATAGACTAATTAAGTAGAGTATCTACCTGGTGAATAATTATTCTTTCTTATCAATAGAGAGTCGTATTATTATACGAGGAAGGTTGCGGTGCAAGCATAGAATTATAGTAACGATGATGTATAAAATGAGATCCCAGATTCGATTTTCGATGTCGAGGGAGTTTCAAAGGTGATTATGTATAAGCTCGAGGAAGAGTGTGGGTCCATGGAATGATGGACGGAATAGAAATATTTAGGCATGGGAAATACGATGCTATAATACTTGATGCTGATATAAATACGTTTATGTTTTGTTCTCCTATGACAAACCTCTATAATTCAGAGGTAGGTTCCAAGCCAGATATTTTGTGGCAGTATATATATATTTTTTTATATATACAATTCTCTTCAGTTCGTTCTTTTCTCTTCTTTTCATTTCATGTAATCTGAGAAGAACAACCCTTCCAGAAGGGGAGGTATTGCCGAATGACTATCTATCTGTGTGATAGAAGCCTAGTAGGATACCATCTATTGTTTAATTGCTTGTCAAGTACTAAAGGCTGGCCACCTTCTGTACTAACTATGCAATATAACAAGTGTTCATGATCATAGTGATCTCTCAACAAATTCCTTTACTTCTATATGATTGATCAAGCTTCCAAAGATAGAAGCAGCTGAAAAAGGAGTAATAAAGTGGTGGTAGTATGCGGAATGGGAACACATTCGTGATACTAAGGTTGACGTGATTATTAAAAGGTTATAGAACGCTAACGAGCAAAAGTATAACTGGTATAATATTAGGAACGGAAGGTTGTAGCGATTACGAACTAGAAAAGAATGGGTATTGAGAAGTAAAAGCTCTAATGCTAAACGCTATAATGAGAGTCTGTGCAATAGACTTGAAAGAATTTGGAATGATCACTTAACGCGGATTTAGTTATATCACGACAATAGATCATATGTCATTATCGAGGTGTCACCTTATGAGATCCTTGAGGGAAGATAATGTCGATCTCCCTTATATTAGGATGAAGTTGTAGAGCGCAAGATGCTCGGACCCGCAGTAGTCCAAAGGACCAGGGATATAATAGATCTAATCAGAGGACGGCTGGTAGTAACCCAAGATGGACATAAGAGGTATGCTGATTTGACTCAAAAAAGGACAAAGAGTATGAAATAGGGGGCCTAGTAATGTTATAGGTATCCCCTTGGAAACCCTTGAAAAGGATTGATGAGGTTCGGAAAGAAAGGAAAGCTAAGTCTACAATTTGTTGGACCCTTGGATATATTAAGACGTTTGGGAAGTTAGCATATGAGCTAGCCCTAACCCCGAACATGTAGTAGGTCATAACGTGTTTCACGTATCAATGTTAAGGAAGTGTAATTCAGATGCCAGATAAATAGAGGCATATGAGCGCATAGATATGCAACCCGACGTAACCTATATGGAGCAACCAGGAAGGGTTATAGAGTGAAAAGGAACAAGTGTTTAGGGGAAGGATTATCAAACTAGGCAGAGTTTGGTGGCAGGACCACAATATGGGAAAATTGACTTGAGAGTTAGAAAGTGCAATATTAAGAAGGTATCCCTATTCATTTCTATCTGATTCTGGGACGGAATCCTTTTAAGGAGGGGAGACTGTAATAACCCCAATTTTTGAGAAATTTTGAAACCCTTATGAATAGTGTTTTTGCTGAACGAGAAAACTTTTCATGCCACACTATGTAGGGGTTCTGTTATGGATATTCTGAGATTTTATTAGTACTCTATATGGTATATAAGTGTATGTAAAGATCGTCAGAATCCAATTCCGAACACTTTGATTTTTCCCGGAAATCCACTAGATACGGAAAGAATTGAGAAAAAGGTAACAGGATAAAAAAAAGGATTTAAATTAAAGGATTATAGGAGAGGATCATAAAAGGAATACAATATATTGAGAAAGGTTAAGGGAACCTAAGTAATAAGATCCCGGGTATGATCCCTCAAACGATAAACGAAAACGAAAGTTAAGCGAACCGTATAACAGATCAGCGGTCATTAGGCAAACGATTAGGAAGTTAATCAAGGGGATTAGTGGGATGATGTCATCCAACCAATAGAAAGAGGACAAGGAGGGGAGGATGACATCATGAGGATGACACAAGCATGACATGGGAAGGAAGGAGGTGTGGTTGAATGAGAACCATACAAATTCAAGGGCAACAAGGTAATTGACTAAATCAAACACAAAAACAAAGCAACCAAGCCAAGTAAAATCATTTTCATCAAAATCAAAAAGAAACCAAGGCATTGTTCTTCATGCTCTCGGCCAAAACAGAACCAGAACACTAAAACTGCTGTATCTCCTTCATTTCTCACTCAAATATTGTGTTCTATAGCTCATTGGAAAGGTATTGAGATGGCCTACAACTCTTGTTCACAAGTCTCGTCCAAATAATCATGTTAAGACCCTCATTTTGACAGTTCTTTAAATCGGACTTTTAGAAACTTCAAAGCCTAACTTTGTGTTCTTGATTTCTTTGGAAAGATCAAGCTTATAGGAGGCTCCCTAAGGCTTCCTAGCAACTTAACACCTCCCAAGGAAGGTATAAACTTCAAACCCTAGCCTTTACTTTATTTTTTAGTAAGTTTAATGGTTGGTGTTGTGAAATGAGAAGCATGGATTGTGATTATTAGTAGTTTGGTTTGATTTGGAAGTGTTTTGGTAATTGAAGCTTGATTATAGTTCATAGGTCTTGATTGTGGTTGTTTGAGTTGAAAACCTTGGAGATTATGGACTGATGTGGTATGGTTTAGGTGAAGTTTTGTTGTATTGATGGTTATGAGTTGGTTGGTGGTTAATTGGAGTAGTTTAAATATTGGTAATCGCGTAAACATAGTCGTCGTAACGTCCGATTTTCTTTGGACTGTTTTTGTGCATAACATTAGGACCCGAGAACCCCCTGCTAGATTATGACCACTACCATGTTTAGATAGCTCATGTTATGAGCTTCGTTTTGATATGTAGTTCGTTCGATTCCGATGCACGGTTTAGGAGAAACGACCGTTTCAAGTAACGGCGTTTCGCGAACGAAACTTTTCCCCTCGCCTTACTTTGAAACATAGGTTAAGGACCAAAAAGGGTTAATTAATGTATGAAACATTTATGGTAAGTGTGTTAGGCAGTTGGTAAGACACTCGCGAAGGAATCGCTTTAAAACTCGTAAAGGTTAAATTATTAAAAATGGTGGAGCCGAGGGTACCCGAGTGACTTAAGCGAATCAGTGAGCGCAAAACGAGCGTTAGAGTCTGAGTTGGTTAGGGTATAGATTTACAAGTGACTTTGGTTTAATTCCAACTTACTTGTTGCTTATAGGTTACCAGACTCGTCCCGAGCCATTCGTAACCCCCAGTCGCTCAGGCAAGTTTTCTACCCGTTATAACTGTTGTTGTGATGTAAATATATGTATATGCATTATCTTGTGATAAGTGCATGATTGTTATTAGCAAATTTTGCGATATATTGGAGCATGCTGATATGGTATATATGCATGTCTATTTCGTAATCTGGTTATCTATCTATTGATTTCGATGCTTATAGTTGCATAATACCTATGCTAGAGATAAGCAGTAGTTGCGTATACCCTTAGTATAGGGGACCCAAAGGTGAACATATTTCTAAACCGGGAGTCGATGTTCCCGAGTATAATATATATATTTTTATATATATATGGTTATAGTTTTCAAAACTATTAATCGAATAAGGTTTATTCGATAACTTTAACTTTATTTTATAATTGAATATTATTTCGAATATTCATCTGAGGACTTATGACTCCTTTATTTTATTATTGAATATTATTTCGAATATTCATTCGAGGACTTATGACTCCTTTTATTTTATTATTTGAATAATATTTGAATATTCATTCGAGGGCTTATGACTCGGTTTATATTATTTAATGAATATTTTTGAATATTCATTTGAGGATCTATGACTCCGATTATTTGCTGAGATTTGTTCTTTATTTTATTAAAGAATAAGGTGTAAATAATCAAACTTATTTTCGATTATTCAAATAAAGATAGTACTTTCATATAAGTATATCTTTGGTTATTTAATACTCGTTTCAAGTATAAATTTTAATACTTCTACTTCAATTATTTTTATAAAGATTATTCTTTATGGGAATATTATTTAAATAATAATATTCAGATATTTTCTAATATATGGGGACTGATTTACTTCATTAAATCAGCTTTACTCCAAACACTCTTTAAAGTGTTTTCGAGTCTTCAAAATGATTTTTAAAAGTTAGAGCGGATCCCAAAACTCATTTTTATATTTAAGATCTTCCTTTTTAAGGGGATTTAAATACTCGCTCAAAACCTGGGGAATCCGGCTCTGTGATGTGTTTTATATTCGCAACGAGGTTGCAGTTTTGGTAAATGAATTGATTACTTGCCCAATGTTCGGGAAGTAAGCCCATCTAATTGAGTCGGCATAAGCGACAGGCCGGGGTACGGTCTATGAAAGTGTAAGTGGCTGGGTTGCAGTCCATCAACGCGTGAGGGGCCGGGTAACGGTCTAGCGCGAGGTCCTAATGCGGCCAGGGTGATGACCGGTGAGGAATTCATCCATCTACAGTAGAAAAGGTTACTTATTGGTATCTTTTCCTGATCAGCAAGATATCTGGTTTATGCCAAAATTCTTTTCCTTTCCAAAATTCATTGGATGTTTCAAACTCTGTTCATACTTTACATAACAGAGGTTCCAGGAAATATTTAAGAGATATATATATGTGGATATATATATATCGGAACTAAATAAAGTATCTCGTAACTTTATTTCATTTAATAATATTTCAAAGATTGAATCTATTCAAATCTTGTCTTGTAGTCTCATCTATGTGATGAACTTTTGAAACTGATTGTAACTTGAACGGTGATAGTTCAAGTGGTATTTGGAAAGATATAAGTATATTGGGGTATTTGGTAACCTCATCTTTTAAACTTATATCTAATTAATAATTGTCTTATGAATGACAAAGATTTTCAGAAAAACGTTGAGACAAGGTTAGATATATGAGATCACCTTGCAACGATATTTTTTTATACAGTTATACACTGGGACTTTGTGTATATTATGCATGGAAGAGGACTTCCAATATTTTGAAAAGTATATATGTATATATACTGAATATTTTGCGACTTCATCGCATTAAGATATCAAACTTGGTTCATTTCTTTTGACCAAGACTTTCATGAGTATTATGAGTAGGCTCATATACTATTAATCATTATACATATTATTTTGGTGGGCTTGCTGCTCACCCTTGCTTTATTTCTTCATCACACAACAACAGTTAGGAAAGATGGCCAGACTCCAGCAGACCCAGCGCAAGCGCGTGGGAAGCGTCCCGCGTCTTCCCGTTGATGTTGTAGCTGCTATAGCTGTAGAGGTAGATCTATTGTAGATCAGACCATCTACTTTTGAGAATCAATTATGTATAATTATAACTTGTGGCAGATAATGGCAATTAACTATAAATTTATCAAGTAATCATTTTGGGTTGTAATAACTTTTAAATTGTGGATTCAAAGACTTGTGGTTATTTTTGGATGTTCATCTCTGAGACTATAACGTGTGGTGTGTGTGTGTTTATTGTGGGGTCACAATACAGAGTAGTTGAGTAATTATTAAGATTGGGTGTTATTAGGGGAAATGGAACTCGTGACTACCCGGATCCCCGACCCCGGATCCGGGGGTGTTACAGGGGCACTCGCTACTGAATGCCCAGTGGAATCTGAATCAGCTGGTGGGGGTCCTCTGACAGGTGGCCTCATGCCTGGAGGTGGAATAGCCTGCAATGGTATGGGCTGCAACACCGGTGGAGGTAGAATAGGCAATGCTGGTGGAATAACAGGACGTGGATCCGATGCTGGTGCTCCAACTGAAGGCTCTGAGTGATCAGCTGATACGGGAATAAAAGAGTCGGCCATCTCTGCTATCTGAAATCATATCGTAATATAAGAATCTCGTACCATAACGCAATTTACACTAATACCTGATATACCGAAACACTCAACCTCTCAACGTTCTATCATCCTATGCCTTACTTCTAATCCTAACCCTCTACCCATTCCCGTTAACCTAAGCTTGTGTCAGTGACTTATAACCTGTAGCTCTGATACCAAACCTGTGGCGCCCTCCAAACCCGGGTCAGAAGTTTGGGGTCCACACACACACCTTAATTATAACCTGCTTATAACAATAATAAAGATAATAATAATATATGCAATGACCCTACTTACCAACCACCACGGACCGCAACAGGTTAAATTATGCACACAAGCCAAACACACTAATATATTACAAACCATTCAAATTCCAACTATTTCAAATTCAACTGAGTATTAAACATTATTACAAACTTTTATAAACTTAAATTATTCCAAAAGAAGCCTACTAGCTCAGCTTTCTCAACCTGAACCCCTAGCTCTCGCGCTGGACTGGGGATCCTCTTTACCAACTGGTTCCTTTTTAACTGGAAAGAATATAAACAACATCGCAAAAATGAGCTAACTAGCTCAGCAAGTCACAATGATAAAACTGAGAATAATGATCATCAGGTGAATATGGTTATGATATCAAGTGAACAATGGATTATGATTTAGAATTGGATATTATACTTTTAATTTAAAAACCAAGGTTAGGCTGCTGATCAGTCACGCACTAACCCCGAGCAAGGCACACAGCATTGCTCTAACTACTGGATCCAAGGCACACATTGGCCTAACTTGACCATTATATGGTCTGACCACGAATCTGGTCCACAATTTTATAAAAACAATCCAATTCTAACATAATAACAGAATATGCAATAGTAAACAATAACCGAAATCATTAACAACAATAAATGTTTAACAATGAAAGGGTTTCAATCCTTGTAAGGATCAACCAGGTACTTTCAAAGCTTGAATGCTGGGTAAGGAAGGAATTGGATAACAAAGGAAACAATGTTTCAGGGTTTCAAGGATTTAGTCTTTCAAAGCATAAGATATCATGGATTGAGTATATAGTAATCCAGTTCAGTGTCTGGTATTTAGTTTGTATGTATTTGTGGAGTAGTATCATAGATTTGTGGTTCGTGTTTGGGTTTACAATAATCAATGGCTTAGAAAGAATATGGTTCATAGCTCAAGAATAATAACTGAAATCAGGATTTAGGTTTCCGTGCTTCAAAGCACTTGCAATGTCAACAAGACTATCAAGAATTACAATATCTCGAGAAAGTTCAGAACACTTGCCTGGTATTAGCTTACTACTCTGCACTCGCTTCCAATCACAACTGTCTTACTCTTCAACTATCTGTTTTCCTTTCCTACGTCTTGCCTCTTCTGCTCACATATCATAAGCATCTATCAATCATCAACTCACCGGATTCTATTCAACACATACTTCTATCTACCCTTCGTTTTACCCAAATTCGATTAACGGATTGAAATCTATGCAATAACCAAGTAAACACCGAATATATAGACCGATAGTCAAACAACAGGTCACGTATAACACATAATACATCACGTAATCAATGACATATCATCTATAAAGAAGTCTCGAGTCATAAACATGCTTTCGGGTATTTAAAATGATTTTTAAAACATTTTTCGGAATTTAAACGGTTCGTTGGATCAATTTCGGGTTAATAAACAGGGTTCGGTTGGCCCATTCTAGCTCCGAAATAATTTTAGAATAATTATCGAGCCTTGGAAATAATTTAGAATAATATTTTAAAGCTCGAAACTATTTTTCAGAATTTTTAAATCATTTTTAAATAATTAAATCTAATTAAATAACTAATTAAAATCAATTAATAATTAATTAAATCAATTAATCAATTAATTTTCGAATTAATTGACTAATTAATCAATTAAAAATTAACTGAAATTAATTAACTAATTAATTCAGATTTATTTGTGAATTAAAAATAATTTTTGGAATTAAAATAATAATTTTTAGAATTTTCAGAAATTAAAAACGAATTTTTATAATAAAAATAAATAGGAAATATGATTTTTAAACATTTTTAAAACAGAAATCCAATTTTTGCAAAGTCTGGAAACTACAGGGACCAAACTGCATCGTTTTCAAAACTGCAGGGACCAAACTACAATTTTGCAGTCCAGTCGCCGGAAAAAGTCGGGAGTGGCCGGAGAACATGTTCCAGACGTCCTCACCCCACCAACACCTCCACCTCCACATCACATCTACAGGTTACCAGGAACACAACCATGCAATCAAAACAACCTAACAATCCCTGAGTTGGCCGGAATTTGGCCGTGAAGTTTTCCAGTTTCCGGCGAACATCGGAAAACTTCAAAACACAACTCCCTTCTCTACAGACCTCGTTGGTTCATGAAACTTATACAACTAGATTGCAAATTTCACAGAGAACACAATCCACTATAACACAACATCAATCTATCACGGAATAAGAAACCCGCAAATTTCAATTAAGAACATTCATACGGTTATAAACCCGAATTTTGAAATTCGAAAATTAAACTCAAATTTGAACATGTTATTGAACTCCAAATCAGACGTATGACATATGAAAATCATCAGGAAAACAAGATCTACAACATGCAATCATCAAATCATACAAACAATCATCCGAACAAAAATTCATATTTTTAATAAAATAAATTCGAAAATAAATAAATTTTTAGAAAAATACCCTTGATTTCTGCAGTGAAATAAAGCTCAGAATCTGATAGAACACCTCAAATCCTTCGTTTTGGTTACTCAAGCTTTAAAAACAGAGATCGGTAACGCCTTCGTTTTGCTGTTTGATTCTTAGAACAGTTTATGTAATTAGGGTTTTTCTCTGAAAATTATATAATTAACTATCTGCAAATGATTTTGATACGAAATAAAATACGGTAAAAGGCTATTTATAATTACAGAAAATTTGTATCCGTTAGATCATTCCGGATATAAAACAGTACGTTTATCTGTAAAAACTGATCCAAACGGTATCGGTTTTCGGGATAATTATCCAAATCAGTACAATTTGTACTGCGGTCTTGGTCTCAGCGCCTGGTTACACGTATTACGAAGTGATAATTGGGATAGTTTAATAAAAAGCTCCCGTTTATCGATAATACGGGTTTTATTGATTTACCGAAACGAATATTGTATCGAAAATGTTGCGCCGGGACCCGCGCAGGACAAACCGTAAGCCGGATTGAAAAAGTCGAAACGTGAAAAATGCTCGGAATATTACAATTAAGTTAGGAAGGAGTTCTCGAAAGAGTTTCGGGTTCCAAAAACGTAACAACGGTTGACGTCGGTTGGTTCCCGTTTTTATAAAATAGATTTTAATTACCCGGAAAAAGATTTTAGAAATTTCATATGATTCTTATAAATCCATAAATCAACATAAAAATAATTAGGAAGATATGACAATTATCTATATTTTATTTTGGACATATAAAAATTAAAATACTCAATTAATATTATTTTTGAATATTCAAGTACAGATAACACTTAACAATTAACTCACAGAATAGATACTGGGCACACATAATAATATCAAAAATAATTACACGATATATCCCGGATATTACACATTCGGCAATACCTCCCCTTCTAGAAGGGTTGTTCTTCTCAGCTTATATAAAATGAAAAGAAGAGAACGAATTGAAGAGAATTGTATATATGAAAAACAAATATACTGCCACAAAATATCTGGCTTGGAGTCTACCTCTGAACTATAGAGGTTTGTCATAGAAGAACAAAACATATGTGTATATATATCAATATCAAGTATTATCGCATCGCATTTTGCATGCTTAAATATTTTTGCTATTCCGTCCATCATTCTATGGACCCATGCTCTTCCTCGAGCTTATACTCAATCACTTTTGAAACTCCCTCGACATCGAAAATCGAATCTGGAATCTCATTTTATACATCATCGTTACTAGAATTATATGCTTGCACCGCAACCTTCCTCATATAGTAATAAGACTCTCTATTGATAAGAAGGAATAAGTTTTCAATAGGTAGATAATCTACTTAATTAGTTTATCAATGATAACTTATACATCACCACAACCCGATTAGTGGTACTTAATCTCAACATCCATTCCAATACAACTCTCACGGTTGTAATCGACTCTTTACTCGCAGAATCATTGCTGCATTACTGTGGTCCATCGCTGACCTACTGTAGTTATTCATTTTCTATAAAATCTTAATAGCTAACCATACGGAGTCCATACATGTCGTATCAAATTCTTCTAAGGAGTTAACATAATCACCATTCATAATTCATGAAGAACACTCCAAATTCTGACGTACTTTCATGACATGAAGCAAATAAAATTGCAGAAGAGTTTCAATCAAAGCAACGATAGCAGGTTAATACCATTCTTAATCATATACTTTCAATAGAAGACTTAACTCGAAGGTTCGTTTAGTCCTTTTTGAAACATGGTCCTGGATTATCCTCAGGGTAGTTCCTTCTAAGATAGATAGCCCGCTCATGGTGATTATACGAATTAAACCTTTGCCAAACTACTATTACGGTTGGGTATTGCACAGTCATCAGAAGGAATGTCAATCTTCCAAACCATAATACAACCTTCATAGCTTTAACCAATTAGCACTGTTTTTCTTTGGCACAAGCGCCTATAATTATCCTCTTACCTTTAAAGTGTTGGCCACCTCTTTGGCCTTTCTTGATAGTAAAATTTCCTTACAGTCAATATCATTTTAACCACCTCCAAATAAATTTTCTACCTCATTTCAATCACTGCTTATGTGAAGATGTTTTCCTTAAAATCTGATGAGTAAAAAAATATTACCATTTTTCCATAAGTTATTGCCTCAGTCTTTAGAGGTTAATCACTGTCACGACTGACTCTCAATCATACTTAGAACATCTTTTATCTTAAGTCCTAATTGCCCTGAATAATTTCGACCATTACTGGTTCGATCCATACTTTCTCGTGGTTTAACACGTGCCCCACTTGGCATCATTATAATTACGCCATATTTCCTTTATCAACATTTCTATTCTTGAGAATTTTGAATATTACCTTTCTCCTTGTAAAACCTCTAAGGTTATCCTTGAATCGTTCCTCCTGTATTCCCTAGATACAGGGCATATCAAAATACCATATACTAATACTAGAATCATTGTCTATATACTTTTGAAAACATTTCTCCACTGATTCTTTAAAGGTTGTTGTTACCTTAATCCTTTCCAATTCATACTGTCAAAACTCATACTATCCCTATTAAGGGTGAAATGCCAACCTTTATGCATTCCCCTAGGATTCGTTTTAAGTTACCGATGTACTATCCTTAATTCCACCTTTAAAAAGGTACATGCATCCTTCCATGGATAAATCAAGTCATATATCCCTGATAAGGGCGTCTTATTCAATCATTCCCACCTCGATAGTATATGCCTAATTTCACAATAACATCTGTATTCAAAATGAGGCCAATCAATATGGCCTCCAAAAGATAACAACGGTTATCCGCTTTTCTTGCCTAATTTGGTAACGATAACAAGGATGTTCTGGAAGATATTGGTCGTGTTCAACGTGAACCTCTTCTTAATAATTCTTTATTTACTTTTGTTGTTTATCTCAACAGTCACCTCAATGTTGGGATATCTTTCATACCTGGCATCTCCCTTTCTGGGTATCGAGCCACCGGTCTTACACTTCACATTCTTGAAGGTCACTTCCTTCATCCAAATTTTCTAATTTCTTACTTCCTTGTCTCCTCAATCTATCCGCGTCTCATTATTTATCCTTCAAACTATTTCAAGGTTTCCTCGAATCCTCCCAACTTACAGGGGATAAAATATATGTATCTCTTATTCCTTCAATCATCAACTTTAACTCATGGTGAATCACCCTCATCCTGACGATTACATACTTTTCTATTTCTATTGCTACGAGTCTTTAGGGTTTCCTCATACCCAACTCCCTTATCATTCCTCAAACTCTATTGCCTTTATATTCCTTTCCACTTCAGTTTCTTTTTATTTTCCTTTCTCTTATCATTATTTCATGAACCGACACAACAGAGCATTGATTTCAAACATCCCGTCATTCTGGATTCGTGTCCTCAGAACGAATCTTGATAACTTTTACAACTTAGATTCATAATTCATCATACTCGTCTGCCTTTGTTCTGACTCTAAAGCTTTTACACTATCTCCATAACCTTGGGAATTACTTTCCCGAAAACAATTGACTGAACTTAAATCAGTTTATTATAATCTCTTGCTTCGTGCCTTCCTTGGCCTTTCACCAGCGGGTGGTCTCTCTCTTAGGAGGGTAAGTGACAAAAACAGTCTTTTGTGATTCGTCAATCATTCAGAATCTCAAATGATTCCTCTATTTCCTTTATCCAGGCTCTTGCCTCGACTGGGTCAGCTTGTTCCTTGGAACTCTGAGAGCTTAGCGACTTAAAGGTCCTGAAAGAATTTCTCACCGCATTATTTCCTCAGGGTCGTGGTTGGGGATAATAGTCTAAGTTCTGTCTAGAAAGGTCCATAAATTTTCGTATAGGAGTACCGTCTCGGGTTTCCTTTCCTTACTCGACTTCTGTTTCCTTAGTCTGAACATTCCCTCCTCCTCCCCATAATCGGGGTCATCCTACATATTTTAAATCCTCATTTTCCACTTCATCATGTTATGGGTTCCTTCGATCTTGATGGCGACCTCCCTGACTATCACATTCAGGGTTTGCTCTAAATCTTATTCCTCAAACTAGCTTTTATCTAAGATCTCATCTATAAGCTCTTGAATATTTGGAACCCAAATTCTGTAGGAATACCTCATTATTCCCTTATCATCTTTCTCGGTATTAATCTCTTATCTATTTGTTGGCTCTCTGCCTTCATTCATCACTTTTTCTGGCATAATCTGTTCTTTTCCAATAATTCGGGCTGTATTGCAATCTCAAACAGCTTTTCGGTACCGGCTCCGGTTACCTTCACTTCTATTTCCATTTTCTCAAAACCGCTTATAAGCTCTCTCAAAGACATTATCATCTTGAGTCTCTCCTTTTTACTAAGGGCATCAGCCACCACGTTGGCTTTCCCCGAATGATAAAGAATCTCATAATCGTAATCCTTGATTAGCTCTAACCACCTCATTTGGCGCATGTTGAGCTCTTTCTGCGTGAAAATGTACTAGAGCACTTATGGCTTAGGTAAATCTCGCACTTCTCTCCATACAAGTAGTGCCTCCAATCTTTAGGGCAAAACTATTGTCACGAGCCCAAGCTCATGTATGGGGATATCAAATTTTATATTCCCTTAATTGTCTTGACACGTACACGATTATCTTGATGTGCTGTATAAGAAGCACCTTAATTCCTTATGCGAAGCGTCACTACAGATCACAAAATCTCCTTTTCCATCCGGCAATGCCATCATAGGGGCCGTCACCAATCATTGCTTCAGTTCTTAAAAGTTGTTCTCGCATTTCTCTGTCCATTCGAACTTCTCAGTCTTATGAGTAAGCCGCGTTAAAGGGGCTACTATCTTTACAAACTTGAACGAACCTCTGGTAGTGACCGGCCAATCCTACCTCTGGTAGTTTCCCTAACCATGGTCATCAATTCCTCAATGGTCCTTTATTCATTCTTGTTAGGATCCTCCACGAGATCCTCCTCAGCAACAATCCCATCTAGGACAACATCCTCAACCACTACATCCTCAATATGAACATCATCCGGTCCTGCGTTAGGACGCTCTATCGGATCCACAATCCGATCTCCAATAACTAATAAAACATCATCGCGTTGTTGCTCCTCAATCTCAGGGTTCGGAGTCCCGCTACCATCTACGATAACGAACTACGCTTCTATCACGATATTTATAAGGGTTCCCATAAGGGTTTTAACTGTCAGTACTACGTTAGGTAGCCCGACTATGAACTTGGTAAGAGTTCTTATTATCTTAATGAACTTATTATCTTAACGTCACATCATCTCTGAGGTTTATAACGCTTCACTCTGATACCATTTCTGTAACACCCCTAAATCCGGGGTCGGGGATCCGGGTTGTCATGAGTTCCATTTTCCTTAATAATACCCAATCTTAATAAATAATCAACTACTCTATACTGTGACCCCACCATAAACACATACACCACAAGTTATAGTCTCAGAGATGAATATCCAAAAATAATCACAAGTCGTTTTATTCCACAATTAAATGCCAATACACCTTAAAAGGGTATCTGAATAAATTTACATTTCTTTGCCATTATTACAATTCATAAATATACATAAATCTGGTACATCAAAAGTTGAAAGCCTAGCCTATTGGTAGTTCCTACCTCAGCTACAGCGACATCAACGCCTATAGGAAACTGCGGAACGTTTCCTATCCGCTCGCGAATTGGGAGCTTGGTCCTGTTCATCTTGTCTATCTGATGTTGTGTTATAAAAGAAGAAAGCAAGGGTGAGCAACAAGCCCACCGAAATAATATGTATAATAATTAACAATATATGAGCATTCTCATAGTACTCATGAAAGTCTTGGTCAAGAAGAAATGAACCAAGCTGATATCTTAACGCGACCAAGTCACAAAATATTCAGTATATATATACATATATACTTTTCACAATCTTTGAAATCCTCTGACATGTATAATATACACAGAGTTCCAGTTTATAACTGTATAAAAATATCGTTTCAAGGTGATCTCATATATCTAACCTTGTCTCAACATTTTTCTGAAAATCTTTGACATGCACAAGATAATCATTTACTAGATATAAGTTTAAAAGATGAAGTTACAAGATACTCCAATATACTTATATCTTTTCCGAATACTACTTGAACTACCACCGTTCAATGTATAAATAGTTCATCCCATAGATTAAGCTACAAGACAAAACTTGTATAGAATCAATCTTTAAAATATCATCAAAATAAAATGAAGTTACGAGATACTTCATTTGATGCAAACATCATTTTGAAAACTCGACCCTGCCAACACTCAACAATCGCCCAACCGTAGCCTTTCTATCAAAGTGCTCTGGGTAGTGTTGCAGAAATATCCAATTGGATGATGAACTCATTACGGGAGTTTGCCGTGCCAGGAAGACCACTTACGATGATCAGTCGCAGTAATGCAACCCCACCATTTTCTACATGTAGAGGAGAACCTGTCGGATTTACTTGTCAACCAAACACTGGACTCCTAAGGAATGGACCGTCTTAACGGAACTTCCAGGCCATTTGGGCCAATATAATAAGGCTGGGCCGGCGCCACTCGACCACTTACGCCACTCCTAGTTCAGATAAAATCCATGACTCTGAAACGTAAAGCTTGTCCCCCATTTCCCCAAGTAGAAACTTGTTGATACGGCTCCACCAAGAAGTCGTATCTAGTTGGAAAGGAAAACTCACCGATATTTCCCAGCCGGTGCCTGTTAATGGATTAACTTGTTCCAAGAATTTTACTTCCCGAGTGTTGGGTAAGTAATCAAAAACTCTTTTATTAAAACAACAACCTTGTTGCGAATATAAAATACACCACAGAGCCGGATCCCTCAGGTTTTGAGCGAGTATTTAAATCCCCTTCGAAAGGAGGATCTTAAATATAAAAATGAGTTTTGGGATCCGCCCTAACCTTTTAAAATCATTTTGAAGACTCGAAAACATTTTTAAGAATGTTTGGAGTAATGCTGATTTAATAAAATAAATCAGTCCCAATATATTAGAAAATATCTGAATATTATTATTTAAATAATATTCCCATAAAGAATAATCTTTATAAAAATAATTGAAGTAGAAGTTTTAAAACTCATACTTGAAATGAATATTAAATAACCAAAGATATACTTATACGAAAGTAGGATCTTTATTTGAATAATCAAAAGTGAGTTTGATTATCGACACATTATTCTTAATAAAATAAAGAATAATAATTAGTAAATAATCGGAGTCATAAGTCCTCGAATGAATATTCAAATAATAATATTCATTAAATAAAATAAACGGAGTCATATGTCCTCGAATGAATATTCAAAATAATATTCATTAATAAAATAGACGGAGTCATAAGCCCTCGAATGAATATTCAAAATAATATTCATTAATAAAATAAAGGGGTCATAAGCCCTCGAATGAATATTCAAAATAATATTCAATAATAAAATAAACGGGGTCATAAGCCCTCGAATGAATATTCAAAATAATATTCATTAATAAAATAGACGGAGTCATAAGCCCTCGAATGAATATTCAAAATAATATTCATTAATAAAATAAAGGGGTCATAAGCCCTCGAATGAATATTCAAAATAATATTCAATAATAAAATAAACGGGGTCATAAGCCCTCGAATGAATATTCAAAATAATATTCAATAATAAAATAAAGTTATCGAATAAACCTTATTTGATTCATAGTTTTAAAAACTATTTATATATATATAAATATATATATATATAATATACTCGGGAACATCGTCTCCCGGTTTAGAAAATATGTTCACCTTTGGGTCCCCTATACTAAGGGTATACGCACTACTGCTTATCTCTAGCATAGGTATTATGCAACTTATAAGCAATTGAATCAACAATTAGATATCAAGATTACGAAACAGTCATGCATATATACCATATCAGCATGCTCCAATATATCGCAAAATTTGCTAATAACAATCATGCACTTATCACAAGATAATGCATATACATATATTTACATCACAACAACAGTATAACGGGTAGAAAACTTGCCTGAGTGCTCCGGGGTAGACTTAAGCTTCGAGTGGGTCCGATAACCTATGAACAACAACATAAGTCGGAATTAAACCCCGGTCGCTTAAGAAACTAGACTTTAACCATTTAGAGTCCTAACGTTCGCTTTCGCGCTTAACGATTTACTTAAGTCGCTCGAGTACCCTCGGCTCCACCATTTTTAATAAATTAACCATTAAGGGTTTTAAGGCGATTCTTTCACGAGTGCCTTACCAACTGCATAATACACTTTACATAAATTATTCGTACTCCAATTAGTCCTTTAATGTCCTTAACCAAGGTTTCAAAGTAAGGCGAGGGGTAATGGTTTGGTCGCGAAACGCCGTTACTTAAAACGGTCGTTTCTCCTAAACCGTACATCGGAATCAAATGAACTACATATCAAAACGAAGCTCGTAATATGAAATATCTAATCATGGCAAAGTTACAGATTGGTTAGTGAGTTATCTGGTCCGAGGTTAATGTACAACAGTCTAAGGAAAACGGGCATTACGACGGCTATGTTTATGAGTTTTCCAAGTTTCTCACTACACCAAAACCTCACCAAATAACCCACAATCATTAACACATCAAAACATCAACTAAATAATACTATACCAGTCCTTATTCTTCATATTCTTCACCTCAACCAACCAAAATCAAGTTCTATTAACTATAACAAGATTCATTCACCAAATCACTCCAAATTCAAATCAAACTACTAATAATCAAAGATCATGCTTCTCATTTAGAAACTCAACCTTCAAACTCACTAGTAATCAAAGTAAATGCTAGGGTTTGAAGTTTATACCTTCCTTGGGAGGTGTTAAGTTGCTAGGAAACCTTAGGGAGCCTCCTACAAGCTTGATCTTTCCAAAGAAATCAAGAACACAAAGTTAGGGTTTGAAGTTTCTAAAAGTCCGATTGAAAGAACTGTACAAATGAGGGTCTTACCATGCTAATTTGGACGAGACTTGTGAACAAGAGTTGTAGGCCATCTAAATACCTTTCCAACAAGCTATAGAACACAACATTTGAGTGAGTATTGAAGGAGATATGGCAGTTTAAAGTTGCTGGGTTTGTTTTGGCCGAGAGCTTTTGCTCTTGGAAACAAAAGTCAACTTCTAATTTTTGTGTTTTATGATATTTGCTTGGTTGCTTCTCCTTTTTGCCTTGGAAAATGTTTTAGCTTTTTACCATGGTAAATTTTACATGGCTCAAAATCAACCAACAAAACAAAACCCATTGTCATGCTTATGTCATCTTGCTTGTGTCATCTATTTGCCACATGTCTTTGCCTTGTGGTTTGATGATGTCATAATACCTTGGATTCTTGTACAAGCATATCTCTTGGTTGCGTATTTGTTTTACGGTTCGCTTAACTTTCGTTCTCGATACCCGTTTGAGGGATCATATCCGGGATCTCATTATTTGAGCTTCCCTAAATCTTTCCTAATATTTTATAATCCTTTAATGATCCTCATTTATAATCCTTGAATTAAAATCCTTTCAATCATGTTACCTTATACTCAATTATGTCGGTATCTGGTGGATTTTCGGGAAAAATCAAAGTGTTCGAATTCGAATTCTGACGACCTTTACATACATTCATTTACTTTATGGAATACTAATACGATCTTAGAATTTCCATAACAGTACTCCTATATAGCGTGGTCTGATAATTTTTCTTAATCAGCATAGTCAGCAAAAGTTACTATTCATCAAGGTTTCAAAAATTCCAAAAATTGGGGTTATTACAATGCTTATCATGCTCAATCTTGATTTCATGGTACATCTAGAAATTACCCAACTAGGAAGTATGTACTTAGAAAGGTTCATGTTCCTAAGGAAGATAATGACATGCCTAGCTATGCTTATAAACATTCAAATGCTCTTTATGATGTACTAACCCCAGGACCCTCAAGCCAAAGGGGTACCTATAAATTCAATTAATTTGTTTTGTAGGTTTGTCTTGCTGCGAAACAGGATATATGGTACCTTGATAGTGGGTGTTCAAGATACATGACCGGCAATAAGTCACTTTTGAACAACATTAAAAAGGTTACCGCGGGGAGCGTAACATTTGGAGATAATAGCAAAGGAAACATTGTCGGCATCGGGGATATCGGAAATGGAAAGGTTAGAATTTCCGACGTACAACTAGTCACCGAATTAAAATACAATCTTCTCTCCATTAGTCAACTATGCGATAAAAATTACAAGGTAATCTTCTACACTACTCATTGTTCAATTTTAGATAAATCCGGAAAGTTGGTCCTCACTTGCCCTATAAATAAAAATATTTATATATGCGATATGAGCAAGCAAGTGAGCGTATGCCTAATCACTATAAATGATGATCCATGACTATGGCATCGAAGATTAGGACATGCCAACATGAAGTTGATAAAAAAAATTATCAACTAAAGACCATGTACGAGGTATACCAAAGTTAAACTATCAAAAAGAT
The DNA here is from genome assembly GCF_009905375.1 of Apium graveolens. Lineage (NCBI taxonomy): Eukaryota > Viridiplantae > Streptophyta > Magnoliopsida > Apiales > Apiaceae > Apium > Apium graveolens. Next base: position 184,334,508 of record NC_133655.1, on the reverse strand, counting down.
CATACTTGTGAAGCTTGCGAAATAGGGAAACAAATTCGAGCCTCTCACAAAGCAAAATTTATGGTATCTACCTCAAGACCTCTCGAGTTATTACATATGGATCTTATTGGTCCGGTTCCTATACAGAGTCTCAGAGGTTGTTCATATACGTTAGTAATCGTAGATGATTATTCATGAGTTACGTGGACGGAATTTCTCAAAGCCAAAATCCTTTTCCTCTCTATGCAAAAGGATTCAAAATCAACAAAATACGACCATAGTCTATATAAGAACCGATCATGGTAAAGAATTTAAGAATTCCAGTTTTACCAACTTTTGTGATGAACATGGCATCACATATAATTTTTCCGCTCCGTATACCCCACAATCGAATGGAGTTGTTGAAAGGAAAAATAGAACACTCCAAGAAATGTCTAGCACAATGCTAAATGAATATCATCGACCAAAATATTTTTGGGCCGAGGCCATGTCGACGGCTTGCCATATTCTTAATCGGGTTTTGCTATGACCTATAAAACAAAAGACTCCTTACGAGCTCTATTTTGGCAAAACTCCAAAGTTAAGCTACTTTCGAGTATTCGGAAGAAAATGCTTCATATTAAATTTAAAAGAATGCCTTACAAAATTTGATCCTAAGTCAGATGAAGGTATATTTCTTGGATACTCGAATAATAGTAAAGCTTACCGAATGTTTAATCTAAAGTCGCTTATGGTGGAAGAATCAATGAATGTAGTTTTTGATGAAAGTAAACCACATGCGAAATATAAAGATCTTGTTGATCAAGAAAATGTCGAGAAAGATGATATTAAAATTATCATTCGACAATTTGAAAATATGGATCTCGGGAGTCCCGTCAATAAGAATCCATTTGAAATAGACGAAAAAGAGGATGAACTACCCAAAGCCATTCCTACTATAAGAAGTCATCCACTTGAAAATGTTCTTGGAGACTTAAGGAAGGGAGTTCAAACGCGGTGACAAGAGGCTTTTTATCTCAAATAGAACCTAAGACCGCTAAAGAGGCTTTATTAGATAAAGATTGGATCTCTGCAATACAAGAGGAACTACTCCAATTTACTCGAAGTAAAGTTTGGGAACTTGTCCCAAAGCCTCGTGGTACCTCTATAATTGGCACCAAATGGGTATTTCGAAATTAAATAGATGAAAATGGAACGGTAGTTCGAAATATAGCGAGATTAGTCGCATGAGGATATACCCAAATTGAAGGTATAGACTTTGATGAAACATATGCGCCGGTAGAAAGAATAGAAGCAATAAGAATGCTACTAACCTATGCATGTCATAAAAATATCAAAGCATACCAAATGGATGTGAAATCTGCATTCTTAAACGGGATATTAGAAGAAGAAGTATATTTCAAACAACCTCCCAGTTTTGAAGATGCAAACCATCCAGATTACGTCTATAAATTATATAAGGCTCTATATGGGTTAAAACAAGCTCCAAGAGCTTGGTATGAAAGGTTGAGCAAGTTCCTCTTAGAAAATAAATTTAGAATGGGAACGAACGATAGAACCTTATTTACGAGGCAAGAAAATGATGATATATTGCTCGTACAAATATACGTAGATGACATCATCTTTGGTTCAACAAATGATGCATTATGTAAAGAATTCTCAGAAAATCTGAGTAAAGAATTCGAGATGAGTATGATGAGAGAATTAAACTTCTTTTTAGGATTGCAAATAAGGCAATCAGATGAAAGCATCCATATCTCTCAATCAAATTATTGTCAAGAGATGTTGAAAAGTTCGAAATGGAAAATGCCAAACCCATCTCTACTCCTATGTCTACATCCGATAAATTAACGGAAGATTCAAAAGGAATTCCTGTAGACACAAAGAAATATCGAGGAATGATAGGTAGCTTGCTCTATATCACTGCAAGTCGTCGCGATATTCAATATAGTGTTTGTAAGTGTGCTAGATTTCGAGTCGCACCAAAAGAATCTCATTTATCAGCGGTAAAAAGGATATTGAGATATCTTAAAGGAACCACTGATGTTGGTCTTTGGTATCCTAAGGGTATACCATTTGACTTAGTATGTTTTTCTGATTCGGACTATGCCAGGCATTTAGTTGATAGAAAAAGTACTAGTGGTACGTGTCCGTTTCTCGGTGGATGCCTAGTTTCTTGGTTTTCAAAGAAACAAAACTCCGTATCCATCTCGACTACAGAAGCTGAATATATAACAGCTGCAAAGTGTTGTGCTCAAATATTATGGATGAAGCAAACACTTGCTGACTATTATATAAAATTTGAAGTGATCTCAATATTATGTGATAATACGAGTGCTATTGATCTTAGTAAAAATCCCGTATTACACTCAAGATCCAAACATATAGATGTGAGACATCACCTCTTACATGATCATGTCAATAAAGGTGACATAAAAATGACTCATATAGATACTGAGTTCAATCGCGCTGACATATGCACAAAACCATTGAATTCCGAAAGATTCACTAAACTCCGCTTAGATTTAGGAATGTTGGAATCAATAAAATAGATAGACAATGGAATTATTATCTATCTTTTGGGATATTTAAGCCTATCTCATGAAAAGGATATTTTTTCGCTCAAATTATTAAGTCTCGTAAATTCAGATTTGTCAATGAAGAAATTTATTGATCGGATTTAGTGAGATCTTATATAGCTTTGATTAACCGGGAAAATAAACTATTCAAGTAATTATTTAAATTACAATTGAGATTTATAAAGGCTAAATACATATATCTATATATATATACTATTTTTAAGATAAAAATTATATCTTATTATTAATAATTATATATATATGATTATTTGGGTTTATAAAAAATCTATTTTTGAAATATATAAAATAAATAATTTTTGGATTAAATATTATTCTTTTTAAATCCAGCCTAATTAATAGTCAAGCCCCAAAGTCATTATAAGACCAAAAAACATATCAATATATATACATATATATATATAAAACCCAGCCCAAAATCATTCTATTTCAACCCAATTTTAAAAACCCAGAAAATTAAAACGTTTTAATCTAGGCCATTGATCATTTGTTTAGATGAATCTAAGCCATCCATTTCGGTTAATATAAAACCGAATACACTGTTTGCACAGTGCTCTCGTTTTCATTCCTAACCCTAGCCTCTTCTCTCATTTCTTTTTCGCCTCTTCCTTCTCTCTGTAAACCCTAGATCAAGTTCATCATTTTCTTTCAAAAACTTGATGAATATACACAGATAATATGCTTATTACTCATATCTCATCGTTCGTAACATACGATTGAGAGTTAATCATGTTTGGGTTGGAAAAATGAATGATTTCGATGATAAAAATCGATGATTCTTATATGAATCCATCGAGAATCATCAAATCGAACATTCGAATCATGTTTATATACATATATACTTTCGATTTGATTCGATTAAAACTGATTTGATAAAACCCTAACCATTTTATTGAGATAATATGCAGGAGAAGAACGAAATCAAGGCTAAAATCAATCGAAGATAAAGAAAAATGGATGCATGCAGAGTTTTGGAAGTTGACTCAATCCGCGACTGAGTCAACCAGGTAAGACCTGTAAGCCAGGCCAGGCTACAGGCTCAGGTATGAACATATCTAACCCTAAATGTGTGTTAATGATTTAGATTTTGTGAAATTGAAGATTTGAAACATCTGTGATTGAAAATTATTGAAGTATATGTGCTATTTATGGAGACTACTTGAAAGATATGCTTGTTTCTTTTTAAAATAGACTTGGTTTATGAAATATTTGAGGAAATCGAATTCAAATATAATTAATTGCTTATACGAGATCATAAATTGAGATATATCTTTGTTAATTGAGGAATTTCTTGAATTATGTCTCTGGATTGATATGAACAAAACTTTATGTATGATAATGTTTTGATAAAATAAAGTTAAACATTAGTGATTGATCAAAATTGATGTATGTAACTTGTATGTGAACTTTTGATTGATATACAACTTTGTTTTGATCCAAAAATTGACTCTATTTTTGTGTTATCTGGAAAAATCAAGTTGAGTGTAAGTGTTTAAACATATGTGATCATAACTTGATATAGATATGTGCTGTGTGTAATTGTATTTTAGGTATGTGTCACTGATTTGATTAAAATAAAACTCCAGGTGTGATTTATTAGGTAAAATCAAGACTACAGTTGATTATGTGCTATTTGTGATCAAAATTGATATATATGTGAATTGTTAGTAAATTCTTGTGCAAAATGTATCTTGACTTGAGTTAACTGTTATTCTGGGTATAACAGTCCTGAATGAATCAAACTAAACTAAGATTAAGTCAATATATGTGGTTTATATGTTTGTCATGTATGCTGAGTGACTATATGCAGTAATTGAGCACTATCACTTGAATGAAATCAAGAATTTGAACTCAATGGTATGATTGATTTATCTGAATGAATTGAAAACAAATGGATAATGATAATATGTGGTTAATCTGAATACTTGTGATCTGTAAACATTGTTTTAATTACAATGGTATCTTAATTAAGATAATCATCTTAATTTTATATAACCAAGTGCTCTGTGATTAGGTAGACATATATACAATTGATTTAATTCAAAATATGAACTGCCTTTAGATATGAACTGATTTGGTATAAACTGATTAAGTGTGAACTTTTCTTGATATAATCTAACTCAGTGTGCAAGATGCATAGATAATACTTAATATTGTATACTCTAAAGAATCTATGTGCTCTTATTAAAACTGATCTTTTGTTCACTTAATCGAAAATAACTCAGGCTTGGTTATACTCAATAATTTGATAAAGTTATGTTAACTGATCAACTTGTAATTAACTATAATTTGCTCTCAACCATAACTACTTAGCAAGATATAAATGATAATCCATGGTTAAATCAATTATATGTGTAGAATATCTTGAATGTAACTACAAACTGAATTTGATTAGAGTAATTTAATCACTAAACACTACTTTAATCACCTGTGTATCTTGAAATAAGTAAAAAAGTGTGTAAGTTATTTAGGAATGCATACTGATCCAAGGTTGTGTTAATGTTTATGAGAATTATGTGCTTAACAGTGTATCATGTATCTGGACTCATTGTATCTTATCAGTATCTACTTGAATCAATCTATAATGTGTCATGTGCTTGTGATCTTTTGAAATCTGTGTACTTGTTTGCTTTGTCAGATTTATTTGAATTCAAAATGTGATATACTTCTTGATTCATTGAACTTCTGTGTACTTCAATCTCTATCTTTACCTGTGATATATGTACTCTTTACACTATGATTGATTATACAATGATGATTTAATGTAGAGTTAATATATGAATTCAAAGGCTTAAAGCAAGTAATTAAAACACAAGCACACACTGCTCTCACAGAAAGACCTGGTAGGGGAGCCATGAGCACCTCTGTATCTGGATCACTGCTGTGATTAATGGCCACTTAGAGATCTTAGGAGAAAAACTCTAAAATGCCATGAAGAAATTGTGTTTAAATCTGACTTATTGTTTATTCTGTGTGATTGTGTGATATTAATTGCTATCTGAATTAAATGGAATTGCACATGTTATATAAATGCATCAATTGTGTTAAATGTGATATTATTCTCATTTATTCCTCATCAGTTAACATAAGCTACTTATAGATATAAATGCATTATTCTGTGTTAAAAACAAAAAGGTTATTCTATTAATATCTTTGAAAAGGTGTTACACTTTCTGCATATTCAAGACAACAAACTGAACATTCTTAAATGTACAATTTGTCATCTTACTAGAGTCTATGTGTTATGGTACGCTGCACTTCACTTTTATGTCACACAGTTTCCCAAAATTTGTGCACTATGTACTTAAAACAGTTTTAAAATAGTATAATTAGGCACTTCATGTCACTATTTGCCTATAACTGCTATAAATATATCATGTCCCGGAATAACTAAGTAAATACCTAGGATTTGGACTTATGTGTCACAGCATGCTTTGGCAAACTGCACTTAATGATAAACACTATTCATGAACAGTAAAAGTGACTTTAAAATGAAATTATTTTCTAAACTTATCTTGGATTTTGTGCAATGTGCATGCATATATACTTGTTATATGCTGCATTCACACACACTTAGAAAAAGCTTATCTTCTTTAGTTTCCAAGTCATGAATCCAAATGCAATGTCATATTTCCCTAGACCAAGACCAGCCATAACAATCCATATCTACTTCAAGATATGGAAAAGAAATAGTTTATCCACCACAAAAATTCTGCCTTCAAAACTGTAAACACTTCCTAGTCCAGAAACCCTAACCAAAGAGCCTTGTACAAGAACCCTAGAAAAGGATTTAGAAATCATACCATTCCATTCTATCAAAGCAGAAAATTCCAAATCCCAAATGCTCAAAACCCTAGACCCTCTAAGCCTTTTCAAGCTAGGGTATACACTAAGAAATCAAACCTCAAAAATGAACCAAACACAAAGACAAACACAAACAGTTCCAAATCCCAACCTCCAGACCTTGCAAACCCTTCCAACTCAAAGAAATACCTAGACCTTATCCAAAATGTCCAGCCTGGCATTTGTGTGAATCTGACTGGTGAAGTTGAGAAGGTAATTAGAACTGCTAAATGGGATGGGTTAGTCTTTCATTTATGTAGACAGTACTTCATACATTTGATGGGTGAATTCTATTACAACATGAATATCATAAAGGGAGTAGATGGTGTGCTGCATTTTACTACCACTGTGAACAAGAAGGTTATTTGCATTGATAACAAGAGTCTAAACGGAGCTTTGCATTTACCTTTACACTTGTGTGAACTTCTTTGTCATGATATTTATTCCTTGTTTGTGTTTAACAAAGCTGAGTATGAGTTAATGTTGGGTGTCCTCTGTGAGTCTGATGTGCCTTTGGGGTTGTGTGATGGTAACTGTGGTATCCATTTTAAGCATTTTAAAGGGGTATTTCAACACTTAGCTTTAATAATTAGGGCCAATTTATTACCTAAGCCTAATCAAAGCAAGTATTTTTACTTTTATGATGTAAAACTCATTTACCTCCTTTATAATAACAAGATAAACTTCAGTATATCCTATGTAATCTTTTTTAACATGATAAATGCTAATCTGGTAGGATACATGCCCTATGGTCTTCTCATTACATGTTTCTTTCTGATATGTAATGTTCACCTTCCTGAAAAATTTGCTAACTTAGGTGATTCTCGTATCACCAAAGACCATATAAGACCTCAGATCTCCCTTACAACCTGTGAGCCTCAAGAGGTTGAACCTACTGTACTTCCTCCAGTACTTATAGAAGAAGACATCTTCCTCTCAAATTATGAGTCTGTGAGAGTCATGATTAGTGAGCTTAAAACTGAACTTAAAAAGGTTAAAACAAAAAATAAGGAGATTAAGGACAAGGTGGCTTACCTAAAAAGTGTAACTATATCCTGTAAGAATAGGATTTCCTATTTAGAGAACCTAGCTGGAACAAACCTAGGGGAACCTAGTTTGACTGACCTAGAGATTGTGAGCTCATTCTAAGTTTCAGTCTCTAATGACTTAGATATGGTTCAGGAATTAGAAGATATAGGCTTGGATGCTAGAGGACCCCCCATTGAACTCTTACCTGATCTGATTCATGTTTGTGATGTGGATGGAAATGTGGTTGGATGATCTGTGTTTGTTGAACTTGAAGTGGTGTTTGATTTTGTGCTACTTAACTCTGCTGATATGATGTTAACTTTTGTTTCTTTAACTTTGTTTGTAATGATGGAACTAGATGTGGGACTTGTAATTCTCTAGAGTGTATGCACTCTTTTTGCTTTGTAATGTTAAGATAGGTGCAAATGTTTATTCTTTTTAATCAGTGAACTACACTGATTGAAAAGGAACATTTTTGGCTTTTATAAATATAAAATTTACATTCTGTTACATTCCCTTGCAGTACTGTATTAATGCCTTTATGAATCACTAATATGCATCTACAGGTACTGTTGTCAATATACTAAACGGTTGTACTGATAAACTAAGGAAATGATTTCAGTTTGATGATAATTGAGATAGTTAAACAGTTTGATATCCTAGAACTACAACTGCTTTGTTTAAATCTGACTAGTCTACTAACCAGTTGTATTCTTTCCACTAGTTCAAAGAATATATATATGGATTAGCAACTGTGTATACTAATCATTTTGCAGATTAACAATTTCATTTCTCAAAAACTCACACAGTGCACAAACAAAATGCAAAAGAAGTGTATTTGATATTTACACACTCACACACATCACTCAGGTTTGAAAGGTACACACTGTTGGACTTATTCAAACTGTATTGTAATAATTGTTTATTTAACTTATAACGTGATAAGTTAGAATCAGTTTAGAACAATTTGAATGTAAATAGTTGGTTCCTTAGAATGTAGTAGAGTTTATCGCATGTAAATGGCAAGAACGGTTATGAGTTTAGATAAAAAGCACTGAAGTAGCATGTATTAGTCTTCTGGAAATGTAACAATACAAAGACATAGAATGTATTAGGCTCTCACATGTGTAACAATTGCTATTGCAAGACTGTACTTTGTATTATCTGTACAACTCGACAGGGTCATACATACTTCTACTAAAACATCATGCATGCAACTGAACTAAAATCAAGGATAAACAATTATATATGTTAGTTCAGGTTTAAAAGACTTGCGTAAAATAGGTATTTATTTGCAGTAAAACTCTTTTTGTGATTGCTTAAAATGAAACTATGCTTTTTTAAATGTCATAGTATGATTTAATCAAGGTCTAAAATCTTAAAATTACATGCAATTGAACTTAGTTAAGGCTTACAAAGTTTGATATATATACTTGATAATTATTTAAATTGAAAAGTTATGCATGGAAAAACTTGAATCACAAGACTAGTTTAGAAGGTATAAGTAAGTAAATGTTTTCTTATAAAAAGAAGTTATATCTTTAAACTGCAATTAGCATGTTTTAGCAGAGTCTTAAAATCTGAAATTGTGTATGCAACAAGGCCAAATAAAACGTGCATAAATGAATTATACTTAACATGTTTTCTTACTATAAGGACTATAAAACTATCATTGTTTGCTTCAAGCTATGTATACTTAACTAAAAAATTCCCATGCTTAATCAGAAATTAGACTACATGAATGAAACTGAAAATCAATAAGAAACTACTTGCACTTCTTCACATATTCCATGTCTTAACATGATCATATAGTTTTTAAATTGGGATTCACCTACTTTTTGTTATTTTCCAAACAAAAAGGGAAGAGAATTTAAAGTGTTTTATTATAAACTAAAGGGAAATAAAAAGGGAAAAGAGTACTTAAATGAATTTAGACCCCTCAATTTTTCAAATGCCTAATTTTGCTAGATAATCACCATGCTTCAATATTTTTGAAATATCTAACAAGGTTTTGCAGGATTTATCCTAAGAGAGGAATCAAGCTGAGTCCCATAAACTGTATGTGCAAAAATATTTTAAAACTCATGCATACACCAAGGGGAAGCACACTCTTGAAAAATTTAAATTTTATGTTTGTTTGGAAAATACCAAAAAGGGGAAGATTGAAAGGATATCTTCGATATATTATTTATTTTGGTATTTGTACAATTAAACATAAAATTTAAGTACACTTAGATCCTCTCAATTAAGACATGATTTTAATTGATCCAGATCAAAGTCAAATAGTCAAACAAGCTAAATTATTTTCAAGACTATTTATAAAAGAGATATTCCATTATTCTAAAAATATCAAAATTATATTTTATGGAATATATCTCTAAGTCAATTTGATCAAATAATAAATATCAAGTTATGATATTTTTTAGATCACAGTTGCAACATCAATAAGGCAACAAGCTCGAATAAGGAATATATCAAAAATATTCTTTAGAGACCTCGTGCTAAATCAAAAATGTTTTACACTTTGCTCCTAGATATATTTTACATCCTTCAAAAGAGTTTTTATTCAAAGTTTATTAAAATTCATGATTGAAGTATTAATATCCATTTTTACACCCATCTGTGTGGTCGTAAAGTAATTTTCTCCCATTTCATAAAATCAGTATTTTTCGGAGAAAATTATTCAAAAATACTCAAAAATATTTCCCATCACTCAAATACATTTTATATATTAGGAAATATATTTTAAGTATCTATACAAGTCAAAACTTTGGTCAAAATATTCATCTCTTTCATTCCAAGACCAATAGTATTTTTAGTCGGAAGTAATGGCTGATAGAACCGCTTTAAATCTAAATAAATACTTCCACATACTAGAATGACTTAAAATTTGGTATGGATCACTTAAATGGTATTTTATATGCATGGTAAAAATTTCGTAGTGTTTCAAAAATTTTGTCCGGGCATGAATTTTGAGGCAGTTGGTCCCACAGTTGACCACGTTTGACCTAGCTACCATTGACCATTATTGATCAAACTTTGCAGGACATAATTTTATAATATTTAGGTAATTATTATAATTTTTATGATTTTTATTTAAGATTTTTTTGGGGTGGTCATAATTAATGGTGCTTAATCCTTAATTAAAGTAATTAAAGAATGATTAAAAGAAAAGGAAAATATATATTTAATATATATATATGAGCTGATATTTGAATGAATACTAGCTTGTGCTTCCTTCCCACTTGCAAAGAAACACAACCTAATTGTCATGTCATCAATCCATATGATACACTCCATCCACCATCAATTCCTTCTCAAATCTCAACCATTCATTTCCACCCAACTTCCTCTATAAATAAACCTCCACCCCAACCCATTTTAACTAAGATAAAGAGCCAAATACTTTCTGGGAATTTTTCAAGAAGTGCCTCTCTTCATCTCTTTCAAATTCTATACACACACTTCTTCTCAAAAACCTTCTCTCTCTTAAATATATTCACATATACTTAAGGTTTTTGATATCCAAGCTTAGCTTTGAAAGGTTTTTAGCACATAAACGCAGCAAAAACGTAAATTTAAATCTTTAAAAAAACTGAAACCCTCTGCAGGATCCATGCGAAAAATAATATTTAATTCGTAGTTCAGTATGTTTACCTTAAGAAGCTTTACGTTAATGGAAAGATGGAGGTCTTTAATGGCGATCCAAAAATGATGAACGGAGATCCTTAGCAGCTGCTTCTCAAGTGTGAAGCACTCCACCGGTATCCACCAAGAAAACGATGTAATGAAGGAGGAGGAGATGGAGAGAATTAGGGTTTTGTAAATCTTTTTGGTTGAGGCAAAAATAGGGTCTATAATAGTATATTTATAGGCAAAATTTTCAGCTGAAAATTTTCCCATAAAATATTATTATTATTAACCCATTATTATTCTCATTAATAATTAAAACACCTTTTAATTATTAATCCTTTTTCTAAACACTTTAGAAATAATTCTCTCTCTTGATTTAATTTCCAAAAATTAAATTCTTAATTAATAATATTAAGAGCCTTTCCTTAATTAATTTATAATCAATTAAATCTCATTTAATCAATTATTAAATTTTCCAATTAATTATTTATTTCATAAATAAATAATTATCAGTCATTATTAATTAATTCCTCCACCATTAAATCATTCTCTTTTATGGTGTGACCCTGTAGGTTCAATATTAAGCCGGTAGTAGAAATAAATAATAATAAAACTATTTTATCATTATTTATAAAAATTCTCTAATTCATTAAATATGATTAATTAATTAATCATATTTATTCTACATCGTGAGGGATACTTCTCAGCATATCGCGACTATCCGGATAATACGAATTCACTGCTTAGAATACCAAGAACCTATTCAGTGAGTAGTTACCATATAATTAATTCCTTCTACCCTGCAATGTCACGATTAAATATAAGGCATGGAACTTGTGTCAAGCCTATCTTATTTAATCACTTGCTTTCCCATTCACTATTCTTAGTTCTATTTTATGTAAATTGGAAACTCCTTTCTAATTTCATTCACTCTGGCCAGAGATTTCTGAACTAACATAAGTGGATCAGCATTGAACATTCTCTTCCTACACTGGAAGGGGTAGATCCTTTATTGATCATACACTATCTTCGTGTACAAATTCCTATACCTAATAGAGCTCTTATAATTGTCCCTTGAGACTAAGAACTAAACCAAAGCATAGTTCAGTGTACACAAGATGACAATGATGACCTCAAGTCTAAGGATACTTTGACAACTATCACTATGTGAACAACTGCTGACACGTGAGTGAACTCCATCGGTTGTTCAGCTGTGTGAGTCATGTTCAGTGAACTTGTTATATAATAAGTACCTACATGCTAGCTATAGTATCACCATACAAATGTCTATGAGAACAGACATCCTTCATAATGAAGCAAGCATAATATGTACCGATCTTTGCGGATTATTAATTACCATATAGTAATCCTACGACCAGGAACTATTTAAGTTTAAAGTTATCATCTTTTAGGTCTCATTATTATGATCTCATCACAATCCATAAAAAGCTTTACTCTAAACCGTGGTATATCTTATTTAAACATTTAAATAGATAGAGCCCGCAATAAAAACAAAACAAGTCTTTTATTAATATCAATGAAATCAATACAGATTACATAAAAGTTATTCCTAAATCCTCATACATGATTGGACTTAGGAAATATCTCTTTCAAGCTTCACCCAACCAAGCTTGTTCCCACCAAGTGAGCTCATCCACCACCACTTTCCGGCCTCCCGAAGGGCAGCCCAAGTTCGTTCTAAGTGCCAAAATTCGGCCGAACCTCCGACGAATTTTTCCGGCAAACTTTTCCGACCGTTTGCCAAAAGTGGTGAGTTTTTAGCTTCTTCTTTGGTTTTCTTTATTTTGAGATTTATCCTTAATTTCTCTACTTCATCTCAAGCTCTAATACAAGATATCCTATAAAGAAGGTTCTCTAAGAAAAGAGAATGAAGATTCGAACTCGGAATTCGAATAAGTACTTGATTTTCAAACCGAAGCTCTAAACGAAGAAGATCTATAATATACAAGTACTTAAATCTCTAAATAACTGCTCACGAGTGAGATTTCATAAATCTCTAAATAACTCCTCACGAGTGAGATTTCATATTTGACATCGCGAGTTGGTTAGTTACTTGCATTTTATTTATCTCGACCTTGATTAACATATTTCGTGAATATAGTATAATTACGAGAGGTATCGTTTTATAATCTCGCTAACATCTCTAGTGTTCCGGGAGATTATAAATTGATCAATAGTGATCTTTGTAATTTTGTCAAATATAAGAGACGGATTAAATCACACGAGTTGGCCAATTACTGGCACTTCTATTATTTGGATCTTGGCCAACGCATAGTTCGTGTATATAGTCCAATTACGAAAATTATTGTATATTCCTCTTCTAGCACCTTAGTGTTTCGTGGGGTTTTTATTCGACATATATAAACTTTGTAATCATCCGTCTAAGCTTCAAAGGTGGATTTAATCACTTAAGTTGACCAATTACTTTGCATTTCATTTATCTTGATCTTAGTCAACGCATAGTTCGTGTATATAGTATCATTACGAAAGGTATCACTTATAACCAACTATAACATCCTCCAAATCCGGGGTATAGATTTGGGACATTATTAACAACAACTACAAACTAAACCTGCACAAGCGGAATATAAATATAATAATTATCCTGAACTATTACTACTCAGGATCTTTTAAGGGTTGAGTTGAAAACAAGAACCACATACTACACTTTATTACAAACCCAAATAAAATAATTTGTCTTAAGAACTCTCTTTGTTACAAAACTTTATTCTATCTACGTTCTCACCACACAACTTTTATTCAAACTACAAAAAACTTTTATTCAACCCAACATTACTACTTATCCTGCTATACTTGATCTGGTAATGCAAAGCTCTCTTCGAGAATAGAAAGGAACACTCTTGGTATAAGAGGGTCCCGCTGCTTGACTCGCTTCTTGACTATGCGGGTCCTGATAGGTTTCATTCTCTACCTTAACTGTAAAATAATAGGAATAAAAATAAAAAGGGATGAGCCAAAATTTCTCAACAAGCCTGCAAAAATGTATATAGTATAAAGAGAGAGAAATAAGTGAACCAATAAGCTGCTGGTTTGAACAACCATCTGAATCTGTATAGGATAATCATTTACCAATACTGGCGAGTGCCAAATGAACAAGACTGGAAATAAGAACCAACATATGCACTATAACCCGCTAATCAGTCAGGATACAGTGTGGATCTATACCCAACTGCATAGATCTAACCAACATAAAGAGTACTCAGGCAACTATGGCCTATTAAATAATGGTCTGGGTAAAACCCAGCCCGTATAGTAACCATCCAGTCCAAGGTATAGCATCCGGAACAATCGAAATGCTTTTGATATATCCCAACACCAGGACATATCAGAGTATATATAACAAGGGTAAAAGTATTGGAATATGAATAGAGGATGCAACAAATTGAGAGAAATCAAGAATCAAATAGAAACAAGCATTAATAATTGGGTAACAGTGTATATGAACAATAATTATCAAAAGAAACTGATATGATAAAAGGAAATATAATTCACTATTTTGAATTTAGAAAAGGGGAAAAACTTGCCTTGCGCGTACTTAACCAGGTTCAACTCACCGCCGTCTGTCCCTAGCTTGCTCTGCCTTGCTAACACTGAACCAATCATAGAAAGATAGTCGTTTAGATAACTTACTATATACGTGTATCTCGAATTGATACCACGTAACCTTATCAGTCTACCCATGCGTTTCTATCTGACTCGCATATATACACATATAATTATATAGCACATAAGGTTCACATAATCACGTAAAGCACATAGCACATAAAGCACATAATTAATTTTTTTAGACTTATAATTATTTTCAGAATCGATTCTAGACTCATATTTATAATAACTAACCCTATCTGATTTTATTACAATTTTTTGGGATTTATTCGACTTGATTCTACCCCTAATAGGGCCTATGAACAATTAATTATCACAAAACCACTCTCTTCCAAAATAAATTATAACTTACAACTATTTTTATTGGATTCATTTCATTTTTCTGAGTCTAGGGGTCTTCGTTTCGCTCAAATCGGACTAACGGTTTAATTATTATGAATTAAACAAGATTTAATTAATTAATAATTAATTATAAATAATTAATTATAATTAAATAATCCTTAATTACATTTTTAAATAATTATCTAATAATTATTGTATTTCAAAATAATTAATCCCTAATTATTAGGATTAATTAGTATTTATTACAATTATTCACAAATTAATAACACTTACTCGATCGGATCGATTATTTACAATTAATCAATCGATTCAATTAACTGATACCCTATTTATCGAATAACTACTAATTACTCGAATTATAATCTACTCAACGATTAACTACTCGTATAATTACGAGCTACTCGCAATCCTCACATAATTATCGAACCATTACATTATTATTATTGTAACTTATACGATTCGTTAATTAATTATCGATATTTAATTATACGATACAAATAATTATTACGACATTCTTCGAATAACTATCGCTCGAATAATAATTCTAATTATCGAATCACTACTCGTATGAATACGAGTTACTCAAAATATTAACTAATTATCGGATTATTAATCGTATTATTTAATCCTTATTTATTAATTAACTACCTAATTATTAATTAATTTCCTAATTATTAATTAATTAGATAACTAATAAATAATTAGATAAATAATTAAATAATTAATTACATGATTAAATTAAAATTTATAATTTAATAAAATAATTTAGAAATTAATAATACTATTTTTCAGTATTTAAACTAATTTTTAATTAATTATTAGAATTATTAAAACTGATTTTCTGATTTTAGAAAATATAATAAATAAATAATATATCAGAAACATATTTCAGGGTTTCAGATTAGGGTTTTTAGGATCAAACCCGGGTCGAAACCGGGTTGCAAACCGGGTCGAACCCGGGTCGCGAAGAACACACCCCAGCAACCCAGAATCCGACGCCGGCGACGTTTCCCGGCGAAAATCCGGCGAGACAAAAACACGACTAAATCGTGTGATTCAAGCTTGTTTCTTCCCCGTTTCTGGTGCACCGCAACACAGACACCTTCTCCTTCCTTCCTTCTTCTCCAGTCGTCGACGTCGTCACCGGAAAACGAAGAACAACGGCGGCGTCGCCGCTTTTCCAACGATGCTAAAACCTCAACCAAAATCGACGAAACCGGTGTCGTTCGACTCCAAAATCGACGATCTAAATGTCTCTAACGACCATAACATCAAACAACAACTAGAAATTCAAACCCGAATTCAAAATTAAAACCCGAAAATACCAATCAAAAATCAACTCAATAATCAATGAAAATAAGTACATGAACAGAAAGTACAGATCACAAGCTTCAAAACGAGTACTCACGCGTTCGATTTGGATGCCGGAATCACGATCAAAATCGACTTTGATTCTACTACCCTGTTCTTCACTTAAACCCTAATCCATTTTCTTTTTTTTTTATTTTTAATAGTAATTAACTGAATAATTAATTATAAATCTGGTATTTATATTTATGAAAATAATACCCCTAAATAAAATTAAGGGGCTAATTACACTCCTAATAAAAATATTTGGCCCCAATTTTTATAATTTTTGGGTATTAATAATGAATTTTTAAATATCCAATAAATACAAAATTAATGCTAAAAATTCCCAAAAATTGTGAATATTACAAAAATGCAAAGAAAAATTATGTATGATAATTTCATGATCATATAAAAATAAAAATGTGATTTTTGTGGGGTTTTTGGTACCCGAAGGGGTCCGGAAAAGTCGTTTTTCGCGAAAAATGTAAATTTGTAAAACGTCTAGGGGTTCAGAATAGCGATATGATATAGGGCATTTTTGACAAAATAGGGCCAATGATTTTGTTTGAAATACGAGCTTTTAAAACATGGTTTTGAGCTGTACGGGTTTTGATATAAAATATATAACTTACGATAAAACACTCAATAAATATCCAAAACACGTTTGGATCAAAACAGAGAACACGTAACACATAGCAGTTAGGGTGTAATGACTCAACACATTTAATCACATAATAATACACATAATTTATCTTTATTATGATATAATACAAGCGTAATTTCTCGGTCGTTACATCATCCCCCCCCTTATAAGGATTCTGTCCTCAGAATCATACTATGCAAACAACTGAGGATACTTTTCTAACATTTCACTCTCGAGCTCCCAGGTTGATTCTTCAACCACTGGGTTTCTCCACAAAACTCTCACTAATGACACAGACTTATTTCTTAATACCCTCTCTTGCCGATCTAGAATTCTTACCAGCTGTTCTACATACGACAAATCTTCCTGAAGTTCTACTGGTTCATACTCTATTATATGTCTTGTATCAGGATTGTACTTTTTAAGCATAGATACATGAAATACGTTGTGAATATGCTGTATATGGGGTGGTAAAGCAAACTCGTACGCAACCTTCCCAATTTTTTTCAAAATTTCAAATGGTCCGACGTAGCGAGGTTTTAATTTACCTTTATTGCCAAACCTAGTTAATCCCTTCCATGGTGATACCTTTAGCAATACATGCTCTCCTTCCTGGTAGTCCATATCCTTTCTAGATAGATCTGCGTATTTACGCTGTCGATTCTGCACCGCTTCGAGTCGCTTGCGGATCAGTTCTACTTTTTCCTTGGTCTGCTGAATCTGTTCTGGACCTAGAATCTTGCGTTCTCCCACTTCATCCCAACAGGTAGGTGATCTGCATTTTCTTCCATATAGAGCTTCATAAGGTGGCATCCCAATACTTGCTTGATAACTGTTATTGTAAGAAAATTCCACTAGCGGTAAGTGCTCGTCCCAATTGCCTTCAAAATCTATTGCGCATACACGTAACATATCTTCAATTGTTTGAATTGTCCTTTCGCTTTGCCCGTCCATTTGTGGATGATAGGCTGTACTCATGTTCAACTTCGTTCCTAGACATTCTTGGAATTGTCTCCAAAATCTCGAATTGAAACGAGGATCTCGATCCGATACAATCGATACTGGTAC
Source organism: Apium graveolens (assembly GCF_009905375.1). Taxonomy (NCBI): domain Eukaryota; kingdom Viridiplantae; phylum Streptophyta; class Magnoliopsida; order Apiales; family Apiaceae; genus Apium; species Apium graveolens. Next base: position 184,316,376 of record NC_133655.1, on the reverse strand, counting down.
TCCATGACGCATCACAATTTCCTTGAGATATAAGAGCACTAACTTGTCTAGTGAAAATCTTTCATTAATCGGAAGAAAATGTGCTGATTTCGTCAATCGATCAACGATAACCCAAATTGCATCGTGATTTGCTTTCGTCCTTGAAAGTCCCACTACGAAATCCATAGCTAAGTGCTCCCATTTCCATTCGGGAATGTCTAGTGGCTGTAGTAGTCCGCTCGGGTGTTGATGTTCAGCTTTCACTCTTTGGCACGTATAACATTTACTGACCCATTCCGCTATTTCTTTCTTCATATTCGACCACCAAAAATTTTCCTTCAGGTCTCTGTACATCTTTGTGCTTCTGGGATGAATTGAATATCTTGAACTATGAGCATCTTGCAAAATTTTCACTTTCAGTTCCGGTACATTAGGTATCCAAATCCTTGAAGCAACACGAAAAATTCCTTTAGCATCCTTCTGAGTGGTAATCTCTTCTCCTGTTAAATTGTTGATATCCTGGTCCATTCTTCCTGAAACCTTCTTATTTTCTCCAATAGTTCTGGCTGAAAAGTCATAGCCTAAATCGTTTCGGTAGAATTTTCTGGTACACGAACTTCAATCTCCAATTTATCGAATTCCTTGATTAAGTCCTCTGAAGATGTTAACAGGTTCAATCGTTCCTTTCGACTTAACGCATCTGCTACTACATTGGCCTTTCCTGGATGATAATTGATTGAAACGTCGTAATCCTTGATTAACTCTAGCCAATGTCGTTGTTGCATGCTAAGTTCCTTTTGGTTAAAAATATACTTCAAGCTTTTATGGTCCGTGTAAATCTCACATCTTTCACCATACAGATAATGTCTCCAAAGCTTCAGTGCGAACATAATTGCTACTAGTTCAAGATCGTGCGTCAGATATTTTTGTTTATGCGGCTTTAGCTGTCTGGAAGCATATGCGATCACATTTACATGTTGCATCAAAACGCATCCAAGTCCTCGATACGAAGCATCACTGTATATGACAAAGTCTCCTTGATCATCAGGTAACATAAGCACAGGTGCAGTTATGATTTGATTCTTCAATTCTTGGAAACTTGATTCACATTTCTCGTTCCATTCGAATTTTTCATTCTTTCATGTCAACTTCGTCAATGGTGTGGCTATCTTTGCAAAATCTTTAACGAATCTTCTGTAATAACCGGCTAATCCCAAGAAACTTCTGACTTCAGTTGGCGTCTTTGGTCTTTCCCAATTTAAAATAGCTTCAATCTTCGCCGGGTCCACTTGAATTCCTTCAATATTGATAATGTGTCCTAGAAACTGCACTTCCTTCAACCAAAATTCACATTTTGAAAATTTCTCATAAAGCTGCTCCTTTCGTAATATCTCTAGTGTCGTTCTTAAGTGTGCTGCATGTTCTTCTTCCGTCTTTGAATAAATCAAGATGCCATCAATAAATACAATGATAAACTTATATACATATTTCTTGAATACTCGATTCATCAAGTCCATAAACATTGCAGGTGCATTTGTCAATCCAAAAGCCATCACAAGAAATTCCTAGTGTCCGTATCTCGTTCTGAACGCCGTCTGTGGAATATCTTCTGCCTTGATCTTTAACTGATGATAGCCTGATCATAAATCAATTTTCGAAAACCATGTTGCTCCTTTTAGTTGATCAAATAAGTCATCGATGCGAGGTAAAGGATATTTATTCTTGATAGTTAACTTGTTCAGCTCACGATAATCAATACACAGTCGCATACTACCATCCTTCTTTTTCACGAACAATACTGGTGCGCCCCATGGGGATACACTTGGCCTTATGATTCCTTTGTCGAGAAGTTCTTGCAACTGCTTTGCTAATTCCTTCATTTCAACAGGTGCCATTCGATATGGAGCTTTTGAAATTGGTTCAGTCCCTGGCGTCAAGTCAATAGTGAACTTAATTTCTCGATCCGGTGGAAGTCCTGGAAGTTCATCTGGAAAAACATCAAGAAACTCACAAACTATAGGAATATCTTCAATCTTCGGATTACCCTTGTCAGTATCCAATATATAGGCTAAGTAAGCTTGACATCCTTAGCGTAGCAATCTTCTCGTTTGCATCATTGTTAGGAATTTCTGCTTTTGCTTCTCACCTTTAAATGTTACCGTTTTATTTTCTTCAGGTTGAAATTTCACTTTCTTATTTGCACAATCGATCTGAGCATTATTACTAGCTAGCCAATCCATTCCTAAAATAACATCAAACTCTTCTAACCTGAAAGGTATCAAATCAACTGAGAAATGACATCTCCCTATCTCAATATCACAACTTAGGCATACTCGATCTACCGTAACCTGATCATCATTTGCTAATTTTATGACTAACACTTCATCTAACCACTGAGTCTCACAATCTATCTTAGAGATAAAATCTTCAGAAATAAAAGATCTAGTAGCTCCTGAATCAATCAATACTAGAGCATTTACGGAATTTGCAGGAAGTGTACCTGCAACCACATTCGGACTCTGTACTGCTTCCTTCATTGACATGTTGAAAGTCCTTGCCCTGGGCTGATTTTGTAGTGGTAGTGGAGGTGGAGGTAATGCTAAAACTCTTGGAATACTAGCGGCCATTGCAACTCCTCTGTAGTCTTTGGCAATATGTCATTTTCTTCCACACTGGAAATAAGTGACTTCTGCTCTTCCCATCGGACATTCTCCAGAGTAATGTCCCCTTTGCTTGCACTTAAAACACGTGACATTTGGCTTGTTGCAAATTCCCGTATGCTTTTTACCACACGTTCTGCAATCAGGTATAGGCGGTCGAATAACTCTTTGCTGAGTTGGGGCAGGAAGTCGATTACCCATCCTCTGGTTGTTTTGTTCTGGTTTCCTGAAGTTTGCTTTTCCCCGGGCTTGAAATCTCGGCCTTTTGTTGAAACGGTTCTGAGAATTTCCTGGTCCTTTCTCTTTCTGAGCTGGTTCACTTTCACCTTCAATAATCATGGCCTTCTGAACAACAGTCGTATAAGTCGTCAGTTCAAACAAAGCTACTCTGCTGTGAATCCATGGTTTCAGTCCCTGCTGAAATCTCTTGGCCCGCTTCTCATCCGTATCCACTTGCTCAGGAACAAATCTAGCCAATTCAGTGAACTTGGTCTCATAATCCGCGACCGATAAGTTGTCTTGCTTCAGCTCCAGGAACTTGATCTCCATCTGGTTCTTCATAAAGTGAGGAAAATATTTCTCCAAGAAAAGATCAGTGAATCTATCCCAGGTTACCACACCTTCTTCTTCCAAAGCTTTCTTCGATTCCCACCAGTAGTTGGCTTCGCCTTTTAGAAAGTAGCTTGCAAAAACCGTTTTCTATTTTTCCTCAACTTTCACCAACGAAAAAGCCTTTTCTATCTCTTTCAGCCAAGCTCTCACCTTTGTAGGATCCATGGACGAACCCTTAAATTCCGTAGGCTTTACCAACTGAAATTGCTTGAAAGTGACCGTAGATGCTGCTGGTGGTACTTGATGTCCTGGATAAGCGGCTTGTTGTAACATCTTTTGTTGGAACTGCTGCTGTTGCTGTTGCATTTGTTGTTGCATCATCAACATCTGCTGTTGCATGAGATTAAACATCTGATCCATCTGGTTATTATTATTTTGGCCCTCGGTATTTCCATTTGATGAGTCGGGTCGTGCTTTTCTTTTAGGTGCCATCTTTCTTGTAATAAAACAATGGGTTCTCTTAATAACGGTATATTAAACATGTGTTATGGAATGTAAATAGTCTTTATAATATTAAAACAGTATTAAAACAGTTGATATGGGGAAAGAAAACAATTTATTAAATATCGAAATAAATAAAACAATATGATGTGTAAATAAATCCCTTTTTAAAATAATTTAAAATCTTTTTGAAAATATAAAGGGTATAACATGAGCGTAAATAAAACAACATTTGTAAATATGCAACGGTAAAATAATGAAAATAAATGTAAATGCTTAAATGACTGAAAATAAAATAAAGAAAATGTGTAAAAAACCATCTCATATATATATAGGTAAAACACCAGCTGCAGGTGTCAGTACTTGATACAAAAGCCTATGATATATCAATCGTACTGCTACTACTATCAGTCAAATTTAGTAGCTACACTCATACAAATTAGTCATACAATACAATGCTGCCTCTATCTACAAAAATGTACATGATACAACACTCCTCTATCTGCTAGTCTCAGAATCCTGGTGGCACGTGACTCAACTCCTCCCGCAATGCCTCTAGCACTGCCTCAGTAAGTCCCAATGCTCTACGATATGCTGTCTCTGCACTAATATCATGCTGTCTCAGATCCGTAAGCTGCTGAAAAGTAACTCGGTGAATCTGACGTAACCTCTCCCTCAATATGTAATCTGATCGTAATGCTCGGACGGGATTATCCGCCTGTGTCTCAAACAATCAAAGGATCTCTCTGCACTGGTTCTACCATCGAATCCTCTCCTCTCTCTCCGCCTGAAAACGCTGATAAGTAACTGTATGATGCTCACGAAGATCCGTGCTAGAACCTCGAGAAGGTAACGACCCATCTACTACTATCTCATCCATTAACTCTGGTTGTGGAAACTGATATACTCCAGGAACAGGGGCATAAATAGCTAATGGGGCAAGGAATAAGACAGGCTGCTCCATAGGTGCATACACTGGTGGCTCTGCCTCTGACTCCATCAGTGGAATATCTGGAATCTTAGGCTGCGGTACTGGAATCTGCGGCTCTAGGTCATCCCACTGTGGAAGATCCATCATATCAGGAACATCAAACATCGGTAACTCCAAAGGTGGAAAGTCAGGCATCTCCGGCTCAAAATAAGGAAAATAATCAACAAAGTCTGGTACCTCTGGTGGAGGTGGTATATCTGGTGCTGGTCTAGGTGGCAATGGAGGAAACATTCGTACTAATACTGGAGCTAGTACTGGTGCTGCTACTGGGTCTGACTCAGTCCGCTCTGACGAAGAAGCCATCTAACACCAATAACAATAATAACACAAAAACAAATCAAACCACATTCCTAAAATCATAACTTCCAATCACATAAACAGACAATCCTAACACTCTTACTTCTATCCTATCTAATTTTCCTATCTTATCTTAATCCTAACGTTCTTGTTTTCAAGGGTCAATCCTAAGCTCTGATGCCAACTATAACACCCTCCAAATCCGGGGTATAGATTTGGGGCATTATTAACAACAACTACAAACTAAACCTGCACAAGCGGAATATAAATATAATAATTACCCCGAACTATTACTACTCAGGATCTTTTAAGGGTTGAGTTGAAAACAAGAACCACATACTACACTTTATTACAAACCCAAATAAAATAATCTGTCTTAAGAACTCTCTTTGGTACAAAACTTTATTCAATCTACGTTCTCACCACACAACTTTTATTCAAACTACATAAAACTTTTATTCAACCCAACATTACTACTTATCCTGCTACACCTGATCTGGTAATTCAAAGCTCTCTTCGAGAATAGGAAGGAACACTCTTGGTATAAGAGGGTCCCACTGCTTGACTCACTTCTTGACTACGCGGGTCCTGATGGGATCTATAAAGAGAGAGAAATAAGTGAACCAATAAGCTGCTGGTTTGAACAACCATCTGAATCTATATAGGATAATAATTTGCCAATACTGGCGAGTGCCAAATGAACAAGACTGGAAACAAGAACCAACATATGCACTATAACCCGCTGATCAGTCAGGATACAGTGCGGATCTATACCCAACTGCATAGACCCAACCAATATAAAGAGTACTCAGGCAACTATGGCCTGTTAAATAATGGTCTGGGTAAAACCCAGCCCGTATAGTAACCATCCAGTCCAAGGTATAGCATCCGGAACAATCGGAATGCTTTTGATATATCCCACCACCAGGACATACCAGAGTATATGTAACAAGAGTAAAAGTATTGGAATATGAATAGAGGATTCAACAAATTGGGAGAAATCAAGAATCGAATAGAAACAAGCATTAATAATTGGGTAACAGTGTATATGAACAATAATTATCAAAAGAAACTGATATGATAAAAGGAAATATAATTCACTATTCTGAATTTAGAATAGGGGAAAAACTTGCCTTGCGCGTACTTAACCTGGTTCAACTCACCGCCGTCTGTCCCTAGCTTGCTCTGCCTTGCTAACACTGAACCAATCATAGAAAGATAGTCGTTTAGATAACTAATTATATACGTGTATCTCGAATTGATACCACGTAACCTTATCAGTCTACCCATGCGTTTCTATCTGACTCGCATATATACACATATTATTATATAGCACGTAAGGTTCACATAATCACGTAAAGCACATAGCACATAAAGCATATAATTAATTTTTTTAGACTTATAATTATTTTTAGAATCGATTCTAGACTCATATTTATAATAACTAACCCTATCTGATTTTATTACAATTTTTCGGGATTTATTCGACTCGATTCTACCCCTAATAGGGCTTATGAACAATTAATTATCAAAAAACCACTCTCTTCCGGAATAAATTATAACTTACAACTATTTTTATTGGATTCGTTTCATTTTTCTGAGTCTAGGGGTCTCGTTTCGCCCAAATCGGACTAACGGTTTAATTATTATGAATTAAACAAGATTTAATTAATTAATAATTAATTATAAATAATTAATTATAATTAAATAATCCTTAATTACATTTTTAAATAATTATCTAATAATTATTGTATTTTAAAATTATTAATCCCTAATTATTAGGATTAATTACTATTTATTATAATTATTAACAAATTAATAACACTTACTCGATCGGATCGGTTATTTACAATTAATCAATCGATTCAATTAACTGATACACTATTTATCGAATAACTACTAATTACTCGAATTATAATCTACTCAACGATTAACTACTCGTATAATTACGAGCTACTCGCAATCCTCACATAATTATCGAACCATTACATTATTATTATTGTAACTTATACGATTCGTTAATTAATTATCGATATTTAATTATACGATTATTACGATATTCTTCGAATAACTATCGCTCGAATAATAATTCTAATTATCGAATCACTACTCGTATGAATACGAGTTACTCATATTATTAACTAATTATCGGATTATTAATAGTATTATTTAATCCTTATTTATTAATTAATTACCTAATTATTAATTAATTACCTAATTATTAATTAATTACCTAATTATTAATTATTTATATAACTAATAAATAATTAGATAAAGAATTAAATAATTAATTACATAATTAAATTCGAATTTATAATTTAATAAAAAAATTTAGAAATTAATAATACTATTTTTCAGTTTTTAAAACTAATTTTAAATTAATTATTAGAATTATTAAAACTGATTTTCTGATTTTAGAAAATATAATAAATAAATAATATATCAGAAACATATTTTAGGGTTTCAGATTAGGGTTTTTAGGATCAAACTCGGGTCGAAACCGGGTTGCAAACCGGGTCGAACCCGGGTCGCAAAGAACACACCCCAACAACCCAGAATCCGACACCGGCGACGTTTCCCGGCGAAAATCCGGCGAGACAAAAACACGACCAAATCGTGTGATTCAAGCTTGTTTCTTCCCCGTTTCTGGTGCACCGCAACACAGACACCTTCTCCTTCCTTCCTTCTTCTCTAGACGTCGATGCCGTCACCGGAAAACGAAGAACAACGGCGGCGTCGCCGCTTTTCCGACGATGCTAAAACCTCAACCAAAATCGACGAAACCGGTGCCGTTCGACTCTAAAATCGACGATCTAAACGTCTCTAACAACCATAACATCAAACAACAACTAGAAATTCAAACCCGAATTCAAAATTAAAACCTGAAAATACCAATTAAAAATCAACTCAATAATCAATGAAAATAAGTACATGAACAGAAAGTACAGATCTCAAGCTTCAAAACGAGTACTCACGCGTTCGATTTGGATGCCGGAATCACGATCAAAATCGACTTTGATTCTCCTGCCCTGTTCTTCACTCAAACCCTAATCCCTTTTCTTTTTATTTTTTTCTGATTTGTAATAGTAAGTAACTGAATAAATAATTATAAATCTAGTATTTATATTTATGAAAATAATACCCCTAAATAAAATTAAGGGGCTCATTACACTCCTAATAAAAATATTTGGCCCCAATTTTTATAATTTTTGGGTATTGATAATGAATTTTTAAATATCCAATAAATACAAAATTAATGCTAAAAATTCCCAAAAAATGTGAATATTACAAAAATGCAAAGAAAAATGATGTATGATAATTTCATGATCATATAAAAATAAAAATGTGATTTTTGTGGGGTTTTTGGTACCCGAAGGGGTAAGGAAAAGTCGTTTTTCGTGAAAAAGGTAAATTTGTAAAACGTCTAGGGGTTCAGAATAGCGATATGATAAAGGGCATTTTTGACAAAATAGGGCCAATGATTTTGTTTGAAATATGAGCTTTTAAAATATGATTTTAAGCTGTACGGGTTTTGATATAAAATATATAACTTACGATAAAACACTCAATAAATATCCAAAACACGTTTGGATCAAAACAGACAACACGTAACACATAACAGTTAGGGTTTAATGACTCAACACATTTAATCACATAATAATACACATAATTTATCTTTATTATGATATAATACAAGCGTAATTTCTCGGTCGTTACAGTGTAAAGGCCTTTCCACCTACTAAAGGAGCGAGTTTATATTAAGGGAAAATCCCGAGTCCGGGAGAGGAGCTCGGGGACTGGAGTAGGGGTGAGCGAATCTATTAGAGGTTGCGCCATCGCAAACCAGGATAAAATCGCGGTGTGGTATTTGCTTTCCTTGCACTTTATTTTTCGCACATATAAACTGCATAACCAATCGGTAAAGTTTTAAAAAGGGATAAAAATATTTTAAAATGCCATAATAAATTTTGAATTGGTAATTCAGCTATTCAACCCCCCTTCTAGCTTAACATAGCCCATATACAGGACCTAACATGAGAGGAGTTGATTTTTGTCAGAGTTGGAGTGTGGATTGATGTTGGAGTCGAATTTTAGCGGAATTGAGTTTCTGGGATGTTTTGGGACTGATTGGAATCGAAATCTGGAAATTTTGATTGTGTTTTGGGGGTCACCGGACGTCCGGGAGGTCGCCGGACGTTTGTCCGAAATCAGGAATTTTCCAGCCGGTCACCTTCCCTGTTCTCCGGCGAGTTTCCCCTCCCCCTAGCACCGTTTAATCCCCCTTCCCATGACTTCTATTTCCAAAACCTGTTTGTACTAATTCATTTTTACTTTTATATTTTTAATTCATTTTCTAAATTCTAAAAATCATTTATTTTCTTTTCAAAAATCATTTACTTATTATTTATAATTCTAAAAATTATTTTCTTATTTTTTTTAAATTCCTAAAATCATTTTCTTTTATTATTTTCAAAAATTTAATTTGATCTAATTATTTATAATTTATTTTAGTTAATTATTTATGAGTTTAATTAATTGATTAATTCATTTAATCAATTAATTTTATTTGTAAATAGTAAATAAATGTAAATTATTTATAATTAATTCAAATAATTCCTAAAAAATATTTTTAAGCTTTTAATAATTATATTTTGGTATTTAAAAATCAATTAATATTATTATTAATTTATTTATTTCTAATTATTTCTTATTTTATTCTTAATAATTAAATCGTTCGTCCGTTTAATACGAAACGAACGCGTACGGACTCAGAAAAATATTACATTTTCAATAAAAATACTTTTGAGACCAAATTTCCTTTTTACTGCAATGTCATTTGATTTGTTAGTCTTTTGAGTCGGTATTTGATCGATAAACGCTAATATCGACTTGATTTTAATTCTCAACGCACTGAGACATATCTTTTAACGGTCTGACCTATGTGCTACATGAAATATATGATTACGTGTTATACAAATACCATGATTACGTGTTACGTGATATGCATGCTATTTGTTTACAGTTTTAAAATGCCATGCTTAGTTATAAACGATCGGGTAGATGTCAAGACGTATAGTTACGTTGGTTGAGTTTGGTTTTGTCAGTTAAGATAGTCCTTTTGTTTATAGAATCGAGTAGCAAGGAGTGCGGTCAAGTGTTAGATGGAGATAGTAGCCAGCAGCTATAAGCAAAGTTATAGTAAGAGGTTATTGAGCATACCAGTCAAGTACCCTAATTTCACTTATCGTTCAAGTGACATTTATTTCGAATCATATTATGCAAGTATTTATATCTTCACTTATCATTCAAGTGATATTGACTTTGAATTTTATTCTTTCAATTTCTATACTATTCTAAGTTCATAATAGTTAAATGTTTTTATATTTCGCTGCAACTTACTCTATATAGTGAAGCTTTGAATTGAGATTAGCAAATAACTAATTATTCTGGTTATTTCGCCATTGGTTGTTGAGATAACTACGGACCATGAGAAATGGGGAGTTATGTGGTTAAGGATGTCATTTGATTTGACTCCTTTGATGGAAAATTGTTTTTTTATGGGTTGGATGGTTGCGTAAGAGGCCGTGACGGCGGTCCAGCGCGAGCTATGTGTTATGCGAGATATAACACCTTGCTAGGCCGATATATGCCTAGGGTACCTTTTGTTTAGTTGGATATGCTTCGGCATACCGGTGTTGCACCGCGGCTGATCACCGGCGGTAACACACCGTCGTTCGAGGATTTCAATCCCAAAACAAAATATATATGCAAATGTTATTTATTATCAAATATATATCAGTTTTTGATACTGTTCAGGTATTGTGGTTTGGTTTTGGTCATCGGATATATTATTGTTGTTGTTCTAAATTATAAGCTATATACTGCTTGCTGGACATTTCTTTCGCTCATACTTGTAACATATCCTGATTCTTTCAGATAGGCCAGGGCAAGTTTGAGTTCCAGGTCTGACCAGAGGTTGTGTGCTTGTAGATAGTTTAGTGTGTTTTCCAGGTAGACAGTTGGGACGTTGAGCTAGTCTAGAGGTTTGTAATAAAATTTGAATAAGTTGTAAAACTAATTAGACCTGTGGTTTGTAATAACAGTTGGTTTGTATTACAGTCTATTTCATATTATAACATGTGATCGATCCAGTTGCATACAAGGGGTCATATTTATTATATTATTCCGTTATGACTATTTTATTATGGTTTATTGGCTAGTGACCCCCAAATCTAGACCCCGGGTTTGGAGGGCGTCACAGGTTGGTATTAGAGCGACAGGTTATGGTCACTGAAACAGGCTTATGAGTGTCATAAGTGAGTCATAGGAAGATCACATAAGATAGGCGTGTAGTTTAGCTCTTACAGGGTTAAATTTAGGTTATTGGGCTAGGTTATAGTTAAGTTATTTAGGTTCCCTATTTTGCATTTAGCTCTTGGCTTTTGTGCCATCGCTTTGCTATTTTGTTGATTTTGAGGATGGTAAGAAGTGATGAAAGAGGTTGGAAGGTTGTGTTGCAACCCTATCCACCGTTTGTTGGTTTATGTGAGATTTTGAGCAAGGGTTTAAAAGGTTTGGATAATTTTTCGTCACTTTTCTTTGTGTTATTATTCTCGAGATAATAAGCAGGATTATGTGATAATCATGTCGCTTGTGTTAATATGGTAGCAAATTTATGATATTTTGAGAAAAGATAATGCTTAAGAATTTTGATATGCTAAAGAATTGCTACATATTTGATACAATGCTTGATAGATTATTATATATATTGCTTGTTTTCTTATAAGAATAATGGCACCAAAGAGAAGAAATAATTCAGGAGAGGATCGTACCGAGAGTCGGACAAATCCAGCGATTGTCCAGATGTTGGGACTAATGCATCAACAAATGTTACATCTTACGCAGCAGCAACAACAGTAGCAACAGCAACAACAACAACAAGCAGCGACACCACCTGTAGTGACTTTTAAGCAGTTTCAAGCTGTGAAACCACCGGAATTCAAGGGAAGTGCTGAGCCCGTGGAAGCCAATGCATGGCTTAAAGAAATTGAAAAGGCTTTTGACTTAGTCGGAGCGGGAGATGAATAGAAGACCAAGTTTGCAAGTTACTCTCTGAAGGGTGAGGCGAACTATTGGTGGGAATCCACGCGAGCATTGGAAGGAGGTGAGTTTATAACTTGGGAAAGGTTCACAGAGCTATTCCTAGAGAAGTATTTCCCGAGGTACATGAAGAACCAAATAGAGATCAAATTCTTGAACTTGACCCAGGGAGATCTTACTATCACTGAGTACGAGGCTAAGTTTACTGAGTTAGCGAGGTTTATGCCGGATCAGGTTGACACCGATGAAAAGAAAGCTAGAAGATTTGAACAGGGATTGAACATTTGGATTCAAAATATGGTGGCCATGTTTGAGTTGACGTCATATGTGGCAGTGGTTCAGAAGCAATGGTGATTGAAAGTAGGAGTATTATGTCTCACAAAGGAAATGATGGGAATAAAAGAAAAATAGAAACCTCAGGAGGAGGCCAGCAACAAGGTAACTTTCAGGGCCGTTTCAATAAAAGGCCAGAGTTTTAGGATAATAAGAGTGTGCGATTCAAGAAACCACAAACAGGGAATGGGAACCGTTTCCAGAATTCAAATCAGCAGAGGCCCAATCGTCCACCAGCGTCAGATTGCAAGTTTTGTGGTAGAAGGCACTTTGGTATTTGTAAGGATAATGTGTTGTGTTACAAGTGCAATAAGAAAGGACACTATGCTAATGAGTGTCGAAGTCAGACTACAACTCAGAAATTAGGAACATTGTGTTTTAAATATGGAAAGATGGGGCATATTGCCAGGGACTTCCAGATAACTGAACCAGCAACTAATGTGGCAAGGATTGAAGGACCACCCGAAAAGAATCAGCCAAAGCCCAGGACATTCAACATGACTATGAAGGATGCTGTTCAGAGTTCTGACGTGATTGCAGGTACGCTTCCTGTCAACTCCGTAGATGCTAAAGTTTTAATTAATTCTGGAGCTACAAGGTCATTTATTTCTCAATATTTTGTCAATAAGCTGCATTGCGAAGTTAAGTTGTTAGAACAAGCATTAATGATAGAATTAGCTAATAAGAATCAGGTTTCCGTCGACCGAGTGTGCCCGAGGTGTGATATTAAGATAGGAGGACATCATTTCTATGCCAACTTGATACCTTTTAAGTTGGGACAATTTGATGTTATCTTAGGAATGGATTGGTTGTCAGAAAATAACGCTCAGATTGATTGTAAGAATAGGAAAGTGAGAATTAGACCTTGGATAGCAAGAAAAAGATAATATTTCTAGGGAGTAAGCAAGAGAAGAAGTTCTTAACGATAGCTCAAGCGAAGAAGTTATTGCGTCAGAATTGCGAGGCGTATTTGGCTCATGTGATAGACACCAGCAAAGAAGTTCCAGCACTAGAAGCAATTCTAGTCGCCAATGAGTTTCCAGATATCTTTCCAGACGATCTACCAGGATTACCTCCCGACAGAGAAATTGAATTTGCAATTGACTTAGAACCTGGAACAGAACTAGTTTCTAAAGCTCCGTACCAGATGGCACCAGTGGAGATGAAGGAGTTGGCAACTCAGTTACAAGATCTTTTAGGAAAAGGAGTTATAAGACCCAGTGTATTCCCATGGGGCTCACCAGTTATATTTGTCAAGAAGCAAGACGGAAGTATGCAGCTGTATATTGACTATCGAGAATTGAATAAGCTGACTATTAAGAACAAGTATCTGTTACCAAGGATCGATGATTTATTTGATCAATCGAGAGGCGCTGTATGGTTTTCTAAGATCGATTTAAGATCTGGATATCATCAATTAAAGATCAAGCCAGAAGACATTCTGAAGACCGCATTCAAAACCAGATATGGGCATTATGAGTTTCTAGTAATGGCATTTGGATTAACCAACGCACCAGTAGCTTTCATGGATCTGATGAATCGCGTATTCAAGAAGTACTTGGATAAATTTGTGATTGTATTCATAGACGACATTCTAATCTATTCCAAGACCGAAGAAGAGCATGCAGAGCATATAAGAATAATATTGGAAATACTGCGACATGAGAAATTGTACACAAAATTTTCCAAGTGTGAATTTTGGTTAAAAGAAGTACGATTTCTTGGGCACGTGATTAGCAATAAAGGCGTGGAAGTGGATCTGTCAAAGATTGAAGCTATAGTCAACTGGGAGAGGCCAAAGACATCAACGGAAGTATGAAGTTTCATGGGATTGGCAGGTTACTACAGAAGATTCGTGCAAGATTTTGTGAAGATAGCTACGCCATTGATAAAGCTCACCAGGAAGAACCAGAAATTTGAATGGAACGAGAAGTGCGAGGAGAGTTTCCAGGAATTAAAGAATAGATTAGTATCTTTACCAGTGCTAGTCTTACCAGATGATCAAGGAAACTTTGTGATCTATAGTGACGCGTCCACAAAAGATTGGGATGTGTTTTGATGCAACACGACAAGGTGATAGCCTACGCTTCAAGACAGTTGAAACCACATGAAGAGAAGTATCCAACTCATGATCTGGAATTGGCAACTATAGTATTTGCATTGAAGATATGGAGGCACTATCTTTATGGGGAAAAGTGGGAGATCTACACAGACCACAAGAGTTTGAAGTATATCTTCACCTAGAAGAAATTGAACATGAGGCAGAGAAGATGGCTAGAATTAATCAAGGACTACGACTACACTATCAACTACCATCCAGGTAAAGCGAATGTGGTGGCCGACGCGCTGAGCAGAATAGAAAGGTTAAATACGATAACTTCATCCGAGGAATTGATCAAGGAGTTTGAGAAGCTTGAAATAGAGGTCAGTACCCCAAGTATGTCTACGGATGTATTATATACAATATCTTTTCAACCAGAACTCTTAGAGAAGATAAGAAGATGTCAAGAAAAAGTCATGAGCCATGAACGAGACAGTTTGACAGGAGAAGAGATAGGGAGTCAAAAGGATGATAAAGGGATATTAAGATTTTCTTCCAGAATTTTGATACCCAACGTAGCCGAATTGAAAGATGAAATTCTTCGAGACACTCACAACTCCAGATATTCAATTCATCCCGGAAGTACAAAGATGTACAGAGATTTAAGAGAAAACTTTTGGTGGCCAAATATAAAGAAGGAAATTGTAGAATGGGTAAGTAAGTGTTACACTTTCCAGCGAGTCAAAGCGGAACATCAAAGACCTAGTGAACTGATATAGCCGTTGGACATTCTAGAATGGAAGTGGGAACATATTGTGATGGATTTTGTAGTAGGATTACCGAGGACCAGGGCAAATCATGATTGTGACGCCCTCCAAACTTGGGTCAGAAGTTTGGGGTTCACAACACACACACACACTCAATATTTAAATACCTGCTTATAAAAGTAATATATGCAAAGAACCTTCTTACCATAACCATGGATCACAACAGGTTAAGGTATGAAAACAAGCCACAGCCTAAAATTTTATTAAATCATACCAAATCCCAACTAATTCCGCTTACAACTGATAATGATATCATTCTTACAATCTTAGATAACTTACCTACATTATAAAGCTCCTGCTAACTCGGTCCATCTTATCCTGAAATCCTAGCTCGCACACTGGACTGGGAATCCTCGGTATCAACCACTTCCTTTTCAACTATAAAATAACATAACAGATTTGCAAGAGTGAGCTAACTAGCTCAACAAGTCATATTAGCAATAACTGAGGTTCAGAAATGATCAATTGAAATGATTCATAAGAATCAAGTTTCCGGATAAGTAATGAATATATTTGGATATTCTTTTCATCTTTAAAAAAACCAAGGTTAGGCTGCTGATCAGTCACGCACTAACCCCGGGCAAAGCTCCCAGCTTTGCTCTATACACTGGATCCAAGGCACACATTGGCCTAACATGACCACGAATCTGGTCTGACCACGAATCTGGTCCACATTTATAAAACCATCAAATTCTAAAACAATTTAATATGATAACCATTGTAATTTAATAAAATAGAATCATAATTAACATTGATAAAGCATTCATCTCAGAGCATAAAATATTTTACAGGTATCACCAGGGTATATTAAGGTGTAAATATGAAGAACGGCTTCAAGCCTGATGAAAAATCAAGTATCTGAAGAACAATGGTTCGATGATAATACAGGGGATTGGTCTTTGATGTGATAGTGTATTCCAAGGTGTATAAGTTTCTGTATGCTCAAGAGATTCCGTTGAAATACTTGGTTTATAGTGTGTATGTATTTGTGAAGTAGTATCGTATATGTCTGGCTCGTATTTGAGAATTCAACAATCAATGGTTTCTGAAGGATAAGGCTTATGGTTTAAGATCAATAAGAATCAGGGTTCAAGGTAAATAGTTTAAAGCGCTTACAATATGAAACAAGATTTATTTTGAATAATAGCAACATGTTATGAGAAAGTTCAGAAATAATCGCAATATATCTCGAAGAAAGTTTCAGAAAGACTTTCCTTATCATAGATGATTTCCAACTTTACTTGTACTCATCTAACAATTCTACTCATCAATCACTTTCCTTCTTTTCTATGCCTTGCTTCTCTTCGTCAATCACTTGCTTTCTCTTTCTACACTTCAATTCATATTTACGGGTCAGTAACTTTCTTTTTCTATGCCTCGCTTACTCTGCTAGGCATCACACGTATCTATCAATACTCAATCTCATACTACTATAATCATCACATAAACGTCATAAGCTTTTATCTACCCTTCGTTTTACCCAAATCCGATTTACGGATTGAAAGTTATAGCAAAAATAGTCAAACAATGCACAAACAATCATCTTATACGGCAGTCAGGTCACATATAACACATAGCACGTAAGATATTCAATCCAAATAATTTTTCAAAGAAGATTCGGGGTCAAAATGATTTTCTAGATATTTAATACGAATTTTTGAACTTTTTTCGGAATTAAAATTGGACTCCGAATCATTTTATAATTAAATAATAGGGTTCGAACACCCGAATTTGACCTTAAAATAATTTTATAATAATTGTCGAGCCTTGAAAATAATTTAAAATAATATTTTAAAGCTCGAAACTATTTTTCAGAATTTTTAAATCAATTTTAAATAATTAAATCTAATTAAATAATCTATTAAAATTAATTAAAAACTAATTAAATTAATTAATCAATTAATATTTAAATTAATTGACTAATTAAATAATAAAGTAATAACTAAAATTAATTAATTAAATAATTAAGATTTATTTTAGAATAAAAATAATTTTCAGAATTGAAAATATTGGTTTTTGGATTTTTAAATAAATAAAAACATTTTCTGAAAATAATTTGTAAAAAGAGAATATAACTTTTGTAAATTATGAAAAAAGGAGTCTGATTTTGCAAGAATATAGAAAACTTGGGGGTTAAATTGCAAAATCAACATTTCAGAATTATTTTGAACAAAATAGGATTAAAGCCGTGTCAATCCCAGGTTCAAAATCAACCCGAACGGGTCGATCAAGAACAGGAAGAACCCGGTCACCGGAGAATTATCCGGTGAGCTTAATTCGGCTGATTTACACACAGTTTAATCAGGTTTCTTGAGAGAAATCATTCCAATTCATGTTAGCAATCCAGAACTACTCTTATTTCTAGTTCATAACCTCTGGATCCCAACTTCCGGCCAAAACGGCCACTACTCCGGCGAAGCTCAAAGCTTCTCGGCCAGGTCGATTCCAAGCTCCATCAACACAGAAAATTACAGAAATCGACTCTCCTGGACAAGACCAACACATTCATATCCTTACAATTAACCTATAATCAACCAATAAAAAATTATCAATTCTAATTAAGAACATTCATCGCCTATAAACCCTAATTTAACAATCTGAGAATCAAACAGCAATTTGAACATGTTATTGAACTCGGTTTTTGACATATAATATACCAAAATGACCAGGAAGAAAAGATCTACATGATTATGCCATCAAATCATATCAAAGACATCAAGAACAAAATATCATAATTTAATCCATAATTAATTCGAATTTAAATAATTAAATCAGAAAAATACCTTAATTTCTGGGCAAAAAGAAGTGGTTGATTCAGAAAGAAGATTTCGAGAGCTTCGTTTTGATATATTGCACGTCCGAATCGGAGTTCGATAACTCCTTCGTTTGTGCGATTGATTTTCAAGAATACGGTGTTTTAATAAAGTTTTCTCTGGTTTTTCAGGGTTTGTACCGTCTGATTATGATTTTGCGCGTGAAAATGAAATAAGAAAGGGCTATTTATATTTACAGAATATTGGTACGTTCTGGATCGTGTTGGATCGATAAATACATTTATTTTGGATAAACATTATCCGTTTTGGATAAACACTATCCTGTTTTGGATAAGTACTATCCTGTTTTGGATAAGCACTATCCTATTTTGGATAATTATCAAAACTGGCTTTTATACAACGATTTATACGAAGATAATGTTATCGAAAAGGGTTAGCGTATCGAAAATATTGCGCCGTAATCCAGATCGAAAAAGTCAAAACATGGAAAATGTCTGGAATTACCAGATTAAGTTAGGAAGGAGTTTTCGGAAGAGTTTCGGGTTGTAAAAATGTAAAAACGGTTAAGGTTAGATGATTCTCGGCTTTAGAAAATGATTTTGTAATTATTCAGAAAATAATTAATAAATTCATAAATCAATATAAAATCATATAACACTCCAAAAATTACCAGAAAAATACCTTAATTATCTATATTTTATTCTGGACATAATAAAATTAACATACTTATACTTTACCACATATAAACACCCACATAATAACACCAAGCATCAGGTAATTTACCAAAATTCACATATTAATCATATAATAATCATTTATCAATAAAAATAATTACACGCTATGTCCGGGATATTACAATGATGCTATTTGGGTTATTATCGACAGGTTGAAGAAGTCAGCGGATTTTCTTCCTATCAACGAGAGATTCTCAATAGATAAATTGGTTCGGTTATCTCTTAAGGAAATTGTGACCCGACATGGAGTCCCAGTATCCATAGTTTCGGACAGAGATCCTCGATTTAATTCAAGTTTTGGAGGAGTTTTCAAGATTGTCTCGGAACGAAGCTGAACATGAGTAGTGCGTATCATCCGCAGATAGATGGTCAAAGTCAAAGGATGATTCAGACTATCGAAGATATGCTCAGGGTATGTGCACTAGATTTTGAAGGAAGTTGGGATGAACATTTGCCATTGGTTGAATTCTCCTACAACAACAGCTATCATGCCAGTATTGGAATGCCGCCTTACGAAGCTTTGTACGGGAGAAGATGCTGATCTCCAATATGTTGGGAAGCAGTTGGTGAGAGAAAGATTTTGGGTCCAGAATTGATCCAGCAGACGAAAGAGAAAGTAGAGCTCATTCTGAAATAATTAGTGGCAGCTCAAGATCGTCAATGCAAATATGCTGATCCTGCCAGAAAAGATATGGAATTTGAAGTTGGTGAAGCAGTGTTATTGAAGGTTTCACCTTGGAAAGGTTTATCAAGATTTGGAAAGAAAGGAAAGCTGAGTTCGCGCTATGTTGGCCCTTTTGAGATTTTGAGGTGTGTGGGAAAGGTTGCCTATGAGCTAGCGTTACCACCTCACATGCAGCATATTCATAACGTATTCCATGTGTCGATGTTAAAGCGTTATATGACTGATTCGAATCATGTGATAGAATACGATCCAATCAAGATTCAGCCAGATTTATCTTCTGTAGAGCGACCAGTGCAAATTTTAGATAAGAAAGAAAGGGTGCTTAGGAATAAGTCTGTGTCTTTAGTGCGAGTCTTGTGGAGAAATCCCAAGGTTGAGGAATCGACTTGGGAGTTGTAAAGTGAAATGCGATCCGAGTATCCTCACTTGTTTTCTTAGGCTGATTCTGAGGACAGAATCCTGTTAAGTGGGGAAGGTTGTAATATCCGGGAAAATTATGCGAATATTTTATGTTAAATAAATAAATATTATGTGTTTTATAAATTCAAAGTGATTATTGCCATAATATTAGATGTTATAGCTGTTATGTGTGTTTCCGTGCGGGCCGAAAATTTTTTTGATTGATTATTATTTGTTAAAACTGCAATTATAGGAATCAATCTGTAATTTGGACTCGTATTTAATTAAGTTTTCATCAAGGTACCTGTTTTATCTCGATGTATGTGCATTTGATGGTATTTTACGTGTTTGTGGAATTTTCTGTTAATTTAAGTATCATTTTGTTATCCAAAAATCAGCGGACCGGGACCCCACCGAGACGTCAAACCCCACAAAATATGTGTTTTTATTTTTATAAAATTATTCGTATCTCAAGTACCCAATATCTTTGCATTTTTGAATTATTCGCAATTTTTGGGGAATTTTGACACTAATTTTATATTTTAACATTTTTAAAATTATTCCCCCGTGATTAGTATTTTTGGATCTAATTATTATAATTAGGGGATAAAACACCCTTACTTTATTTTGGGGTATTAATTTCTGTACATATATATATAGCAGCTGATTTTAATATTTTAATTTTTTTATCAAAAATTTTCAAAAAATAAAAAGAAATTAAGAATTTGTTCTTGCGGGTGTTTTTGAGGGGAGGAATTAAAATCAAAAGTTGAAAGTGATTCTGAGATCCGTTTGTGACGCTCGAATAGTCGATTTGAAGCTCTCTTCAAGCTCTATCTGTTGCTACAAACATCGTTAGCAAAGGTTAATTATACTTCTATTTCATATTTTTCATAATTTTAATTCATTTTTGTGGCGCCCTCCAAACCCGGGTCAGAAGTTTGGGGTCCACACACACCTTATTTAAAACCTGCTTATAACAATATTAAAGATAATAATAATATGCAATGACCCTATTTACTAACTACCACGGATCGCAACAGGTTAAAGTATGAACACAAGCCAAGCACACTAATATATTACAAACCGTTCAAATCCCAACTATTCCAAACTCAAACTGAGTATTAAACATTATTACAACCTTTTACAGACTTAAATTATTCCAAAAGAAGCCTACTAGCTCAGCTTCATCAACCTGAACCCCTAGCTCTCGCGCTGGACTGGGGATCCTCTTTACCAACTGGTTCCTTTTTAACTGGAAAGAATATAAACAACATTGCACAAATGAGCTAAACAGCTCAGCAAATCACAATGACAAAACTGAGAATAATGATCATCAAGTGAACATGATTATGATATCAAGTGAACAATGGATTATGATTTAGAATTGGATATTATACTTTTAATTTAAAAACCAAGGTTAGGCTGCTGATCAGTCATGCACTAACCCCGAGCAAGGCACACAGCATTGCTCTAACTACTGGATCCAAGGCACACATTGGCCTAACTTGACCATTATATGGTCTGACCATGAATTTGGTCCACAATTTCATAAAAATAGTCTAATTCTAACATAATAACAGAATATGCAATAATAAACAATAACCAGAATCTATAACAACAATAAGTATTTAACAATGAAAGGGTTTCAATCCTTGTAAGGATCAATAAGTCAATTTAAAAGCTTGGATGCTGGGAAATGAAAGAATTGGATAACAAAGGAATCAACATTTCAGGGTTTCAAAGATTTGGGCTTTCAAAGCATAGGATGCAATGATTGAGTATACAAGTAATTCAGTTCAGTGTTTGGGATTTTGTTTGCATATATTTGTAGAGTAGTATCGTATGCTTGAGATTCGTGTTTGGGTACACAACAATCAATGGTCTAGAAAGAATAAGGTTCATGGCTCAAGAACAATAACTGGAATCAGGGTTTGGGTTTCAGTGCTTCAAAGCACTTGCAATATCAACAAGACTATCAAGTACTACAATATCTCGAAAAAGTTCAGAACACTTGCCTGATATTAGCTTACTACACTGCACTCGCTTCCAATTACAACCGTCTTACTCCTCAACTATCTGTTTCCCGTTTCTACGCCTTGCCTCTTCTGCTCACATATCATAAGCATCTATCAATAATCGACTCATAGAATTCTATTCAACACATACTTCTATCTACCCTTCGCTTTACCCAAATCCGATAAACGGATTGAAAGTTACGCAATAATCAGTAAACATCGAATATATAAACCGACAGTCAACCAACATATCACATATAACACATAATACGTCACATAATCAATAACATATCATTTATAAAGACATTTTGGGTCATAAATAGGCTTTCTGGTATTTAAAATGATTTTTAAAACATTTTTCGGAATTAAAACGGGTCGTTGGATCAATTTCGGGTTAATAAACAGGGTTCGGTTAGCCAATTCTGGCTCCGAAATAATTTTAGAATAATTATCGAGCCTTGGAACTAATTTAAAATAATATTTTAAAGCTCGAAACTATTTTTCGGAATTTTTAAATCATTTTTAAATAATTCAATCTAATTAAATAATTAATTAAAATCAATTAATAATTAATTAAATCAATTAATCAATTAATTTTTGAATTAATTGACCAATTAATCAATTAAAAATTAACTAAAATTAATTAACTAATTAATTTAGATTTATTTGTGAATAAAAAATAATTTTCGGAATTAAAATAATAATTTTTAGAATTTTCAGAAATTAAAAATGAATTTTTATAATAAAAATAAATAGTAAATATGATTTTTAAACATTTTATAAACAGGAATCCTAAATTTGCAAAGTCTGGAAACTTCAGGGACCTAGCTGTATCGTCCCCAAAAGTTCAGGGACCAAACTGCAAATATTACAGTCAAGTCGCCGGAAAAAGTCGGGGGTGGCCGGAGAACACGTTCCCGGCGTCCTCACCCCACCAACACCTCCAGATCACATCTATACTTAACAGGAACACAACCAAGCCAACAAATCGTTCTAATCATCTCTGAGTTGGCCGGAATTTGGCCGTGAAGTTTGCCAGTTTCCGGCGAACTTCGGAAATATTCAAAATACAACTCCCTTCTCTACAGACCTCGGTGATTCATGAAACATATACGACTAGATTGCAAATTTCACAGAGAATACAATCCACTATACCACAACATCAATCTATTCCAGAAAAAGAAACCCCCAAATTTCAATTAAGAACATTCATACGGGTTATAAACCCTAATTTTGAAATTCGAAAATCAAACTCAAATTTGAACATGTTATTGAACTCCAAATCAGACGTATAATATACCAAAATCATCAGGAAAACAAGCTCTATAACATGCAATCATCAAATCATACAAACAATCATCCGAACAAAAATTCATATTTTTCATAAAAATAATTCGAAAATAAATAAATTTTTAGAAATTAAACCTTTGATTCTGCAGGTGTATGGATTACAGATTCTGATAGAGCTTCTCAAGACCTTCAAATCCAGTACTCGAGATTTTCAAACAAAGATCAATAACACCTTCAAAAGTTGGTTTGATTCTTGAAACAGTTTATGAATATAGGATTTTTCTCTGTAAAATTATATATGTATCTGTCTGCAAATGATTTTGATACGAAATAAAATACGGAAAAAGGCTATTTATATTTACGGAAAATTAGTATCCCGTTGGATAATTCCGGATATAAAACGGTACGTTTATTTGTAAAAACTGATCCAAACGGTATCGGTTTTCGGGATAATTATCCAAATCAGTACAATTTGTACTGCGGTCTTGGTCTCAGCGCCTAGTTCCACGTACTACGAAGTGATAATTGGGATAGTTTAATAAAAAGCTCCCGTTTATCGGAAATACGGGTTTTATTGATTTACCGAAAAGAATATTGTATCGAAAATGTTGCGCCGGGACCCGCGCAGGACAAACCGTACACCGGATCGAAAAAGTCGAAACATGGAATATGCTCGGAATATTACAATTAGGTTAGGAAGGAGTTCTCGGAAGAGTTTGGAGTTCCAAAAACGTAACAACGGGTGACGTCGGTTAGTTCCCGTTTTTATAAAAATAGATTTTAAATACTCGGAAAAAGATTTTATAAATTTTATATGATCCTTATAAATCCATAAATCAACATAAAAATAATTAGGAAGATATGACAATCATCTATATTTTATTTTGGACATATAAAAATTAAAATACTCAATTAATATTACTTTTAAATATCCAAGTACAGATAACGCTTAACAATTAACTCACAGAATAGATACTGAACACACATAATAATTATTTAATAGCAAAAATAATTACACGATATATCCCGGATATTACATCCTTCCCCCCTTAAAAGGATTCTGTCCTCAGAATCTCCTAAGAAAACAAATGAGGGTACTTTTCTCTCATATCACTTTCTAACTCCCAGGTTGACTCTTCAACCTTTGGGTTTCTCCACAATACTCTTACTAACTTTACCACTTTATTTCTCAATACTTTCTCTCTTTCCTCTAGAATCTCTATCGGACTCTCTACATATGATAAATCTGCCTGAAGCTCTATTGGCTCATATTCTATTACATGCCTGGAGTCTGGATTATATTTCTTGAGCATAGATACGTGAAAAACATTGTGAATGTGCTCCATGTGCGGAGGTAACGCCAATTCGTAAGCTACTTTGCCAACGCGCTTTAGGATCTCAAAAGGTCCGACATATCTTAGGCTTAGCTTCCCTTTCTTCCCAAACCTCGTTAGTCCTTTCCATGGTGATACTTTCAGTAATATCAAGCTTCCTTCTTCAAATTCCATGTCTTTCCTTGACTGGTCTGCATATTTCCTCTGACGATCTTGTGCGGCTATCAATCTCTTCTGAATAATTTCAACAATTTCCTTTGTCTGCTGTACCAGTTCAGGTCCAAGTATCTTGTGTTCTCCTACTTCATCCCAATATACCGGAGATCTACATTTACGTCCATAAAGGGCTTCATAGGGTGGCATCCCAATACTAGCATGATAACTGTTGTTGTAAGCAAACTCTACCAGAGGTAAATGTTCGTCCCAACTTCCTTTAAAATCAATAGCACAAACACGTAACATGTCCTCGATTTTCGGGATCGTTCTTTCAATTTGGCCATCCATCTGGGGGTGATAGGCCGTACTCATATTTAGTCTTGTTCCCAAACATTCTTGAAAACTCTTCCAAAGTCTTGAATTATACCTTGGATCTCGATCAGATATGATAGACACTGGAACTCCATGACGAACTACAATTTCGTTTAGGTACATATGGACCAACTTGTCGAGCGAAAATCTTTCATTTATAGGCAGAAAATGAGCTGACTTGGTAAGTCTATCCACTATAACCCAAATGGCATCATGATTAACCCTTGTCCTTGGTAATCCAACTATAAAATCCATGGCAATATGTTCCCACTTCCATTCTGGAATCTCCAATGGCTGTAGCAATCCGATTGGCCTCTGATGTTCTGCTTTAACCCTCTGACAGGTATAACATTTGCTAACCTATTCTGCAATTTCCCTCTTCATGTCTGGCCACCAATAATTCTTCTTTAAATCTCTATACATCTTGGTACTCCTTGGATGGATGGAATATCTTGAACTATGTCCTTCTTGTAAAATTTCATTCTTTAACTCCATCACCGGTGGAATCCAAATTCTAGATGAAAACCTCAGAATGCCTTGATCATCCTTCTGCGTGCATAATTCTTCACCTACCAAACGATTTATATCTTGATCTATTACATCTTCCTGACATTTCTTTATTTTCTCCAACAACTCCGGCTGGAAAGTCATACTGTACACTTTCCCTTCCTCAGGTTTGCAAACTCTAATTTCCAATTCCAATTTCTGAAATTTCTTATATATATCTTCAGGTACTGATAACACATTCAACCTTTCCTTCCGACTCAATGCGTCTGCCACAACGTTCGCTTTACCGGGATGATAATTAATCGAGCAATCATAGTATTTGATCAACTCTAACCATCTCCTTTACCTCATATTAAGTTCCTTTTGTGTGGATATGTACTTTAAGCTTTTGTGATCCATGAAAATCTCAAACTTTTCTCCATACAAATAATGTCTCCAAATCTTCAAAGCGAAAACTATAGCTGCTAGCTCCAAGTCATGAGTAGGATACTTTTGTTCGTGTGGTTTCAATTGCCTTGACGCATACGCCATCACCTTGTCGTGCTGCATAAGAACACATCCTAATCCTTTGTAAGAAGCATCGCTATAAATTACGAAATTCCCTTGATCGTCTGGAAGTGACAAAACAGGTGCCGTGATTAATCTCCGCTTCAACTCCTGAAAACTTTCTTCGCACTTGTCGTTCCATATAAACTTTTCATTCTTTCGTGTAAGCTTTGTCAATGGTGTTGCAATTCTTGAGAAATTCTGCACGAATCGTCGATAATATCCTTCCAATCCCAAGAAACCTCTTACCTCAGTGGGTGTTCTCGGTCTCTCCCAATTCGTAATTGCCTCGATCTTTGCCGGGTCCACTTTGATCCCTTCGTTACTGACTATGTGTCCTAAGAATTGAACTTCCTATAGCCAAAACTCACACTTCGAGAATTTAGCATATAACTTCTTTTTCCTTAAAATCTTTAAAGCCGTTCTCACATGTTCCGCATGATCCTCTTCTGTCTTTGAATAGATTAAAATATCGTCTATAAACACAATAACAAACTTATCCAAATACTCCTTGAAAATTCTATTCATCAGGTCCATAAATGCTGCCGGGGCATTGGTCAATCCAAAAGACATCACTAAAAACTCATAATGTTCATACCTTGTTCTGAAAGCTGTCTTTGGTATATCTTCTGGCTTGATCTTCAGTTGATGATATCCTGATCTTAAATCAATTTTGGAGAAGTACTTAGCTCCCTTCAACTGGTCAAACAGATCATCGATTCTGGGTAACGGATACTTGTTCTTGATTGTCAGCTTGTTGAGCTCCCTATAGTCGATGCACAGTCTCATGCTTCCATCTTTCTTCTTGACAAATAACACCGGGGCTCCCCACGGGGATACACTGGGTCTGATTACTCCTTTCTCTAACAACTCATGTAACTGCTTCGCTAGCTCTTTCATCTCAACAGGCGCCATTCTGTACGGGGCCTTGGATACTGGTTCTGTTCCAGGTGTTAAGTCGATCGCAAATTCAATTTCTCTATCTGGAGGAAGTCCTGGTAACTCGTCAGGAAATACATCTGGAAATTCATTTACAACTGGAATATCTTCAAGTTTTGCTGGCTCCTGACTTCTGTCGATCACATATGCTACGAAATGCTCACATCCTTGTCGTAATAACTTCTTTGCTTGAATTACTGTTAATAACTTCTTTACTTGCTTCTGTCCCTTAAACGTTACTATCTTTTCGTCAGGCGTCTTCACTATTACCTTCTTATTTCGACAATCTATCTGGGCATCGTGCTTAGATAACCAATCCATCCCTAATATAACATCAAATTCTCCTAACTTAAATGGTATCAAATCTACACAAAACTTACTATCAGAAATCTCAACCTCACAATTTCCACAAACTTGATTTACAGTTACACGTTCTTGATTTGCTAACTCCACAGTCATTATTTCATTTAAATACCCAACTGGACAATTTAACTTACTAACAAAATCTTGTGAAACAAATGATCGAGTTGCTCCCGAATCTATTAACACTTTGGCACATAAAGAATTAACATTAAGCGTACCTGCCACAACATCCGAATCCTGGATCGTATCCCTCACTGACATGTCGAAGACTTTAGCCCTTGGAGTCTCATTTACTGTTGGGGTAGATCCCATGATCCTCAAGGCATTACTGACTGGGGCTGATGTCTTGCAATCCCTGGCCATATGTCATGGCTTTCCATATTTGAAGCATGTAAATCCAATGGCTGGAACCTTCACTACTGGATTCCGGATAGGCTGATCCTTATTTGCCGGCTCTCTAGCTGGATGATTTCGGCACTCCCTCGAATAG
Organism: Apium graveolens; assembly: GCF_009905375.1. Lineage (NCBI taxonomy): Eukaryota > Viridiplantae > Streptophyta > Magnoliopsida > Apiales > Apiaceae > Apium > Apium graveolens. The sequence goes on along the minus strand of NC_133655.1, from coordinate 184,288,487 downwards.
TGCCCTTTCTGGTTGCATCTAAAACATACCACATTCAACTTGTTACAAACTCCTCCATGCTTCTTTCCACAAACTTGACAATCTGGAAAAGTTAATCTCAATTGATTCGGCTGGATTCACATTAGCTGGACGGTTGCCCTGGCCTCCGTCTCCTGCATTTTGTCTCCTAAAATTAAAATTTCTCCCTGGCTGGAACTTGCCCTTCTTAAAGTTTGGAAACTTCCCTAGTTGTGACTGACCCTCACTTCCCTCAACTTTCCTTTTCTTGCTTTCCTTTTCCTTCTGGAACATCTCACTCTCTGTCTCTGCGATCATAGCCTTCTGTACTACTCCTGCATAGGTATCCAATTCAAAAATGGCTACCTTCCCTCTGATCCATGGTTTCAAACCTTGCTGGAATCTTTTAGCTTTCTTCCTATCAGTATCCATATACGACGGTACATACCTTGATAATTCCTCAAACTTACCCTCATAATCTGTTACCGACATGCTCCCTTGCTTTAATTCTAAAAACTTCAGCTCCATTTGATCCTGAATAAACTGAGGAAAATACTTTTCTAAAAACAACTCCTTAAACCTTTCCCAAGTAATAACAGTTGTGCCTTCCAATGTCTTCACCATTTCCCACCAATAGGTGGCCTCATTCTTCAAATTGTAACTTGCAAACTCAACCTTCTGTTCTTCCTTTACTTTCACTAAGGCAAATGCCTTCTCTATTTCCTTTAACCAAACATTTGCTTCAATTGGTTCTAAGGAACCCTTGAATTCTGGTGGGTTTACAGCCTGAAAAGTTTTAAAAGTTACCTGGGGGTTGGTCTGTCTTTGTTGTTGTTGTGCCATGTGAACTGTTTGTTGGGCCAAAATTTGAAGAATCTGGGCTATTGCTGGGTCCATGGGTCCTGGGTTCACATTCGAGTTTGTATCATCTTGGTTGTTATTGTTGGTTTTTTCATTTTATTTCTTCTGGGAGGCATTTTCTGTAAAGAATCAATCAATTTATTTAGCTTTCGAATCAAATCTTTGCATAAAGGAAATGTTTTGTAAAACAGGAATATCTCTTTTTGAAAATAGTTGTAACTAAGTAAATTGCATGCTTCTTTACGGAATATAAATAGTTATGGAAAACAGGGTACATGGTATCACAGGGTATAACTGGTGCAGTAAATAAGGTAAGGTAAAACAGGTGCAATAAAGTAAATGATAGTGCTGGAAAGGAAAAAGGTACTGATATATATAGATCAAAAGTTTTAGGTAGTACAAGCGTAAAGACGCTTCGGAAGTAAAAGCAAAAAGGGTACAACAACCTACTCACTAGTCAGCATAGCTAGTCTATAAATAAAACTCGAAAATCTACTAATACACACTACACACTACTGTACATACTATACAATCACAACAACACTGCTCAGAATCTCCATCTCTGAATCTCTGGCTCATGGCAAATCTGGACCTCCTATCTCCTCAAGCTCCTCTAGAACCCACTTAGCCCATTCTACTAGGAAATCAGGGGTGATGTCCTCATGTGTAGCCTCAGCAATCCTCACAGCAGCTGCTCTATGAAACTCCTGGAGCCTCTCCCTAAGTCGCCTCTCACCACTCCCCATCTCTCTGGTACGCATGATATGCAATAACTCCTGGATCTGACCCTGTAGGAATCGCTGCTCCATAAGGCAAGCCTCAAACTGATGATATGGGACAGGATAGGAAGAGAACTGGAAAGGTACTCCTGTGACTGAATGACTAGTAAAGCCTGAATCAGCAGGTGGGGGTCCTCTAACAGGTGGCCTCACGCCTGGAGGTGGAATAGCCTGCAATCGTACGGGCTGCAACACAGGTGGAGGTAGTATAGCCAACATGGGTGGAACAACAGGACGTGGATCCGAAGCCGGCACTCCAACTGAAGGCTCTGAGTGATCAGCTGATACGGGAATAAAAGAGTCGGCCATCTCTGCTATCTGAAATCATACCGCAATATAAGAATCTCGTACCATAACGCAAACTATACTAATACCGTTTATACCGAAGCACTCAACCTCTCGACGTTCTATCTTTCTATTCCTTACTTCTAATCCTAATCCTCTGCCCATTCCCGTCAACCTAGGCTTATGTCAGTGACTTATAACTTGTAGCTCTGATACCAAACCTATGGCGCCCTCCAAACCCGGGTCAGAAGTTTGGGGTCCACACACACCTTATTTAAAACCTGCTTATAACAATATTAAAGATAATAATAATATGCAATGACCCTATTTACTAACTACCACGGATCGCAACAGGTTAAAGTATGCACAGAAGCCAAGCACACTAATATATTACAAACCGTTCAAATCCCAACTATTCCAAACTCAAACAGAGTATTAAACATTATTACAACCTTTTACAGACTTAAATTATTCCAAAAGAAGCCTACTAGCTCAGCTTCCTCAATCTGAACCCCTAGCTCTCGCGCTGGCTGGGGATCCTCTTTACCAACTGGTTCTTTTTTAACTGGAAAGAATATAAACAACATTGCACAAATGAGCTAACTAGCTCAGCAAGTCACAATGACAAAACTGAGAATAATGATCATCAAGTGAACATGATTATGATATCAAGTGAACAATGGATTATGATTTAGAATTGGATATTATACTTTTAATTTAAAAACCAAGGTTAGGCTGCTGATCAGTCACGCACTAACCCCGAGCAAGGCACACATCATTGCTCTAACTACTGGATCCAAGGCACACATTGGCCTAACTTGACCATTATATGGTCTGACCACGAATCTGGTCCATAATTTTATAAAAATAGTCTAATTCTAACATAATAACAGAATATGCAATAATGAACAATAACCAGAATCAATAACAACAATAAGTATTTAACAATGAAAGGGTTTCAATCCTTGTAAGGATCAATAAGTCAATTTAAAAGCTTGGATGCTGGGAAATGAAAGAATTGGATAACAAAGGAATCAACATTTCAGGGTTTCAAAGATTTGGGCTTTCAAAGCATAGGATGCAATGATTGAGTATACAAGTAATTCAGTTCAGTGTTTGGGATTTTGTTTGCATGTATTTGTAGAGTAGTATCGTATGCTTGAGATTCGTGTTTGGGTACACAACAATCAATGGTCTAGAAAGAATAAGGTTCATGGCTCAAGAACAATAACTGGAATCAGGGTTTGGGTTTCAGTGCTTCAAAGCACTTGCAATATCAACAAGACTATCAAGTACTACAATATCTCGAGAAAATTCAGAACACTTGCCTGGTATTAGCTTACTACACTGCACTCGCTTCCAATTACAACCGTCTTACTCCTCAACTATATGTTTCCATTTTCTACGCCTTGCCTCTTCTGCTCACATATCATAAGCATCTATCAATAATCGACTCATAGAATTCTATTCAACACATACTTCTATCTACCCTTCGCTTTACCCAAATCCGATTAACGGATTAAAGTTACGCAATAATCAGTAAATATCGAATATATAAACCGACAGTCAACCAACATATCACATATAACACATAATACGTCACATAATCAATGACATATCATTTATAAAGACATTTCGGGTCATAAATAGGCTTTCTGGTATTTAAAATGATTTTTAAAATATTTTTCGGAATTAAAACGTGTCGTTGGATCAATTTTGGGTTAATAAACAGGGTTCGGTTAGCCAATTTTGGCTCCGAAATAATTTTAGAATAATTATCGAGCCTTGGAACTAATTTAAAATAATATTTTAAAGCTCGAAACTATTTTTCAGAATTTTTAAATCATTTTTAAATAATTCAATCTAATTAAATAATTAATTAAAATCAATTAATAATTAATTAAATCAATTAATTTTTGAATTAATTGACCAATTAATCAATTAAAAATTAACTAAAATTAATTAACTAATTAATTCAGATTTATTTGTGAATTAAAAATAATTTTCGGAATCAAAATAATAATTTTTAGAATTTTCAGAAATTAAAAATGAATTTTTATAATAAAAATAAATAGGAAATATGATTTTTAAACATTTTATAAACATGAATCCTAAATTTGCAAAGTCTGAAAACTTCAGGGACCTAACTGTATCGTCCCCAAAAGTTCAGGGACCAAACTGCAAATATACAGTCCAGTTGCCGGAAAAAGTCGGGGGTGGCCGGAGAACACGTTCCCGGCGTCCTCACCCCACCAACACCTCCAGATCACAACCATACTTTACCAGGAACACGACCAAGCCAACAAATCGTTCTAATCATCTCTGAGTTAGCCGGAATTTGGCCGTGAAGTTTGCCAGTTTCCGGCGAACTTCGGAAATATTCAAAATACAACTCCCTTCTATACAGCCCTCAGTGATTCATGAAACTTATACGACTAGATTGCAAATTTCACAGAGAATACAATCCACTATACCACAACATCAATCTATTCCAGAATAAGAAACCCCCAAATTTCAATTAAGAACATTCATACGGGTTATAAACCCTAATTTTGAAATTCGAAAATCAAACTCAAATTTGAACATGTTATTGAACTCCAAATCAGACGTATAATATACCAAAATCATCAGGAAAGCAAGCTCTATAACATGCAATCATCAAATCATACAAACAATCATCCGAACAAAAATTCATATTTTTCATAAAAATAATTCGAAAATAAATAAATTTTTAGAAATTAAACCTTTGATTCTGCAGGTGTATGGATTACAGATTCTGATAGAGCTTCTCAAGACCTTCAAATCCAGTACTAGAGCTTTTCAAACAAAGATCAATAACACCTTCAAAAGTTGGTTTGATTGTTGAAACAGTTTATGTTAGGTCACACTTTCACTATAGAGGGGGTGAATACAGTGTTTATTACAATCAAATCAAACTTCAAGAACTTATGTAACAGAAAACAAACTTTATTGAAACAATAAACTCTGTTACAATCTGGAACTGTTATCTCTCAGTGATGAACAAAATATCACGAGAGCTGCTAGGGTTACAGTAAATAATATTCTCGATAATGATAACACTTATAGTGTAAACCCTATGTCTGTGTTTATATATTACACAGTTACAAGATAATCGCTAATTGATATGGAATATAATTCTGCTTCCTAATATATATCAATCAGATATCTTTTCTTCCAAGTATTCCATTCTTTACGGAATTCCTTCTTCATGCATATCTCTTCTTATGTTTATCTTGATCTTCTTAACTTTAATCAGCTACTGTCCTTATCTGATCGTCCTTCAGCACTTAAGTTCTGATATCTATCTCCTGATGCTTATCTCCTGATAACATAAGTACTGATATCCCTTAAGTCCTGACATCCAGTATAAGTACTGATCAGTTAAGTACTGATTTATCCTGTTCAAATAAGATCTGAAATCTAAACATAAAACATATTAGCCATGACATTATCAAATATATCTAACAATCTCCCCCAACTTGTAAATTAGCAAAATATACAAGTTTAACAGATATTTGATGATGTCAAAAACATTAAGTACAAATGCATGAGAATTAGACAAGATAACTACAACTTACAGTCCTTAAAGCTTTTACCAATTCAACTTCTGATAACAACTTTAGTCTGTATACACATCAGAATTTAAGCAGTTGTAGATCTTCGACTTGGCTTCATCATTTTCTGATCTCTCTGATGTCAGGAGTTGTTCTGAGATAATTCTTCAACAAACATTTCTCAGCATATCTGAGTTCATCAATCATTCTCCGTTTGACATCTTTAAGCTCTGCAGTATCTTCACCAGTTTGAAATATTGCAGCTCTGAGATCATTAATCTTTGCTTTTCTCAACTCCTGATCTAGTCTTATGACATAAGCTTTGTCAGACTCTAGATTAAACTCAAGCCCCTTAATACCAAGATATGTTCTGATCTGTGCAGTATTAGGCTTCATATCAACAATATCACCATTGTGATTTCTGTACTTTGGAACATATATGCTGTCAGACTTAACAGAATAAAGTCTTTTCTGTCTCTGAATCTGTTCTTTCAAATAGTTTGCAGCAGTCCCTGTCAATCTGTCATCCACTTGAAGTAAGAATAATACATGCTCCAATTCTTCAAAATACTTCAATGGAATGGCATTTTGTCTTATATGATAAACCCTACCATCTGTCATGAAATACAACAAGATGTGTTCCTTCAAGTAGGTATGGTAAACCATTTGTACAGATTTCAATTGATTCAATCTTTCAGGAGTTGCTCCAATTCCTGGTTCACTCAAGGAAGTTGGATCATTGGTAGTGTTGTGTACTCTTCTTTCATCAGCACTTCCCAATCCAGTTTTATCTCTTGCTTCCTTTCCAGTAACTACTCTAGCTTCAAAACGACTTGCAGTAGTCTTCAAAGGTTGAGTTTGTTTTGCTTTAGTGAATCCTGGTAGGAGTGTTTTTTATCTTCCTTCTGATATCAAGTTAACTTGAGCTGTGTCAGAGGTTACTTGCTTCTTTTGAATATCAGAACTTTTAATTTCTTGACTCTGAACAACTTGAGCTGTGTCAGAGGTTGTTTTAAGAACTTTTCTTGAAGTCAGAGCAAGATTATCTTCTTTATCAGTAATTTCTTCATCAACAGGAGGTACATAAACTTTAACAGGTTCACCAACCTTTTCTTTACCCTTGGATCTTGGATCTATCTTTGGTTGTGATTTAGCAAATGTTGCTTCAGTTTGTGCCTTTTCTTTAATCACAATACCTTTCAGTTTTGGAAGTGACTTTTTACCAGAAGCTTCAGATTTAGATGTGGCTTTCTTTGATTTAAGTCTAGCTTCTTCTTCCTTTAAACTTTCCAAGTCCATTCCTGGATTTTCTTGAAGAAATAACTGTCTTGACATTTCTTCATCAAGATCTAGAAGTTCATCAGAATTTATTCTTTTACCAGTATCAGAACTTATTCTCTTCCCAGTATCAGAACTTATCCTGTGACTTGCAATTTCAGCATTTCTTGATGAGAATCTTTTACCTTGACTATGACCTCCACCCATTCCAGAGTTTCCTTGGTCATCTTTTTCATCATCCTTTCCTTGCAGTATCTTGTCATCCTTGCATTTGGACTTAATCACTTTCTCCCCCTTTTTGGCATCAGCAGGAAGTAGAAGAGAGATAAGCAATTCCACTGAAGATTGGATTTCAGTCAGTTGTGATTGCTGAGAAGCTTGATTTTGCAGAATTTTATCAATCTGTGCTTGTTGACGATCTTGAGTCTTCTCAATATAAGCAATCCTGTCCATAGATGGTTGAAAGAACTTTTTCTTATCAAGTTTCCAAATTTGTTCTTGTTTGATAAAGTTCTCCTGAATCTTGTGTATTTCTGCATGAGTAGTTGAATGAAGACCTTGTAGATGTTTAGTACTCAATGCAGTGACACGAAGCTGAGTTTTGAAATCATCAGAATTTAACATTTCATCAGCTTTAGTCAAGTGCTCAGTAAGATGTAACGCAGATGGAATACATGAGACTGAGTTCCATTCCTTAGTCCACTCCTGTCCTGCAGGAGTTTCACTCCAAGGCACTGGTGGTTCCTCTGTAACAAACTTCTTTACTAGTTCAGACTTAGAAAGAGGAATGTGTCCTGAAGGACCTGCTGTATCAGTATTTGCAGTTGGAGCAGCATCAGCAGTATCTCCAGCATGTGCAACATCAGAACTTATAGAATCAGTATCATCTGATATAATAGAAGTGTGAGTAGCAATGGAGGCGTCAGCATCCTCTAATTGCTGATCTGATGCTAAGTTCTGATCAACAGCCATATCCTGATGCTCACCTAAAGTCTGATCATCAGTGTCTAGATGCAGAGAAGGTGACTTAGATAATTCCGGAGTTTGAATAGCATCAGTAACAGGTGTTGGCAAAAGATTTGTTGCTGTTGGAGCTTCTAAGAAAATTACTCCAGGCACAACTAAGTGTTGATCAGCATTATCAGCACTTGTGCCTTGATTACCAAGAGACACAGATGGGAAATGAGCCTTGTCAGATACAGTTTCCTGAGATGGAGTGGATGGAGAAGAAGTAACTGGATCAAATTCTTTTTCTTGTGAGATCAGAGATTCCTGATCCCCTTCCTTAGCTGCTTCCTCCTCATCATCTGAAACTGGCCTTTTTGCCCTCTGTTTCTTGTATTTCCTTGGTAATTTAGAGTCCTTGGAAGTTTCAGGAAGTGTCATTTTTCTAAGCCTCTTGAGAAGCTTAGATCCTCCAAGTTCAGAATCCTTCTGAGAAATCTTTTTCTCAGCTGCAGTTACCACAGGTTCTGAAGAAAGAATCTGTTCCTCAGAATCTGATTCATCTCTCAAAGTAATCCTCCTCTTCTTCTGAGGTGTTTGAGAAACAGTCTTTGTTCTCTTTGACTTAGAAGATGTAGGCTTCACATAGGACTTGAGATATGTTCTGAGAGATGGTTGAGAGGTTTGAGGTGGCTGAGTAGAGGTGGTAGGTGCTGATGAACCAGGTTCTGATGTTTGAACATCAGGATAAAGTGCAGTGTACTTAACAGGATCATAGGTGATTAAGGCTTGTTTGACAGATAAAGGTATTAAGAGGGGTCTTAACACAGCCTTTTTATTATCAGAAGATAATAAATCAGTAAAAGCTCTCTTAGCTATTCTGAAAGATGGAATTAGATCACCAAAATTTTGGGGCGGATTACAACAAAAACTATAAATAAGCTGACAAAATCTTGCAAAATATACAGTATTGCGATCTTCTGTCATCCTATCCCCAATAAAACCTAAGACTGCTCGTGCATAATCAAAATCAGTGTGATTTAGAAGTGCATACCCGATTTGTTGGCTGAATATGGGAATTGCATCAAAATTTGAACATTTGTTGGCGAAAGCTTTGGTAATGCAATCAAAGAAGAAACTCCATTCCCTCCTTATGAAAGATCTCTTCAACTGTCCAAGCTTGGTCAATGTTCCTTCATATCCCAGACTAACCATCATGTTTTGAAGAACTGAGTCATCAACAGTAGAATAAACACAGTCCTCAGGTAGCTGTAATGCCTGTCTAACTGTAGACAAAGTCACAACATACTCATCTTCCCCTGATGAAAATATTATACTTGGGGACCCTTGAGCACCACCATTGTCATATACTCCACTCCTCCAAAACTCCAGTACTTGAACTCCAGAAATGGATGTAGGCTCAGTTAGAGCAAACCCAATATCAGAACTAGTGAGAAAGTCCTGAATGAAATGAAGTTCAGAGGGTGCCTCTGTAGTGTTTAGTATCGCAGAGAAGTTATTAGGAACAAACTTTGCTCCATCAAAGAGAATGTCCTTGGGTGCCATTATGTTTGGAAAGAAATCGGTAACCTGTAATGTGTTTGAGAAAATGCCTCTTAAAAGAAAATCGTCAGTAGATGAGAGAGTTGAAAAGTAAAGAGAGAGATAAAATATAAAGGTAAATAAAAGATTTGACAATCTTTGCTCTCTTTTACTTATACACAAAAAGTAACCGTTGAGGACACATGGCAGACATGCATTTAAAAGTAGTGGTAAATACCTTGACACCTGTTATACATAGAGAAGGCAAAAAGTAATGGGCACGGTAAATAAGGAATAATTACCACCCACTTGCAGTTTTTCAAGGAAAAACCGTTCCACTTACCTAGATTCCATTAATCAAGGTGAATCAGTTTTAATTTAAAATTGAAACTGTTCCCACTAATTCAAATATTTTACTCTGCAATATCAATATTCTGAAAAAAAAACTGTGTGTGAGAATGAGTAAAATCAATCAGTTAAGTAAGTACTGATAAAACATTATCAGAACTTAAAGTCAGACACAATTTATACGATCATCAGAATATTTATCAGGATTTATCAATGCGTATCAAAATTTCTCAGAGACAAGATCATAAGACAAAAACAAATTCCATTAATATATCAAAATAATACATTGATGAAATTGAAATTACATCAGAACTTTTACAATCTTGTCCTAAGCTTCTAAATCTAACATCAACAGCCTTAGTCCTAGCTAAGAAGCCTGACAAAGCTGAGGATGAAGAAGAACAGGAAGAAGACGAGATTAAGTCATCTTCCTCTTCCTATCTTCGACAAACAAGATAGCGAGTCGAATGATTCGCTCTTGCTGACGGATAGCTTCCCGCCTTTCCTCCTCCAATCGATCAAGATGAAGCTGGTAGTCCATCTCGAAGAACAGAAGTCGGTTCAGCACCGCCTGTGGGACAGAGCCCCATATCTCTTCAGGAATGGCAGTTACATGCCACTCCTGCTGCCAGTCGGCGCAGCTTAGCTCCATATGAAAATTTTGGTAATTCAAAAACATGTTGAATCGGACCATGATGTTTTTGAAAAAGAATATGAAGTTAAGATTGTGAGAAAAATTGATGGAAAGGCTAATGTGAAGTGGCTGTTTATATAGGCAAGAGAATGCCAGGAGACGCGAAGATATTTAATGCTGACAGATAGAGTTAAGTCTACCTCGTCTCCCTAGACTTGAAAAAGAATAACAGTCATTTGAAAAGGAATGTGCACATGTAACAAGAGTGAACTGTTCAAGGACGAGTGCCATTAGTCCTAACCGTAGACTATTAATCTTCCACTTCAACATATTCTAAATTAATCTGAGACTGTTACCAAATTTTACTCACAGATAAGTCAAGTAAAGGGTTAGACTGAAAAATCAGAACTTAGACCTATACCAGAACTTAACAGTCATCAGAACATAATGTCTTAACTCGAACAAGGAATATCTATCTTAGTAAGTTTTCATACAAGTTCTGAGTTATAGTCTTCAGAACTTAATCATCAGAACATATAACTAGAACGTGTCCTCAAAATTTGTGCAAGGTGACACAGTGACTGTTTGTCTAAAAGAACATAGACCACCACAAAAATTTCATCATTCATATGGAGTGATTTGTGTGTGCATTAAGCTAAATAACTAATAAAGAGTAAAGTCTGATTTACTTCAGTACATCTTAGAAATAAGTCATAATTAAAATTTTGCTAAAGAGCTGTCATTATCCTGAAACCTACTGATAAATGAGTTCATGCATGAGTCCACCTCAACTGTTTTTGTGCTAATTTTATGCATCTTTTTAAATTCTATTTTACAGTGGCTTCTCAGTGTAAGTGAGTTACGACTGCTTATTAGAATTTATGCTATTATCAGAGTATTTCTCCAGTAATCATAGAGTGTGAAAAGTCACCAAGAAAATATTTTGTTTTTCTAATGCATATTTACTTAATACCAGCTATGCACTTGGGTCGTCCCATTCACATTTTTACTCTAGATCTCAAAGGAGTACCTGATATTATTCTTTGATTCTTTTTCTTCTTCTTTTGATAAGTGAGGTTTATCAGCACTTAGTACATTCAGCAGTTTTACTAGAATCAGAACTTAAACAGATGAGTAGCATTATTCTAATTTGGGACTTAGTAATAAGATGAATAAAGTAAACTAAACTAAGCTCAAGTATCAGAATTTGCTTGTGTCATAAGATTTCCACAGAAATAATTACTTCTTTCATGGGATCATTTGTTTATTGAAGACTAGTAGGTCAGTATCTAGCACAATTATCCTCATAGGATTGAATGATTACTTAAACAGATATATCACTTATTAGAGTTAAGAGATATATATCAGACAACAGTCAGTACTTAAAAACATTTATCAATTAAGCACAGAATTCACAAAGAGATTAATTCTGTAAATACTGATCATAAAGTCTGATAACATAGAACAAGTTTAAGCAGATTTAGAGAAAGAACCTGAAATCATTCCAAGTTCATTTACCAATCTTGTAAATGTAGCTTCACACAGTGGTTTTGTGAAGATATCTGCTACTTGTTGATCTGTGGGAACAAAATGCAATTCTACTGTACCTTCATCCACATGTTCCCTGATGAAATGGTACCTGATGTTGATGTGCTTTGTCATAGAGTGTTGAACTGGATTACCTGTCATAGCAATAGCACTTTGATTATCACAGTAAATAGGGATTTTGAAATATGTTAACCCATAATCCAGTAACTGATTCTTCATCCAAAGAATCTGTGCACAGCAGCTTCCTGCAGCAATATACTCTGCTTCTGCAGTTGATGTGGAAATTGACTTTTGTTTCTTGCTATACCAAGAAACCAATCTGCCTCCAAGAAATTGGTAGCTTCCACTTGTGCTTTTCCTGTCAATTTTGCAACCTGCAAAATCTGCATCTGAGTAACCTATTAATTTAAAATCTGATTCTCTAGGATACCATAATCCTAGATCAGCTGTTCCTTTAAGATACTTAAAGATTCTTTTTACAGCTGTTAAGTGAGGTTCTCTTGGATCTGCTTGAAATCTTGCACAAAGACAGGTAGCAAACATGATATCTGGTCTACTAGCAGTTAGATAGAGAAGTGAGCCAATCATACCTCTGTAATCAGTAATATCTACTGAATTACCAGTATCCTTATCCAGTTTTGTTGCAGTGGCCATGGGAGTGGATGCACTTGAACAGTCTTGCATTCCAAATTTCTTCAGCAAGTTTCTGGTGTACTTAGATTGACAAATAAAAGTGCCTTCTTCACTCTGCTTGACTTGAAGGCCCAGAAAATAACTAAGTTCTCCCATCATACTCATCTGATATCTTGACTGCATTAGTTTGGCAAACTTTTTGCAAAGTTTGTCATTTGGAGACCCAAAAATGATATCATCAACATAAATCTAGACCAAAAGTAAGTCCTTGCCATGGTTGAGATAGAATAGTGTTTTGTCAATAGTTCCTCTGTTGAATCCACTTTCCAGAAGAAACTGAGCTAAAGTCTCATACCATGCTCTAGGAGCTTGCTTAAGTCCATAAAGTGCTTTATCAAGGCTGTAGACATAATCTGAATGTTTGAAATCTACAAAGCCTGGAGGTTGTTCAACATATACTTCCTCCTCCAATTCTCCATTGAGAAAAGCACTTTTCACATCCATTTGAAAGACAGTAAACTTTTTGTGAGCAGCATAAGCCATGAATATCCTTATGGCTTCTAACCTAGCAACTGGCGCAAATGTTTCATCATAGTCAATTCCCTCCTGTTGAGAATATCCTTTTGCAACCAGCCTTGCCTTGTTCCTTACAATTATGCCATCACTGTAAGTTTTGTTTCTGAATACCCATTTTGTACCAACAACAGATCTATTCTTAGGTCTTGGCACTAAGGTCCAGACTTTGTTTCTTTCAAATTCATTCAACTCTTCCTGCATTGCTTGCACCCAATCAGCATCTTGAAGAGCTTCTTCCACTTTCTTTGGCTCAGACTGAGAGAGAAAAGAATTGTAAAGACATTCATTCGAAGTACCTGTTCTAGTTCTGACACCTGCATCAGGATTTCCAATTATCAAATCAGGTGTATGTGATTTTGTCCACTTCCTTGAAGATGGAAGGTTTTCTCTAGAACTGGATGTTCCCCCATGATTCATGCTGTCTTCGTTTTCATTTTCTGATGCTCCCCCTGAAACTATGCTCTCTGAGTTGGATCCTTCAGCATTTAGATTTTTAGCACTGTTAGTACTTGGCTTATCAGAACTTGACGAATCAGAACTTGAAGAGCCAGATGTATGTTCTGATGCTTCTTGAGATGTGATAATATCTTGAGTATGCTCCCCCTGCATTGGTGCATCTTCCTTTAACGTAGTCACCACAGTTTCAATAACATCAGAGTTTAATCCATCAGAGTTTACAGTATCAGGACTTAGACTATCAGGACTTAAGGTATCAGAATATGAATCTTCATTTTCAAATCTCAGCTGATCATGATCAATGCAATCTTCAAGTCCAGTGATCTTCTTGTCATCAAAAGAGACATTGATAGATTCCATGACCACTTTTGTTCTCAAATTATAGACTCTGAAGGCTTTTGTGGAAAGTGGATATCCAACAAAGATTCCCTCATCAGCTTTTAGATCAAACTTGGATAGCTGTTCAGGATGAGTCTTGAGAACAAAACACTTACATCCAAATACATGAAAGTATTTCAGATTTGGCTTCTTGTTCTTCACCATCTCATATGGTGTTTTTCCATGCTTGTTAATGAGTGTTGCATTTTGAGTAAAACAAGCAGTCTGCACAGCTTCAGCCCAGAAATAGGTTGGAAGCTTTGCTTCTTCAAGCATTGTTCGTGCAGCTTTAATGAGAGTTCTATTCTTCCTTTCAACAACTCCATTTTGCTGTGGAGTTCCAGGAGCAGAAAATTCCTGCTTTATTCCATGATTTTTGCAGAACTCTTCCATTATCAGATTCTTGAATTCAGTGCCATTATCACTCCTCAAAATTTTCACAGAATCTTTGATCAATTTATCCAGATGTTTGACATGATCAATCAGGATAGATGCAGTTTCACTTTTTGTGTGCAAAAAATACACCCATGTGTATCTGGTGAACTCATCTACTATGACCAACGCATATTTCTTCTTTGCAATAGACATGACATTTACTGGACCAAATAGATCAACATGAAGTAGATAATAAGGCTCAAGAATTGATGATTCAGTCTTGCTCTTGAATGAAGATTTTCTTTGTTTGGCCTTCTGACATGAGTCACAAAGACCATCAGGAGCAAACACTGATTTTGGCAGTCCTCTCACAAGATCTTTCTTGATCAGTTCATTTATCTTGTTGAAGTTTAAATGAGAGAGTTTCTTGTGCCAATTCCAGCTTTCTTCAATTGAGGCTCTACTCACTAAACAGATTGCAGAACCATCAGAACTTGTTGAAAGCTTAGCTTCATAAATGTTACCACGCCTGAATCCCTTCAGAACAACTTTTCCTTTAGATTTACTAACTATTTCACAATGTTCTGCAAAGAAATCAACATGATAACCTCTGTCACAGATTTGACTTATACTCAGTAAGTTGTGTTTAAGTCCTGAGACCAGAGCTACATCTTTAATGATGACATTCCCAAGATTGATATTGCCATATCCCAAAGTTTTTCCAATGTTGCCATCTCCATAAGAAACACTTGGGCCAGCTTTCTCCACAAAGTCTGATAGCAGGGCCTTATTTCCAGTCATATGTCCTGAACATCCACTGTCCAGAACTAAAATATTTTTCCTGTTGCCCTTTGTTTCAGCAGCTTCAGAACTGCTCTCAGAACTTGATTTATCAGCATTTGCCATCAATGCATAGTTCTCCTCACTTTCAGAGTCTGAGGTGTCTGTCCAGCTTTTCTGCTTTGTGACAAGAGCTTTGCCTTTGTCACTCTTGGTCTTCTTGCAATCAGGAGATATGTGGCCTTTCTCACCACAATTATAACATTTAACATTGGCGTAATCTCCTCTGTCAGACTTTCCTCCTCTTCCTTCAGATCTTCTGAAATTCTTCTTATCAGAACTTATGCCTTTCCTGGAAAACTTCTTTCCCTTCCTGAACTTCCTGTTTGCAATCTTTGTGATTCCTTTCACCATAAGAGCACACAGCTTCATCATCTCCTCATCAGCATCAGTTTCAGGCAAGCTTTCAGAATCTGAGTCATCATCACTCTCAGAACTTGATGACTCAGTATCAGACTTTATGAAAAGAGCTTTACCCTTGTCTTTCTTTGAGGAAGGTGCTTTGGGGGATTCCTCATCAGCCTTGAGAGCAACTGTCCTTGACTTTCCTCCTTTCCTCTTGCTTCTTTGTTCCATCTCAAGTTCATGAGTCTTGAGCATTCCATAGATTTCATCAAGAGTTGTTTCATCAAGATTGTAGTTGACTCTTATTGTTGTTGCCTTCAAATCCCAGCATTCAGGAAGAGCTAACAGGAATTTTAGGTTGGTATCTTCAAGATCATACTCTTTATCAACCAATGACAAATCATTCAAAAGTTTGACAAATCTATCATATAAATCATTCAATGACTCATTAGATTTTGAGTCAAAATGTTCATACTCTTGAGTGAGTATTGTCTTCCTGTTCTTCTTAACTGTTTCAGTTCCTTGACACCTTGTCTCCAGTGCATCCCATATCTCCTTGGCAGTCTTGCAGTTGATTACCCTGTTTGACATTACATTATCAATGGCACTATGCAGTAAGTGTCGTACCTTGGCATCCTTAGCAATAGATGCTATATCTACAGCAGTGTAATCACTCTTTTCCTTTGGTACAGTCTTTGCTGCTTCACCTGCAACTACAACAGCGAGCTTGGTAGGTTTGTGAGGCCCTTCCTTGATTCTATCAAGGTATTCTGGATCTGTTGCTTCCAGAAACATGGTCATCCTTACCTTCCATATGGGATATTCAGATGGTCTCAATATGGGAACTCTGATAGTCTCATATTGACTCTGAATTGATGTCTTTGATGATTCCTCAGTTTTGGTAGGCTTAGTTGGAGTTTCTGTGTCAGACATGATTGTGTTTGGATCTTTAACTGTATGTGTGTTAACAGAAGGCTCTGATACCACTTGTTAGGTCACACTTTCACTGTAGAGGGGGTGAATACAGTGTTTATTACAATCAAATCAAACTTCAAGAACTTATGTAACATAAAACAAACTTTATTGAAACAATAAACTCTGTTACAATCTGGAACTGTTATCTCTCAGTGATGAACAAAATATCACGAGAGCTGCTAGGGTTACAGTAAATAATATTCTCGATAATGATAACACTTATAGTGTAAACCCTATGCCTGTGTTTATATATTACACAGTTACAAGATAATCGCTAATTGATATGGAATATAATTCTGCTTCCTAATATATATCAATCAGATATCTTTTCTTCCAAGTATTCCATTCTTTACGGAATTCCTTCTTCATGCATATCTCTTCTTATGTTTATCTTGATCTTCTTAACTTTAATCAGCTACTGTCCTTATCTGATCGTCCTTCAGCACTTAAGTTCTGATATCTATCTCCTGATGCTTATCTCCTGATAACATAAGTACTGATATCCCTTAAGTCCTGACGTCCAGTATAAGTACTGATCAGTTAAGTACTGATTTATCCTGTTCAAATAAGATCTGAAATCTAAACATAAAACATATTAGCCATGACATTATCAAATATATCTAACAGTTTATGAATATAGGATTTTTCTCTGTAAAATTATATATTTATCTGTCTGCAAATGATTTTGATACGAAATAAAATACGGAAAAAGGCTATTTATATTTACGGAAAATTAGTATCCCGTTGGATCATTCCGGATATAAAACGGTACGTTTATTTGTAAAAACTGATCCAAACGGTATCGGTTTTCGGGATAATTATCCAAATCAGTACAATTTGTACTGCGGTCTTGGTCTCAGTGCCTAGTTACACGTACTACGAAGTGATAATTGGGATAGTTTAATAAAAAGCTCCCGTTTATCGGAAATACGGGTTTTATTGATTTACCGAAACGAATATTGTATCGAAAATGTTGCGCCGGGACCCGCGCAGGACAAACCGTACACCGGATCGAAAAAGTCGAAACATGGAATATGCTCGGTATATTACAATTAGGTTAGGAAGGAGTTCTCGGAAGAGTTTCGGGTTCCAAAAACGTAATAATGGGTGACGTCGGTTGGTTCCCGTTTTTATAAAAATAGATTTTAAATACTCGGAAAAAGATTTTATAAATTTCATATGATCCTTATAAATCCATAAATCAACATAAAAATAATTAGGAAGATATGACAATCATCTATATTTTATTTTGGACATATAAAAATTAAAATACTCAATTAATATTACTTTTAAATATCCAAGTACAGATAACGCTTAACAATTAACTCACATAATAAATACTGAACACACATAATAATTATTTAATAGCAAAAATAATTACACGATATATCCCGGATATTACAGTTTTGATTCTAGAGTAATCGTTTCTTGTTTTTGTTGATGGATAATTGTTCCTGGGATTACAAGGAATGGTTTAGCATCTTGTTTCGTTAATTTAGATTCTGATTTGAGTAAGTTTGGGTTTTAAGTTTTTTCGATTTTTCAATTCTATTTTAGAGGTTATAGTGATGTTCTTCGTTATGTTTGATGATTGGGTTAGTTTTTAATTAATCTAGACTTCGTTTTGATACGAAGAACTCAAGTTTTAGTGTCAATTTAGTTAAAATTGGGTTTTTCCGATTTGGTTCATCGGAGAGGAGTTGATTTTTGCCGGAGTTGGAGTGTGGATTGATGTTGGAGTCGAATTTTAGCAGAACTGAGTTTCGGGGATGTTTTGGGACTGATTGGAATCGAAATCTGGAAATTTTGGTTGTGTTTTGGGGGTCACCGGACGTCCGGGAGGTCGCCGGACGTTTCACCGGAATCTGGAATTTTCCAGAAACCGGCGAAACGCCGGTCACCTTCCCCGTTCTCCGTCGAGTTTCGCCTCCCCTGTGCCACCGTTTAATCCCCTTTCCCCTGAATTCTATTTCCAAAACCTGTTTGTACTAATTTCTTTTTACTTTTATATTTTTAATTCATTTTCTAAATTCTAAAAATTATTTATTTTATTTTCAAAAATCATTTACATATTATTTATAATTCTAAAAATTATTTTCTTATTTATTTTAAATTCCTAAAATCATTTTCTTTTATTATTTTCGAAAATTTAATTTGACTTAATTATTTATAATTTATTTTAATTAATTATTTATGAGTTTAATTAATTAATTAATTTATTTAATCAATTAATTTTATTTATAAATAGTTAAATAAATGTAAATAATTTATAATTAATTCAAATAATTCCTAAAAATTATTTTTAAGCTTTTACAAATTATATTTTGGTATTTAAAAATAAATTAATATTATTATTAATTGATTTATTTCTAATTATTTCTTATTTTATTCATAATAATTAAACCGTTCGTCCGTTTAGAAAAATATTACGCTTTCAATAAAAATAGTTTTGAGACCAAATTTCCTTTGTATTGTAATGTCATTTGATTTTTTAGTCTTTTGAGTCGATATTTGATCGGTAAACGCTAATATTGACCTGATTTTAATTTTGAACGCACTGAGACATATCTTTTAACGACTGAACCTATGTGCTACATGAAATATGTGATTACGTGTTATACGACTACCATGACTACGTGTTACGTGATATTCATGCTATCTGTTTACGGTTTTAAAATGCCATGCTTAGTTATAAATGATCGGGTATATGTCAAGACATATAGTTACGTCGGTTGAGTTTGGTTTTGTCAGTTAAGATAGTCCTTTTTTTATGGAATCGAGTAGCAATGAGTGCGGTCAGGTGTTAGACGGAGATAGTAGCCAGCAACTATAAGCAAAGTTATAGTAAGAGGTTATCGAGCATACCAGGCAAGTACCCTAATTTCACTTATCGTTCAAGTGACGTTTATTTCGAATCATATTATGCAAGTATTTATATCTTCACTTATCATTCAAGTGATATTGACTCTGAATTTTATTCTTTCAATTTCTATACTATTCTAAGTTCAGAATAGTTTAATGTTTTTATATTTCGCTACAACTTACTCTATATAGTGAAACTTTGAATTGAGATTAGCGAATAACTAATTGTTCTGGTTATTTCGCCATTGGTTGTTGAGATAACTCCGGACCATGAGAAATGGGGAGTTATGTGGTTAAGGATGTCATTTGATACGACTCCTTTGACCGAAAATTGTTTTTTTATGGGTTGGATGGTTGCGTAAGAGGCCGTGGCGGCGGTCCAACGCGAGCTATGTGTTATACAGGATATAACACCTTACTAGGCTGATATGTGCCTTGGGTACCTTTTGTTTAGTTGGATATGCTTCGGTATACAGGTGTTGCTCCGCGGCTGATCACCGACGGCAACACACCGTCGTTCGAGGATTCCAATCCCAAAACAAAATATATATGCAAATGTTGTTTATTATCAAATATATATCAGTTTTTGATACTGTTCAGGTATTGTGGTTTAGTTTTGGTCATCGGATATATTGTTGTTGTTGTTCTAAATTATAAGCTATATACTGCTTGCTGAGCATTTCTTTCGCTCATACTTGTTTCATATCCTGATTTTTTCAGCTAGGCCAGGGCAAGCTTGAGTTCCAGGTCTGACCAGAGGTTGTGTGCTTGTAGATAGTTTAGTGTGTTTTTCCAGGTAGACAGTTGGGATGCTGAGCTAGTCTAGAGGTTTGTAATAGAATTTGAATAAGTTGTAAAACTAATTAGACTTATGGTTTGTAATAACAGTTGGTTTGTATTAGAGTCTATTTCATATTATAATATGTGATCGATCCAGTTGTATACAAGGGGTCATATTTATTATATTATTCCACTGTGATTATTTTATTATTGTTTATTGGCTAGTGACCTCCAAATCTATACCATGGGTTTTGAGGGCTTCACATAACTCGTATTATTATTTATTTTGGTTCTAAGAAGTTCTCATACCAAATTGACTTCAATGTTTTCCTTGACGTCTAGTCACATGTGACGTTTATTCTTTCTTTGTGCCATACCATCAGAACATCTTCTTTGACATCTATGTCTCGTATCATATTCCCGGAGTAGCTTGAATCCCTTGAGTTATCGTAGCCAAATTCCTATCTTTTAGTTCCGCCTTACTTAATGCCCATTCATCTACGAGTGGTATATACTATTCTGGTTTGACATAATTTATCGCATTCTGAATACTCCTGTTAAATCTCGCATCAAACAATATTGACCATTTATAATAAATTTCCAGATTTGATGTCGTACCATCATCTTTTTAAGCAACTACTAACCCACTTATTGGACGTACTATTTATTAATAAAAGGGAATGATTAGGTTTGGATAACCTATAGATAATGATATAATTAATGATTTTCACACCTTTAGTTCTCAGGTGATTTCACTACCACGTCTCCTAGCGAAATGTATCCATCTAGCCTTTGATGTCCCGCCTTAATTCTTGGGTAGGTATAACATTTATTTACATGTTCTCTCCCATTTTCTCTTCATGTATGTTCACTAGATATTTTCTTTTAGCCTTCGGTACTTGATCGTACTCCTGGGATGCATTCCCTATCTCAATTTACAAAAGTTTCCTAAATTTTTCACCTTACTTTTGTCTTTCATATTACCCATATCTTACCTATATCCTGGTATCTTATAAAGTTTCTTTATCACCCTTTTGATTCCTCTTCTCCGTTCTTCATCCTCATAGCTCATTCAAAACTGTTATGGATAAAAACTTAAGATATATTAATTGTTGTATGTTATACTAAGGTTCGGGAGCTCAAGGCCTTTAATGGCTGCTCTCGTGTTTCATAGCTTAACTCCGCCTTTACGAGATGCCTACGTATCTCAGTGAATTAGAGAATCAATCCAAGAAACGTAGTTCTGATTGGTGGAGGTGAGACCCCTTATATAGATGTTGGGAGTCCTTGAATTGGACTTGGGTTAGGAGACTTGGTGGGCAAGTCTCTGAATTAGAATGGACTTTGGAGTCCTAGGTGTTGGATTTTTAATCACAGCGGGGTATGGCAAAACACTTTTACACATATAAAATCCAAATAAAAGCATATAAATCGTGGTAAAAACATAGGGATCGAATCTAACCTTCAAAATAATTCGGAGACAGCGATCAGAGATCCTTAGTAGTTGCTCCTCAAGTGTGAAGCACTCCACCGGTATCCACCAAGAAAACGATGTTAAGGAGGAGGAAGGAGGTGGAGAGAATTGGGTTTTCCAAACTTTTTGGGTTTTTGGGGTTCGAATGAAAATAGGGTCTATAATAGTATATTTATAGGCAAAATTTTCAGCTGAAATTTTCCCATATATAATATTATTATTATCCCATTTATTATTCTCATTAATAATTAAAACACCTTTTAATTATTAATCCTTTTTCTAAACACTTTAGAAATAATTCTCTCTCTTGATTTAATTTCCAAAAATTAAATCCTTTAATTAATAATATTAAGAACTTTTCTTAATTAATTTATAATCAATTAAATCTCATTTAATCAATTATTAAATTTGCCAATTAATTATTTATTTCATAAATAAATAATTATCAGCCATTATTAATTAATTCCTCCACCATTAAATCATTCTCTTTTTATGGTGTGACCCTGTAGGTTCAATATTAAGCCGGTAGTAGAAATAAATAATAATAAAACTATTTTATCATTATTTATATAAATTCTCTAATTTATTAAATATGATTAATTAATTAATCACATTTATTCTACATCGTGAGGGATACTTCTCAGCATATCGCGACTATCCGGATAATATGAATTCACTGCTTAGAATACCAAGAACCTATTCAGTGAATAGTTACCGTACAATAAACTCCTTCTACCCTACAATGTCCCGATTGAATACAAGGCATGGATCTCGTGTCAAGCCTATCTAATTCAATCACTTGCTTACCATTTACTATGCGTAGTTCTATGCAAATTAGAAACTCCTTTCTAATTTCATTTACTCTGGCCAGAGATTCCTGAACTAGCATAAGTAGATCAGCCTTGAACATTCGCTTCCTTCACTGGAAGGGGTAGATCCATTATTGATCATACACTATCTTCGTGTACAAATTCCTATACCCAGTAGAGCCCTAATAATTGTCCCTGGAGACTAAGAACTAAACCAAAGCATAGTTCAGTGTACACAAGATGACTATGATGACCTCAAGTCTAAGGATACTTGTACAACTATCACTATGTGCACAACTGCTGACACGTGAGTGAACTCCATCAGTTGTTCAGCTGGGCGAGTCATGTTCAGTGAACTTATTCTATAATAAGCACCTACATACTAGCTATAGTGTCACCACACAAATGTCTATGAGAATAGACATCCTTCATAATGAAGCAAACATAGTATGTACCGATCTTTGCGGATTATTAATTACCAGTTAGTAATCCTACGACCAGGAACTATTTAAGTTTAGAGTTATCATCTTTTAGGTCTCACTATTATGATCTCATCATAATCCATAAAAAGCTTTACTCTAAACTATGGTATATCTTATTTAAACACTTAAATAGATAGAGCCCGTAATAAAAACAAAACAAGTCTTTTATTAATATCAATGAAATCAAAACAGATTACACAGGAAGTTATTCCTAAATCCTAATACATGATTGGACTTAGGACATATTCCTTTCAATCTCCCACTTGTACTAAAGCCAATCACTCTGGTATTTAATACCCATCTAGTCTTTATGACGATCAAAGTGACTTTCATAAAGTAGCTTTGTGAGTGGGTCTGCTATGTTGTTATGTGTGTCAACTCTATTTTAATACAATACAAGAAATGTTACCGCGCTCCCACTAACCCTTTTGTAGACGCATGGTTCATCTTCGTTTTTGATAAAATCAAACTCTTTGATTGTCTCATCAAAACGAATGTTCCATCTTTCGAGAAGCTTGCTTTAAACCACATATGGTTCGCAGCAGCTTACACACTAGGTTTTTATTTCTCTTGGAAAGAAAACCATCTGGCTATTTGCCAGATCTTATAGTCGTAGTAAGCAGCAATCGCAAGCAAAATCCGAACTGATTTTAACAGGGCTACAGGTAAAAGGTTTCATCAAAGTCAATCCATTGCCTTTGTTTGAATCCTTTTGCCACAAGCCTGGACTTATAGGTCTCCACCTGGCCATCTTCTCTAATCATTCTTTCGTATACCGTATACATAGATTCCATTCCAGATTTCATGGCACTATGCCATTTCTCTGAGTCAACACTACTCATAGCCTCATTATAGGTCACAGGGTCGTCATCATCAATGATCGACAACTCATTGTCATTCTCAATGACAAGGCCATAATACCTCTCAGGTTGGCGAGACACTCTCCCTGATCTATGAATGGGCTGTTCCACAAAAGGTTGTTCAGTCAGAACAGGTGTTTCCATTCGATCTGTAGTAGTTTGTGCTTCTTGAACTTCATCAAGTTCAATTTTGCTCCCACTGTTTCCTTCAAGGATAAACTCCTTTTCCAAGAAGGTAGCATGTCTGGAGACAAACACCCGATGATCGGTGCAAAAGTAATACCCTAAAGTCTCTTTAGGATATCCCACAAAACTATATTTTACGAATCGATATTCCAGCTTATCTGGGTCAGCTTACTTGACATAAGCTGGACATCCCCAAATTTTAACGTGTTTAAGACTCGGTTTCCTTTCTTTCCATATCTCATACAGAGTTTGAGGAACAGATTTGGAAGGCACCTTATTCAGTAAATATGCTGAGGTTTCCAATGCATAACCCCATAGGAATACTGGAAGATTTGCATAACTCATCATGGACCGAACTATGTCTAACAAAGTTCTATTTCTCCTTTCAGATACCAATCTGGAGGTGTCCACTGAGAGACTATACAATTTACTTTGAGATAATCTAGAAACACTCCATTCAAGTATTCACCACCTCGATCTAATCGAAGAATTATAATACTATGTTTGGTTTGTTTCTCCACTTCATACTTATATTCTTTGAACTTTTCAAAGGCCTCAGACTTGTGTTTCATCAAACACATATCCGAATCTAGATCTATTATCCATGAAAGTAATGAAGTATGAAAATCCACCCATGGCTTGCGTAGACATTGGTCCACATACATCTGTGTGTACCAATCCTAGCAAATTTGCAGTCCTCTCTCCATGTCTACTAAATGGAGACTGCAGTGCCACAATGAAGTGAGATTTTCATCATCCCTTTTCTTTTATTAGTTTGTTCAATCTGAAGTAAATTATGTCACATTTATACAGACCATTATTTAAAGTACCACGTCCATAAAGAATATTATCTCTAAGAATAGAACATTCATTATTCTCAATAATAAATTAAAATCCAGCCAAGTCTAACATGGGAATAATATTCCTCACAATCGAGGGAACAAAATAACAATTATTTAAAACAATAGTCTTGCCCGTAGGCATATGTAAATGAAATGATTCTACATCTTCAGCAGCAACTCTTGCTCCATTTCCCATCAGTAGAATCACTTCATCTTCCTCAAGAGTCCTACTTCTCCTTGGTCCCTCCAACAAATTGCAGATATGAGAACCACAGGCGGTATCTAATACCCAAGTAGAAATTTGATTTAATGAAATATTCACTTCTATCATGAACATACCTGAATCAGAAGCGGTAGTCTCACTACCCTTCTTCTTCTTCAATTCTGCAAGGTAAACCTTGCAGTTCATCTTCCAGTGCCCCACCTTGTTACAGTGAAAGCAAACAACTTTGCTCTTGGGGTCTTCAGCTTTTGGTGGAACCGACATTTTCTCACCTACTTTCTTCTTCTTGGAAGGGTTCCTCTTCCTTTTCTTAGGATTGGAACCTTCACCAATTAGAAGAATAGAACTCTTCTTAGGGGGAAAATTCGATTCCGCAGTCTTCAACATGTTGTGGAGTTCAGGCAGGCTGACATCCAACTTATTCATGTGAAAGTTCATAACAAACTACGAGAACGAACTCGGAAGCGATTGCAAGACCAAGTCTTGGCTCAGCTCCCCATCCATGGCAAAACCAAGTTGTCCAAGACGTTTAATCAAATTGATCATCTTAAGTACATGGTCATTCACAGATGATCCCTCAGACATCCTACAACCGAACAACTCCTTCGATATCTCATATCGAGCTATCCTCCCCGCCACATCATACAACTCTTGTAGATGCATGAGGATAGTGTGAGCATCCATATGCTCATGTTGCTTCTGTAGCTCAATGTTCATGGAAGCTAGCATGATGCATTAAGCAACATTTGTATCATCTATCCACTTACGATACACAACATGTTCATCATTATGTGCATCACTAGCAGGTTCAGTAGGCTTAGGTGAGTCAATCACGTATTCCAGCTTCTCAATCCTGAGAACAATTCTCAAGTTTCGAAGCCAGTCAGCATAATTAGGACCAGTCAACTTGTGAGCATCTAGTATGCTCCTGAGTGATAGTGCAGAAGACATAATGTATATTGTAAATCTGTAAATGATAAACACATAACAACACTTAGCAAATATTCGATTTCATTTCAAAACACTATATGAATCGGGTCTTTATTCATAAGTGGCTCCCACTAGTTTATCTAATTTATTCAACCCCCTACGTGAAAAATTAAGCATTCATAATGCTAGTGGGAATAGGGATCCTACATTCCATTACACAACCCCGGCTGTGGCACGAAACGCCATGTAATGTTCAATAGGCAGACAACTCTTGTCAATTACATCTAATGTTATTCCCTAATCAAACTTTAGCCTCTTGAATAATTGAGTCACGGCTGTGGCACGACAAACTCAATATTCTAAGTCAAGTCTAACCCAACATTCCGTACAATTGAATCAGTCCCCAAAGGCCCACGGCTGTGGCACGTAACGACCTTTAGATTCTTATTCAATGTACACATCTCTATGTAATAGGCAAGTATTTCTTATTTCAAAATCAAAGCCCTCGGCTGTGGCACGAAACGACAATGATTCAAAAATAAGAACTACTTTTCTATCATGTTGGAAGGCTATAACCGACACAAGCCCGTTGTGTCATTGGCCAATTACTACTTGATATTATTTAATTTTAGAGGGATTACATTACGTTACAATCATAATCATATTATAAAGAGAATCTTCCTTTTAAATTAAATATTTCAAATCAATAATCAATAATCAGATGATTCCCAGATCGGGTGGAGCATTGTCAAGAGGCGTCACTTAATAACCCTTTCTTACAGATAGAAATCTGTTGTTGACAGAATCATCCTTTCTCTCATATTGAAAATTCATATTCAATTCCGTGTTTCATAAACACAAGAATCTCATGATTGTATTCATAATATTATTATTAAGGTTATGAAACAGTTTCACTATACTAGGTTGTCTAACAAACGCCTTATGTTCATTTAAGTTCACCTAAATCTATCATCGCATGATAAACTAAGCATATATCACATATATAAATATGAATAAACATCAAGCTAGTCATGTTATATGATCTAGCACATTAGTCTAAGCATTATACATCTCTATGTATCACATGAAGCATTTAAAAGCAGTTAAAATATTTAAAAACAGCTTTAAAACACTTCCGGAAATATAAACAGTTCAAAACTTTTATATAAACTAAAATTAATCACTCCATTAGATCCGTCTGGGAAAAACAAATCCAACGGTATATTGCACACCCAAAACGGAGTTACGAAACTCCCAGAAAATCAAATTTAATGTGGACAGTCGGGTTGTAACGCATTACATGAACGCGTTACAAGCCCTGTAACGCATTTCGGTGATGCGTTACAACCCTTTTAAGCCATTAAAAGGTGTAACGCATTTCGTGAATGCGCCACAGGTGTGTAACGCATTCCCGGAATGCGCGACACCCCTTTTTTTTTCTTTTCTTTTCTGTAGCAGCCGCCGTTTTTTTTTTCCTCGAACTCCGTGCCTGACTTTGCTTTTCTCTGTCTGTGCTTCCGTGCAACATTCAACAGGTAACACAGCAGCAGTACAGTAACAACACAGACAATACAAACATATATATATATATATATACTATATATACATATATTTATACTAATTTAATTACGAATTTAATTATAAGAACTTCAAAAATTCATAATAAAAAATCTATACATCATAAAATTATGAAAAAAATACCCAGACAATCTACAACACTTGTAGAACCCAGATATACATTCAAAATTATTCTGAGAAACGATTTCTCATCAGACAAAATTAATCCATGATATAACTTGTAAAAATCATAATTAATTCATACAAGCACATAAAATTCTGAAATTTTTACTACAGATCTATATGCATACAACCTATGCTCTGATACCATTGTTGGATTTTTAATCACAGCGGGGCATGGCAAAACACTTTTACACATATAAAATCCAAATAAAAGCATATAAATCGTGGTAAAAACATAGGGATCGAATCTAACCTTTAAAATAATTCGGAGACAACGATCAGAGATCCTTAGCAGTTGCTCCTCAAGTGTGAAGCACTCCACCGGTATCCACCAAGAAAACGATGTTAAGGAGGAGGAAGGAGGTGGAGAGAATTGGGTTTTCCAAACTTTTTGGGTTTTTGGGGTTCGAATGAAAATAGGGTCTATAATACTATATTTATAGGCAAAATTTTCAGCTGAAATTTTCCCATAAATAATATTATTATTATCCCATTTATTATTCTCATTAATAATTAAAACACCTTTTAATTATTAATCCTTTTTCTAAACACTTTAGAAATAATTCTCTCTCTTGATTTAATTTCCAAAAATTAAATCCTTTAATTAATAATATTAAGAACTTTTCTTAATTAATTTATAATCAATTAATCTTATTTAATCAATTATTAAATTTGCCAATTAATTATTTATTTCATAAATAAATAATTATCAGCCATTATTAATTAATTCCTCCACCATTAAATCATTCTCTTTTTATGGTGTGACCCTGTAGGTTCAATATTAAGCCGGTAGTAGAAATAAATAATAATAAAACTATTTTATCATTATTTATATTAATTCTCTAATTTATTAAATATAATTAATTAATTAATCACATATATTCTACATCGTGAGGGATACTTCTCTGCATATCGCGACTATCCGGATAATATGAATTCACTGCTTAGAATACCAAGAACCTATTCAGTGAATAGTTACCGTACAATAAACTCCTTCTACCCTACAATGTCCCGATTAAATACAAGGCATGGATCTCGTGTCAAGCCTATCTAATTCAATCATTTGCTTACCATTTACTATGCGTAGTTCTATGCAAATTAGAAACTCCTTTCTAATTTCATTTACTCTGGCCAGAGATTCCTGAACTAGCATAAGTGGATCAGCCTTGAACATTCGCTTCCTTCACTGGAAAGGGTAGATCCTTTATTGATCATACACTATCTTCGTGTACAAATTCCTATACCCAGTAGAGCCCTAATAATTGTCCCTGGAGACTAAGAACTAAACCAAAGCATAGTTCAGTGTACACAAGATGACTATGATGACCTCAAGTCTAAGGATACTTGTACAACTATCACTATGTGCACAACTGCTGACACGTGAGTGAACTCCATCAGTTGTTCAGCTGGGCGAGTCATGTTCAGTGAACTTATTCTATAATAAACACCTACATACTAGCTATAGTGTCACCACACAAATGTCTATGAGAACAGACATCCTTCATAATGAAGCAAGCATAGTATGTACTGATCTTTGCGGATTATTAATTACCAGTTAGTAATCCTACAACCAGGAACTATTTAAGTTTAGAGTTATCATCTTTTAGGTCTCACTATTATGATCTCATTATAATCCATAAAAAGCTTTACTCTAAACTATGGTATATCTTATTTAAACACTTAAATAGATAGAGCCCGTAATAAAAACAAAACAAGTCTTTTATTAATATCAATGAAATCAAAACAGATTACACAGGAAGTTATTCCTAAATCCTAATACATGATTGGACTTATGACATATTCCTTTTACTAAGAAGTAGGAAGCTGATTCCTTATCCCATGAGGTTCCTTGGAGGCCAATATACAAGGATTTATATCCCCACTAGGACTCATTTTAATAGATGTTTTTCTCCCTTATTAATTAATTATGAAATTAATTAATATTCAGGGTTTTGGGCCTTGTTAACTGGGATTCGTTGCTTGACCATATCAGGCCTAATTTATTTGATATTAATTATTTATCTAGGCTATATTTAGGCCCATATAATTTTCCCCCCAACTTCTGGGAAACCGCAAAAGATTTCACAGAAGTTAAGTTCATTTGTTCCCTTACAGGGTATTATTTTTGCGTAAAGTGTGGAGCGACCTTCACATTTACAAAGATTTTCTTTAACCCCCATATTTTAGGAATTACCTTAATTTACAGGAATTTTTCCCTTAATTCTGGGATTTTTCCTTAATTTCCAGAATTTTTTCCCTTAATTCTGGGATTTTTCCTTAATTTTCAGAATTTATCCCTTAATTTTGGGATTTTTCTTTTATTTTCAGAACTTATCCTTTTTCTGGATTTATTCTCAATTTTCGGCTCTAAATCGATCAGGAGTCATGTCTAATCGATCCGGAAATGCTTCAAATCGATCAGGATTCCTGATCGAAATCGATCAGGATTCTGATCGAATTAACTGCCATTCTGCTTCTCTAATCGATGGAATTTCGACCAGGATTTGTGCAAAAATCGACCAGGATTCCTGATCAAAATCGATCAGGATCCTGATCGAACTAGCTTAAGATTTGCCGCTCTAGTCGATCATGTTTCGACCATGATTCCTAATCGAAATCGAACTAAGTAGATTTTTACCCTTATAATCGAATGAAATATCGATCAAGATTCTTCCCTTTGTCAATCAGGACTCTGATCTGTGGCACCCCAAAATCCGGGGTCAGGAATCTCGGAGGCCACGCCATCTAAACTACTACAACCATATAACTCACACTACAATATATAAATACTTACGCTTCACGACCCCACACTTATCACACACATACACTTACAAGTTATTGTCTGGGAAACGAACCATTCATGACTAGACTAATTCAACCATCAAGTGATAATTATTACAACCCAAAAGTGATTAAGTCTTACCGAGGAGTAACCTTTAAGTAAGGCTAGTCCGTCGGACAAATATACGTTTCTTGTTTATTACCTTACATAAGTCATACTTATAAATAAGCCGAACTAAAAACAACTGAAAACTAATCCAGCTTATTCGGACTACCTGTGGTATAACACCAAACAATCTACGGAACAGCTGGCCATTTCCTACCCGTCTCCTGGCTGTGGTTCTCATGGCATGCATCTTGATTCACTGTTATGTTGTGTCAATTTAAGAAAACAAGTGTGAGCTATAATGCCAAGCATAATAATTTATAGTATGCAAATGACTGTATGATAACTTACGTAACACATCATTTATGATAGTTATGTTTTATTCAAAATTAGTTTCCTTGGTGATACACACCTTCTTATGAAAACAATTCTTTAATGGATTTTATTAACCTGCGAATACCTTAAAAGTAAACCCAACACCTAGGCTTGGGTTATGGTATTGCATCACCATTCCAATTGAAAGAATTAGGACATTCGTTGGAGCCACCGCATACGATGATTAGTCGTACTGCGATAAAAGTAACCTTTTTCTACTAGTAGAAGGACGACACCTTCGTATCCCGGTTATCACCCTTGCCGCATACGGGCTATGTGTCCTCATTTCGGGTATACACACACTTCGCAGGTCCGTAGGTACATATTGTACCGTCTCCTACGGTACCAGTAGTTTATCCAATACACGAAGTACTTGGATCCTACCCCTCCCTTGTCCTTTAGGAGTTCCTATCATATCTCGAGAACTCGAACCAAATCGAAGTTCCCCCAAGCGTTTTGCTTATTGATAGGCATAGATATACTTTATATATAGATGTACTTTCGAAAGTTTTCGGAGGAAGTACTAAGGATGTGAGTTGACCGTTGTCAACAGATAATAAAATAAGGGGGAAAAGTTTCTCATTGAAACTATATTCAAAATATTAAATAAATCGGGATAATATTCTCCGACGATCTGAAATTATTCGAATGATTTTCGAAATCAGAAAGTAATTTAAATCCGGTTCTATGATTTTTAAATCATAAATAAACCCTTTAATAAATAACAATTAATTAAAAGATAATCGATAAATAATTAAACCTCGAATGAGTTTACTCTTGTAAAAAATATTTAAAATAATATTCCTCAACTAGTTTATATCTATGAAATTAATAATCTTTAGTGTTTAATCGGGTTTGAAATAAATAATCGTTGGAGTATACTTTTTCCATAATAAAGGAATAGGTATATAATATTTATTATTCGAACAATAAAATATAGTTGAGGGAACATGATCGTTGGGAAGTTGTTTTAATAAAAGTTCAAGGTATTTTAATATTTCGTAAGTGGACGTTGAGTCCCTTTAAAACGTACTATTATGGACTTGTAATCGTCCTATAATATCACCGGAATGATTCCCGGGTTTTTATCCTGAAATCCCGACCGACTCTCGGTCTTATTATAATACGTTACGCCTATAGCGGAATTAAATATTTCAAGATATATACTTATCGTACAACATCGCTATATCATGCAAAATTCAATAACTACGTATCATGGCAAAAATGGTACTTATGAAATGATAATAAAATAATCCTTTTACAACACAACAGTAAATGAAGTTGGGTTCGTAAACTTGCCTGGGTATCTCGAGGTGGAGGATGCTCTAGGTTCCGCTCGGAAATCTATTAATCATAAACACAATTCGTTAGGTCCCGTTCTAATTTACGGTGAATCGCATTCATGTGCTACTTATTATGCACCCTCTGAACTTGTACTACCCTTATTATTCCTTTAAGTCCTTATTCATAACATGGTCGCTTCATTTCTCTAAGTATCTTAGGTTCATTTTCATTATCGCCGTCGGCTCCGCTTATGGATTCTACGGTTTCTACTCGCGCGGTCTCGGCTCCAATATTTTTATAAAATTGAAAAATCATTATTTTCACTTGAAATTTTTATGGAAGTTAGAAAACTCAATATGTTACTCTTTGTAAAAATTTCATGATTTATGAACACATTTAAGTCGATCCTTTATATTTTCAAAGTTCGTAATTCGTAGCAGTTTTTATCGTGTAAATCACTTTTAGTAAAACGGCCATAACGTTTGATTCGTAAATTGGAATCAAGAGATTCAAGCGCCTAAAAGATCCTTATAACATTTTATATCATAATCAAGGGTTATTTTTCAAGAAACTACAGTTTACATCTTCGAGACTTTCTGCAGAAACTTAAAGTTACGATTTGCTCGTTTTAACAGAATTACGTTTACGATCGGGGTTTCGTTTACGCCCTAACTCTTAACACAACCACCAACAATCATCATCTCATCATCAACACACAAACTCCGCTCAAGAAAATCATGTTCTTGAGGCAACAACAATCAACCTCACATCTACTTAACTAAACATCAAGATTTCAACAATACCACTTCTAAAACTAGGTTTACATCTACATACTAAATGGATCTTAAAAATGAATCTTAAATAAAGTTGGGCCAAAGATTTTTACCTTTATTGAAAGCTTGAGATGTGTTCTTGAGGATGGTGGAGTCTTGGAAGTGCTTGGTATGATTTTTGGAACCTAAAATCACCATTGAAATCAAGAAACCAAAGAAGAGTTACTATTCATACTATTCACTAGTAACTTTCTTGATTTTATTTCACTCATCAAACCTTGATAAAAAGGGATGAAAGAATTTTGTTACCTTATTCTGGTTGTTAGGAAGCTTGAGAATTAATGGGATGATTTTACCATGGCTAGATTTTGAGATTTTGATTTTGAATTCCTCCATTTTCTTGAAATAGCCGAATGGAACAAGTGGGGAGAGAAGGAGGGTTTTTATGCTTGCTTCCTTGGTTGTTTCTAGGAAATGGGATTGGTGATATCTTATATATATTTGATATTCTCCTAGTTTGTATCCTAGGATTTTATTCTTGTTGCAAATCTTGGGGACAAATCCAAGTAGCTTGCTAGTTTACAAGCTAAACTACATGTGCTAGCTTCCTTAGCACACTATTTGCCTAGCTTGCTTGATCATCCTAAGTTTAGCTCACTATTTAATAAAGTAACCATGGTTACTTTCTTACCATGGTTAGTTAGTGCGTTACATTTATTTAATCGTTTACGCGTTCGCTCGGTCGCTTAAGCGTTTTCGTAATACTTACTCGTAAGTGGTTCGCGACGTAATTCCTTTTGTATTTATTCCTTATATTTTGAATTATCATACTTGAATATAAATATGTAAGGTTTTAATCTTGTAATTATATTGTGATTCTCGTAATTCCTCGATGAGTCGTAAATACGGTCATTTTTCAATGTTCGTTCTCTTCGAAAACTAATAGCGTTTACATACACTCATTTGGTACGTATAATCATAATATCAACTCCGAAACTCCTTTTATCATGCACTACATAGTGCGGGATCAAAAGTTTTTCCCGTCCGTCAGGGTTACTATTCATTAACGTTTTACAAGGTCTTAAAAATTCGAGTTATTACAGTCTTCCCCTCTAACAAGGATTCCGTCCCGGAATCAATTAGAAAATAAGTGGGGATATCTATTCCTCATTGCGTCTTCAAGTTCCCAAGTTGATTCCTCAACATTTTGATTTCTCCATAAGATTCTAATCAGCTTCACAGTCTTGTTTCTCAGCACTTGTTCTTTTTGGTCCATTATCCTTACTGGCTGCTCGATGTAGGTCTGGTTGTAAATCTACATGCTCATATTCTATTACATGTCGTGCATTTGCATGGTACTTCCTCAATATGGACACGTGGAACACGGTGTGCACTTGTTGCATATTAGGAGGCAAGGCGAGCATGTAAGCTAGAGGTCCTATTCTCCTCAAAGTTTCAAAGGGTCCTATGAATCTGGGACTCAGCTTCCCTTTCTTCCTAAACCTCATCACTCCTTTCCACGGAGATACCTTCAATAATACAGAATCTCCTACTTCGTATTCCCTATTCTTCCTGGTCTGGTCGGCGTACTTCTTTTATCTGTCCTGAGCTGCTACCAGTCTTTTCCTGATGAGTCTCACCATTTCCCTGGTCTGGTAAACTAACTCTGGCCCTAATATCTTGTGTTCTCCAACTTTGTCCCAATATAGGGGAGAGCGACATCTCCTTCTGTAAAGAGCTTCATACGGAGGGTGATAGCTATTGTTGTAAGCAAATTCGATCAGGGGAAGTGGTCATCCCAATTTTCTTTGAAATCAATGGCACACACTCGTAGCATATCTTCTAGGGTCTGAATAGTCCTTTCGCTTTGTCCATCAGTCTGGGGGTGGTAAGCGGTACTCATGTTTAGTCTGGTGCCTACACATTCCTGGAAGCTTCTCCAAAATCGAGAATTAAACCTTGGGTCTCTATCTGACACTATGGCTACAGGAATGCCGTGTCTCACTATAATTTCCTTTAAGTAAATATCCACCAGCTTGTCTATGGTGTACCTTTCGTTGATTGGTAGGAAGTGTGCGGGCTTGGTCAATCTATCTATGATAACCCATATGGTGTCATGATTGGTCTTTGTCCTTGGTAAGCCTGTCACAAAATCCATGGCTATATGCTCCCATTTCCATTCCAGAATTTCCAGGGGCCGTAATAGTCCACTAGGTCGCTGATGTTCTGCCTTCACTCTCTGGCATGTCAAGCACTTGCTGACCCACTCTGCTACTTCTCTCTTCATGTTAGGCCACCAATAACATTCCTTAAGGTCACGGTACATTTTCGTACTTCCTGGGTGGATTGAATATCTGGAGTTGTGCCCTTCGTGCAGCAGCTCATCCTTTAACTCTTGCACATTTGAAATCCAAATTCGGGACGCATACCTCATGATCCCTTTCTCGTCCTTCTCGCATCTCACTTCTTCATCGGTCAATGTTCCTCTTTCTTCGCTCATCTTCTTTTCCTGACATACTCATATATTTTCAGCCAGTTCCGGCACTAGCTTAATCTCAAATAATCCTTTTGTCTCTTTACCGGTCATTCTCACGTCGATTTCCATTTTCTCAAATTCTTTAATTAACTCCTCTGATGTCATTATCATCTTGAGTCTTTCCTTCCTACTAAGGGCGTCAACCACCACATTGGCTTTACCCGGGTGATACAAAATTTCACAGTCGTAGTCCGTAATCAACTCTAACCATCTCCTCTGTCTCATGTTCAGTTCCTTCTGAGTGAAAATATATTTGAGGCTTTTATGGTCAGTGTAGATCTCGCATTTCTCATCGTATAAGTAGTGTCTCCAAATTTTTAGGGCAAACACTATGGCTGCTAGTTCTAGATCGTGTGTCGGGTATCTGCTCTCATACTCCTTCAATTGTCGAGAGGCGTATGCTATAACTTTTCCGTGCTGCATCAGTACACATCCTAATCCTTTACGCGATGCATCACTGTATATCACAAACTCTCCCTTTCCATCGGGAAGAGCGGGCACTGGTGCTGACACCAGACTCCTTTTCAGCTCTTGAAAACTCTCCTCACATGTCTCTGTCCATACAAACTTTTCTGTCTTCCGGGTAAGTCTAGTCAGTGGACCGGCTATCTTACCAAAGTGTTGCACAAATCTTCGGTATTATCCTGCTAAACCCACAAAACTCCTAACCTCTGTTGGGGTAGTTGTTCTTTCCCAATTGGATATCGCCTCTATTTGGCAGGGTCAACTAAAACTCCTTTGCTACTCACCACATGTCCTAAAAACTGAACTTCTCTCAACCAAAACTCGCACTTCGAGAACTTGGCATATAATTTCTCATTCCTCGAGATTTCTAAGACTATCCTCAAATGTTCTCCATTTTCTTGCTCTGTCCATGAATAGATCAGAATATCATCTATAAAAACTATCACACATATATCCAGGTACTTTTTGAACACTTTGTTCATCAAATCCATAAAGGCTGCGGGTGCATTGGTTAACCCAAACGACATGACTAAGAACTCATAGTGCCCATACCTAGTACGAAAAGTAGTCTTCGGTATATCTTCCGGTTTGATTTTCAACTGATGATATCCTGTTCTCAAATCTATTTTGGAAAAATGTACACCTCCCTTGAGTTGGTCGAATAGGTCATCAATCCTGGGGAGAGGGTACCTATTCTTAATAGTCAGTTTATTCAGCTCTCGATAGTCTATGCATAATCTCATACTGCCATCCTTTTTTTTATGAACAGTACTTGTGCTCCCCATGGCGATACACTGGGTCTTATCATTCTATTATCTAATAACTCTTACAGTTGAGAAGCTAGTTCCTTCATCTCAACTGGGGCTAGCCTATATGGGGCCTTGGATACTGGTGTCGTTCCTGGTGCTAATTCTATAGCGAATTCTATTTTCCTGTCAGGTGGCAACCCTGGTAAGTTCTCTGGGAATACATCCTCGAATTCGTTTACTACGGGTATGTCCTGTATATTAGGGACCTTCTTCTTGGTATCTATCACATAAGCCAAATAGGCCTCATTTCCCTTCCTTAACAATCTTTTTGCTTGTACCATGGTCAGAAATTGCTGTTTCTGTTGTTGACCTTTAAAGACTACTTCTTTTTCATTCTGCACTCTTATCTTTACTCTCTTCCGTTCACAATCTATTTGCGCTCCATTACTGGATAACCAATCCATTCCTAAGATTACATCAAATTCTCCTAACGCAAATGGGATTAGGTCAACCTCCAAGACCTTCCCTTCTAATTTCAACTTGCACTTAGGGTGTACTTGATTTACAGGAATTATTTCTTTATTTGCTATTTCCACTTGTAATATCTCGCGTAAGGGTATGGTGTTAAGTTTTAACTTTTTAGCAAAATCTTCAGATATAAATAACTTGGTTTCTCCATAATCAAATAGGACATTTGCATGCTCAGAATTTAATAAAAGGGTACCTGCTATCACGTTAGTGTTTCGAACAACATCTTGAACAGTCATGTTAAAGGTCCTAGTAGCTGGGGGTCGGCTGGATGCAGCTCTGCTCATACCTGAGACTAGGGGCTTCATTATCGGGCAATCCTTCCTCATATGTCCTACTTTCCCACATTGAAAACATATCTTTCTATATTGGGGATAGTTGTTGGCAAGGTGTCCGGGTTGGTTGCACCTGTAACATTTCATAGGGGCCCTTTCCTGGGTGCACATCCCAAGGTGTCTTTTTCCGCATGTCAGATATTCTGGTATTGGGGCACGTGGTTGGCTATGAAATGTTGCCCTAGATTGTCCGCCTCCCTGACCAACACTCTTGCTTGGGGCCTTTCTGAATTCGGGGCCTCGCTCAGGTTGGGACACCACTCCCTTGACGAACCTGCTTCGAAGGCTCCTATTCCCAATTTCTATTCCTTGGCTTCCTATCTTCCTCTTCCTATTTTCCTTTTCCTTCAACAGACAGATTGCAGAACCATCATAATTTGTTGAAAGTCTGGCTTCATATATGTTACCATGCATGTAGCCTTTCAGAACCACTTTTCCTGTTGAATTACTTACAACTTCACAGTGTTCTTCAAAGAAATCCACATGATAACCTCTGTCACATATTTGACTCACACTTAGCAGATTATGTTTAAGTCCTGAGACAAGAGCTACTGATTTAATGATGACATTCCCAAGATTGATATTGCCATATCCCAGAATTTTTCCCATGTTGCCATCTCCATAAGAAACTCATGGGCTAGCTTTCTCCACAAAGTCTGATAGTAGGGCTTTATTTCCAGTCATATGTCCTGAACATCCACTGTCCAAAACTAGGATGTTCTTCCTGTTACCCTGCAATCATAAATACCACTATTGGTTAGTTTTAAGGACCCAAACTTGCTTGGATCCTTTGGCCTTTTTAAGTTTGTTAGCATTTGCAGCGGTGTTAGTTTCAGAGTTTATGCTAACATGTTGTTTATCAGAATTTATATCAGACTTTGCATCAGACTTTACACAAGAAGGAATTACACTAACTTTCTTCAAAGAAGGTTTTATTTGATAATAATCATAGTACAAACTATGATATTCCTTACAATTATAAATGGAATGCCATAAACTACCATAATGAAAACAAGGATTTTATGGTTTAAACCTAACAGACTGACTCTTAACTCCTAATTTAGGAGGTAAAGAGTTTATATCTTTATTTTTCCTGCAAAAAGAAGCAAGATGGTTAGAGTTTCCACAGTTATAACATTTCTTTCTAGGAGCATCAGGAACAGGCATATAATTATTGCTTTTATCACACCTTTCTTTCCATTCCTATTTTTCCTAGCTTCATTTACCTTGTTCACATTTCTAATCTCTTTCAGCTTATGCTTAAGCTGCTTCTTAGTCATTAAGCCTATGTTTACTTCAGCTGGTTTATCCTGTTTTAATTTGTCAGAAGTTGACTTTTCTTTTACTTCTGTCTTAGAATCTTTCATCTTTTCAAAATCAAACATAACAGTTTTTGCTACAAATCTAAAAGGATTTACCTTTGGCTTAGTAGTCTTTTTAACAACAATTAGCTCAATTTGCACAATTCCTTTCTCACTTTTATCATCTCAATAACCTAAGCCCTCTTTCTAGTTTCCACTACTTAGTAAATTCTGAGTTGTTCTGCCAGAGTTAGTCCAAGTTCTGATGATCTCTCTTTCCTTTTCTAAATCAGTTTTTAGAGATACATTCAATTTTAGCACTTCATCTCTAACATACAAAGCATCATCTCTTTCTTTCTTAGTTTGATGAAGAAAAACTAACTCCTTTTCTAGATAGTCATTTCTATTTTTAAGATCAAGATTTTCAAATGTTAATCTTTCACATGTTAAAGTCTGATCTCTAGAACTAATAAACATGGTTTTAAGGTATAATCTCAACTCAGTAATATCATCAGTATGAAAAGCAAAGGTTGTTTGGGGTACCTTCAATTCAGCAGTGTCACTACTACTATCATCATTTGCCATCAAGGCATAGTTCACCTCATCTTCAGAATCTGAAGTGTTTGTCCAGCTTTTCTTCTTTGTGACAAGTGCCTTGCCTTTATCACTTTTTCCTTTCTTGCAGTCAGGAGATATGTGGCCTCTTTCACCACAATTGTAGCATTTGACATTTGAGTTGTCTTCTTTGTCAGACTTTCCTCCCTTGCCTTCAGACTTTCTGAACCCTTTCTTATCAGAACTTCCACCTTTCCTGGAAAACTTCTTGCCCTTTCTGAATTTCTTGTAGGCTATGTTTGTGATACCCTTCACCATAAGAGCACACAGTTGCATCATCTCTGCATCAACATCAACTTCAGATAAACTTTCAGTTTCTGAATCATCATCATCATAATATGATGACTCTGAATCAGACTTTATGATGAGAGCCTATCCTTTGCCCTTCTTTGAGACAACAACTTTAGGAGACTCATCCTCAGCTTTAAGAGCAACTGTCCTTGACTTTCTTTCATACATCTTGCTCCTTTGATCCATCTCAAGTTCATAAGTCTTGAGCATAACATAAATTTCATCAAGAGTAGTTTCAGTAAGGTCATAGTTGTCTCTTATGGTAGTAGACTTCAAATCCCAATTTTCAGGAAAAGCTAAAAGGAATTTTAGATTTGAATCTTCAGGATCATATTCCTTGTCCACCAGTGACAAATCATTCAAGAGTTTGACAAACCTGTCATATAAATCAGTTAATGACTCATCAGCTTTTGAGTCAAAGTACTCATACTCTTGAGTGAGTATAGTTCTCCTGTTCTTTTTGATTACATCAGTTTCCTGGCGTCTTGTCTCCAAAGCATCCCATATCTCCTTTGCAGTCTTGCATCCAATAACCCTGTTTGACATGACATTATCAATTGCACTATGCAACAAATGTCTTACTCTTGCATCCTTGGCAATAGATGAGATATCTTCAGGTGTGTATTCACTTCTCTCCTTTGGTATGGTCTTTGCTGGTTGATCAACAACTGCAACAGAGAGCTTGGTAGGCTTATATGGTCCTTCATTAATTCTGTCAAGGTATTCTGGATCTGTAGCTTCCATAAACATAGCCATCTTTACTTTCCATATGGGATACTCAGATGGTCTCAGTATGGGAACCCTGATTGTCTCATATCTATTGTGGGTTTGAGTGTTCTGAGTTTCTTGAGTTTTGGTGGGCTTAGTTGTGGTTTGTGTTTCTTCAGACATAAATTGATTGTTTGGATCTTTATTGTATGTGTGTTAACAGAATAGCTCTGATACCACTTGTTAGGTCACACAACACTATAGAAGGGGGTTGAATATAGTGTTATACAATCAAATTGATTTCAACACAAGTATATAACAAAGATCAGGTATATTCAAATAAACTCTGTTACAATAGAACTATTGTTCTCTCTCA
The DNA here is from genome assembly GCF_009905375.1 of Apium graveolens. Taxonomy (NCBI): domain Eukaryota; kingdom Viridiplantae; phylum Streptophyta; class Magnoliopsida; order Apiales; family Apiaceae; genus Apium; species Apium graveolens. The sequence continues at coordinate 184,247,706 of NC_133655.1, read as the reverse complement.
GTGATGAACAATATCACTAAGAGCTGCTAGGTTACAATGAATAATGTTTCTCGATAATGATAAAACATATAGTGTAAACCCTAAGTCTGTGTTTATATAGTACACAGTACAAGATATCTTCTAATTGATATGGAATATAATTCTGTCTCCTAAAATATATCAATCAGATATCTTCTACAAGTCTTCTAGTCCTCTAACTCTTCATGCATATCTTCTTTTGATTTAGTCCAAATCTTCTCCTATAAATCAGCCGCATTCCTTATCTGAAGTCTTCCCGCACTTAAGTTCTGATATATATCTTCTGACGCCTTAAGTTCTGATATTAAGTTCTGATCTCACTAAGTTCTGATTTCAGTATGTCCTGATATGTCCTATTGTTAAGTTCTGAAAACTAAACACAAATCAGATTAGACATGACATCTCAAATATATCCAACAAGGTTGAATGGTTTAAAGCACTTTTGATATAAAACAAGATTTATTTTGAATACTAGCAACATGTTATGAGAAAGTTTGAATATATTTACAATATATCTTGAAGAAGGTTCAGAAGTACTTGCCTTGTCACAGATGATTTCCAACTTTACTTGTATTCTTCTAACAGTTTTACGTTTCAATCACTTTCCTTCTTTTTCCATGCCTTGCTTCTATTCATCGATTACTTGCTTTCTTTTTCTACACTTCAGTTCTATTTACTGATCACTGGCTTTCTTTTCTACGCCTCGCTTACTCTGCTAGGAATCACAAGTATCTATACATAATCAATCTCATATCATTCTAATCGTCACATAGATATCATAAGCTTTTATATACCCTTCATTTTACCCAAATCCGATTTACGGAATGAAAGTTATGACTAAAATAGTCAAATAATAACCACATAGGCATATAACACATCAATCAGATAGCACGTAGCACATAGAATATAGAATATTCGATCAAAATAATTTTTCAAAGAAGATTCAGGGTTAAAATGATTTTCCAGGTATTTAATACGAATTTTTGAACATTTTTCGGAATTAAAACGGGTTTCCGAATCATTTTATAACTAAATACTAGAGTTCGAACACCCGAATCTGACTTAAAGATAATTTTATAATAATTATCGAGCCTTGAAAATAATTTAAAATAAGATTTTAAAGCTCGAAACTATTTTCCAGAATTTTTAAATCAAAAATAAATAATTAAATCTAATTAAATAATCAATTAAGATTAATTAATAACTAATTAAATTAATTAATCAATTATTATTTAAATTAATTGACTAAATAAATAGTTAATTATCAACTAAAATTAATTAATTAATTAAGATTTATTTTTGAGTTAAAAATAATTTTCAGAATAATAAATAATGAATTTTTGGAATTTAAAATAATTAAAAACAATTTTTGAAATTAATTATAAAAAGAAAATACAAACTTTGAAAATAATAAAACAGGAATATGATTTTTGAACAGTTTAAAACATAAATATGATTTTTAAGAATTTTTAAAACCTAGGGACTATTCAGTAAAAATGAGGAAAGAACGATGGCTAAAGTGCAATTCGCCATCGTCTTCCCTACCTTTCCTCTCCAGTGGCCGGCCGCCATTAATGGCGACCACCAAGCTTTCCGGCGAGCTTAAAAGCTTCCCAGAACTTGACCAAAATCACAGCGTTTGATCATTGCAATACCAGGAAACCGAATATGCAACCGCAATTATCAATACGTCAACGAAGCGACCAGAATCGTAGCTGGAAAATTCCGCCGTCGTTCTAATTATTTTTCCGATGAGCCTCTTCCAGGAATGCTTTAATAATCTAACCTATGTCATTCAATTGGTTTTCAAACGATCTACGAAATGGTACCATTAATTTTAACCAATAACCCTTAACAAAGAAATACCCAAATTTCAATTAAGAACATTCAAGCATATAAACCCTAATTTCAATTTTCCAGAATCAAACATCAATTTGGACATGTTATTGAACTCCAAATTTTACATATAATATACCAAAATGACCAGGAAGAAAAGATCTACATGATTTTAGCATCAAATCATATCAACAACATCAAAAATAAATTTTTATAATTTAATATTTAAATAATTCGAATTAAAACAAATAAATAAGAAATATACCTTGATTTCTGCACTAAAATGGTGGATTAATTCAGAAAGGTCTTTTCAAGAGCTTCGATTTGATATATAGCACGCCCGAATCGGAGTTCAATAACGCCTTCGTTTGTGCGTTTGATTTTCAAAAACGTATCGTTTAATTAGAGTTTGCTCTGTATTTCACATGATTTTACTGACTGATTATGATTATACGAATAAAATGAAATAATAAAAGTGCTATATGTTCGTGATGGATCATATTGGATCGATAAATTAGTTACTTAGCCACTAAGTAACTGTAAAAATGATCCGATTTGATACCCGTAGGGCATAATTATCCAAACCGGGCTTCTTATAAAACACTTTATACAGTAATAATGTAATAATATCCCATCTATTAAGAATACGGGTTTTGTTACTTTATCGAAATGATTATCATATTGAAAATCTTGCGTCGGGCCGCGCATGGGTCAAACCGTAATCCGGATCGAAAAAGTCAAAACACGTGAATTGTCCAAAATTATCAGATTAGGTTAGGAAGGAGTTTTCGGAAGAGTTTCGGGTTGTGAAAACGTAATAACGATTGAGGTTGGACGATTCCCGACTTTATAAATAATTTTGTAATTATTCAGAAAATAATTAATAAATGCATAAATCAATATAAAATCATATAACAGTCCAAAAATTACCAGAAAAACACCTTAATTATCTATATTTTATTCTGGACATAATAAAATTAACATACCTATACTTTATCACATATAAACATCCACATATCAACAACAATCATCAGATAATTCACCAAAAATCACATAATAATCACATAATAATTATTTATTGATAAAAATAATTACACGCTATATCCCGGATATTATAGATAGGCATCTTGATTGCTTCATACCTTCTTATGTTGCTGCTTATCTGTGATGTGGCTGAGGGTGGTGGCTTCGGATTTTGTGTTTCTTCTTCTTTGTCTCCCATGGTAAATTGATTTTCAGATCTTAAGCTATTTGTACGTTAACAGCAAGCTCTGATGCCAATTGTTAGGCCCTTAATCAACTGTAGAGGAGGGTGAATACAGTTAATACAATCAATTCAAGGAAGCTTCAATAGAATCAACAATTTTTATATTAACCGATAAAAACTGATTACAAACGCACTCTCTCGAAAGGATGAACAAATATCCTTGAGAGATGTTAGGTTATGCGAAAGATATAACAATGTCGCAATGCTTATAGAATGAACCTAATCTTTGTTTTATATAGATCATAGCTACACAATGTATAAGGAATCCTATTCTATTAATAAGGAAACCTATACAATGCTTCTGTGATAAAGTCCTTCACCGCCTTGAGTTCCTGATTCCTTTTGCTTATCGAAGATCCACTGATGTGACAAATACTGAATACATCATCCATTGACATCATCATCCATTGATAACATCATCCGTCGATATCATCATCCGTTGACATCATCATCATTCGTTGATACATAAGTTTTGATGTGAACTTATGATAGTTTCTACTTGATATCATCAATTGCTCCTAACATTTTCGTACGGGAAATTTGATCGATGGAATTCATTTGGAAACCCGAATTAATCGGGCACTAACGAGTTTTGTCGCGGTTAGCGATGAGCCTTCGGCTCATCGCTGACGGTGGACCGTGATGATTTATTCCGATTGCAACGAATCATAAAAATATTATTTAGTTCGTAAAATTATTTTTTGAAATATAATTAGTCGGGTATAGTTATTTACGCGTAGTGGATATTTGGAGTTGTGGATTGCGTTGTTGTGATTGTTGTGTCAATTTGAAATCGACCGGTAGTCCGATAAATAGAGGAAACGCTGTCCGATTTTCGAGAAATTAATTTCAAAAATGCGGGAATGTTTCCTGTAATTATCGGGAACACCAGTCGAACGTATATACCTATACAATTATAAATGTTTTACGAAACCTACTTGCGTATCGTGATAAACTATTTTGTAAACTATTTGACAACACTATTTTCCGAATCGACTGGTATATATATTTTCTGAAAATAATTATCGAACCGAGTTTTGAGTACGTGAACCCTAGTTGTTATGTGTATTATAATAATACATATACTTACGATTCGAGATTTAATATCGTATGGGTAGAGTTGATAGCGAGAATATGTCAAGCATAATCGATTGCCTAAATTAGGGTATTTCGATTCTGTAGGTTCTAGTCGAACGACCTGAGTGTTGAAGTCGGACTAAGGATAGCCTAGTGGTTAGTCGAGAAGCTCAGCAAGGTTCCAATCAAAGGGCCTGGGTGTTGATGTCGGACCCATGATAGTTTAATATTTAGTCGATAAAGCTCAGCAAGGAAAGTACCTCTGACTATATCTTTCTTGGTTCAGTACTTTTGAATAAACATGGTTGCATTATTTGATTAACGTACCCATACTTGATTAAAATGATTTAAGTTACGCATTCCCTTTTTTTAAAATTCTGTTTTATTCAAAGTTATTTTGGGGAAATAGTAACTCGTGGATTACCTATCTCTATTTGCGATTGATATTCGAAAAGGTTTTGAACATGTGTTGTAATAAGGATTGTTTTAAAATGAGATAGGTATAAACGGATTTGAAAACTGGATAAAATGGAAATTTGATTATGTCCACCTATGTCATGGAATGCTTTGTCCACCTATGTCGTGGAATGATTTTCAACCCATGTCATGGATTGTTTTGTCAACCTATGTCATGGAATTTGAAAAGTGGTAAAAAGGGAAATCAGGTAATTTATTGGAGTTGCGTAAGAGGTCATTATTCGGTAACAGTCCAGCAGATGGTGGTGTAAGAGGCTAATTCAGTTGTGCGCACTGTATGATCGATTAGTCCAGCATGGGGGGACCTAGCTAGTCTCCCAGTTCCAGAATATATTCTTTATTCTGGACGTTCGTTAGTCGCTATCCGGTGATGATAGACTGATCAGCTATCTTCACCTGTTGGACATCCAATAGAACTGATTAATTCAATTTCAAAAAAGTTTAAAGTCAATATATTCAGAAAAAGGATAGCATGTTAAAGTCAAAGTTTTGGAACTCTTTATTCTGTTTATATTGTGTTTGGTTTTGAAAAGCACGCTAGTATAATGTGGTTTCCAGTTCTTAATAAAAAGATTTCAATTGTTTTACTTATTTTCTTGGTAAGAAATCTATAACTTGTTTATTCATATATCTGGTACTGTTGAGCATTCGTTGGCTCATTGTTTTTTATATCTCTATATTACTTTATTTCAGATGCCTAGAGATCGAGTGCCTGCTAGAAGACCAATTATTAACTATAGCCAGGGCAGATTTTTAGCTCCTCCTCTATCAGATTCTTATGAGATAGTTATGTCAGACCTATTGTAGGTCAGTTGAGTTGCTGTAATAAGGCAAATGTGTCAGACTTGTTGAAATGAATTTGGTATGGTAATAGTTGGGTAGCCTAAATCATACTTAAACCTGGAAAAGATCTTGGTAAGGGGGTCGTGAGTTTGTAATAATAATGAGTTTGGTTTTAATATAATTATGGTTGTTATTGTTCATGACGTCAACTCCTGATCCTGGGGTTGAGGCCGTCACAATTGGATTTACGGTTTAGGAGAAACGATTGTTTTAGGTAATGGTGTTTCGCGAAACCACCCTTACCTTATGTGTAACTTTGAAACTATTTTTGAGACCTCTAAAAGACTTGTTGGATTATAAAACTGTTATGTAAAATGTTAGAGGCATTTAGTAAGGCCCTCGCGAAAGTTTCGCATTAAAAAGATTATTTTTCGATTTTATAAAAATGATGGAGTCGAGGTTGTGCAAACAAGAAATGTTAATCGGTGACTTGGAAATGAGCGTTAATGTATATGCGAGTTAGGGCTTAGTTTCCTAAGCAATCAATGACCAATCCCAAGTTACATTATTTTTTATAGATTATTGGACCAGCACGAGACCCACTACCACCCCCGGATAATCAGACAAGTTTCAAACCCTAATACTATTGTTGTGATGATTACAAGTATATGTAATATCTTGTGTTATAAATGCATGAATGTTTTGAAAACGTAATCTTGCGATATGAATGCATGTATGATTTGAAGTTAAAATCCTACAATATATATATATATATAAGCATGCATGTTTTGAAATCATGATAATTTGATTAGTGAAATACGATTGCTTAAAGTTGAGCTTAAGAGCAATATAATACCTATGCCAGCGATAAGCTATGTTTTACGTATACCCCTGGTATAGGGCATACAAGTTTGAATATTGTACTTTAAATTGGGAGGTGATGTTTCCCGAGTATGTTACATACAGTTTTCGATAACTAATAATCGAATAAAGTTTATTTGATAGTTTTAAATCCTAAAGTGAATATTATTTTGAATATTCATTTAATATTTTATTTGAGCATTACGTTTCAGGGTCATGGATTTTATTAGAACTAGGAAGGGCGTAAGTGGCCGAGTGGCGCCGATCCAACATTATTTATTAGGTCCAAATGGCCAGGAAGTTTCGGAAAGGTGGTTCATTCCTTAGGAGTCCATCGACCGGTGGACAAGTAAATCTGACTATTCTCTCCTACATGTAGGTATAAAGTGGGGTTGTACGATTGCGAATGATCATTGTAAGTTGCACATCCTGGCACGACACTACTCCAAAATTAGTTCACCATTCAGATTGGATCTTCTCAACAACACTATCTAGAGCACCCCGACAGAATGGCTACGGCTGGGTGAATGATGAGTGTTGGCAGGGTCGAGCGTTGTTTCAAAAATGAAGTATAATGTAACTTCATCTTTTAAATGATATTCTGAGACTTTGGTTTTAGAGAACATAACAAAGGTTCTCAGTGGTTTTTCATGAAAATGTATATAGTTGGATAATCTTGTAACATTTTTTTATATTACATATGTTGAGATTTTGCTCGTACGTTACACTACAAAGATTTTCAGAAAAATGTTAAGGCATGGTTAGATATATGAGATCACCTTGTAATGTTATATTATACAGTTTATATTTTAAAACTTTGTTTATACTTGCATAATAGAGATTCTCAGTGATTACGAAAAGCTATATGTTGAAGTAACTTGTAACTTCATCTTTTAAAATATATTGGAACTCTATTTATATTATGCATAATAGAGGATTTTCAAGATTTATGAAAAGAATATATATTGAAATATTTTGCGACTTCATCGTGTTAAGATGTTGAACTTTGTTCATATTTACATGACAAAGACTTTTAGAAATACTATGAAAGTATTCATATACTGTTGATCAGTTATATGTTATTTTGGTGGGCTGTATTGCCCACCCTTACTTATTTTATCTATCACATAATAACATTTAGACAAGATAAACAGGACTGAGCTCCCAATTCATAAAAGGATAGGAAATGTTCCGCAGTTTCCTATAGACGTTGATGCCGCTATAGCCGAGGTAGAAACTACCAATAGGTTAGGCTTTCCCTTTTTGGTGTACCAGAATTATGTATAATAATGAATCATGTTATATAATGGCAAGGAACATGTAAACTTTTTTTAAAACCCTTTTGAGTTGTAATAACTTATAATTTGTGGATCATATGACTTGTACTTGTTTCAGAATCATCTCTGGGACTATAACTTGTAGTATATGTGTATACTGTAGGGTCACAACATGCAGTAGTTAGTTGTTAATTTAAGATTAAGTGTTAATATTGGAAATGGGACTCGTGACAACCCGGATCCCCGACCCCGGATTTGGGGGTGTTATAAAGAGCATAATCACTAGCATCACACATAAGCTCAAATGGAAAGCTCCAATAAGGGGCTGACATGATAGGTGCAGAAGCAAGCTCCTTCTTCAACCTGTTAAAAGAAACAAGAAAATTCTCATCAAAATCAAGTACACTATTTTTTTCAAGTAGGTTACAAAGAGGTCGAGAAAGTTTTGAGAAATCCTTAATAAAATGATGGTAAAAACAGGCGTGTCCAAGAAAACTTCTAATTCCCTTCACAGAGGAAGGTGGTGGCAACTTCTCAATCACATCAATTTTTTCCCTGTCAACCTTGATGCCTTTACTCAAATTTTTGTGCCCAAGCACAATACCATCCTTTACCATAAAATGGCACTTTTCCCAATTAAGAACAAGTTAGTCTCTTCACATCTCTACAACACTTGAGACAAATTGGTTAAACAAGTATCAAAGGAAGAACCATATACAGTAAAGTCATCTATGAAGACTTCCATGGTTTTTACTATCAAATTAAAGAATATAGAAGTCATAAGTTATTGGAAAGTAGATGGGCCATTTCACAAACCAAAGGGTAATCTACGATATGTAAAAGTACCATAAGGAAAAGTAAAGGTTGTGTTTTCTTGATCATCGGGAGCATTAGGTGTCACAGCCCGAAAATAAAATTAAGAGATAATAACTGATAAATAAAGTTATTACAAATAGTTGTTTACAAAAAATCCAAGATCGCAAAAGGTTCAGTGTTTGAACATTCCAACACTAACGACTATTACAACCCGAACGAAACTACTGGTCCTCACACAGACGCCAACTATACTACTTGAGCTCTCACATAAGCCTCACCATCTCCAGTGGACTTATGAGCGGTCTGCTTGAATCTAACCATACTTGCTAGCTGAAATAACATGAATAAATAGCAAGAAGTGAGCCAAACGCTCAACAACATATAACATAAGACAGAAATTAATAGCATACCAATTCATAATTCGAAATTGGGGTAGATCGAATCATTATTTAAGTCAAGACATTTTTAAACAAATCATTGTTCAAAAATCATTATATGAAGCTACGGATTACAGCCGGTGATCAGCCGCGAAGTAATCCCGAACCTTGCTGGGTTCTAAAAAAATTTAATTGGGATCCCTAGGCAACTTTAAGCCTAGTATAATAAGTGTGAAAGTGACTTGCATCTTAGTCCAATCCACCAATCTCAAGAAAACATTCTTTTGTTTGCAAAGCAGTTATCTTTTATAAAACTGATGCCAGAGAGAAATTACAAGGATACTAAATGATAGAATTTAAATTATAAGTCAAGGATTGGAGTTATGGAACTCTTATCATAAATGAATTATATCTCACTAGAAGGGTCATCGATGATGAGTATCAATGATTTAACAACTGTTACAACCGGCATTTCCGTGTAATATTAATTATAAAATTTGGTGTAATTATAAAGCCGAATGCCAATATATTCAACTATTATATGCTTGTGTGAATGAGAATATCTGCGTCTTAAATTTTCGATATGTGATATATGATTTTTCAAATCAAAAGTTTAATTATTTCTTTCATTTTTGATTTATAAGGAATATCTTAAACCTTGAATAAATATCTTTTTAAAAAGTTATTTGTTCACAAAATTCAAAAGTAGTTTTATAAAATTTCTAAAAATCCAAGTTATTTTATGGTATAAATTTTATAATTTTTGAACTTGTATTTTATTTTATAAAAATAAATCTTTATAAATTTTAGTTGTCATATTTAGAAAATTACAATAAAGCCCTTGCATGCAAACCACCCTTTCATTCTTTTCAAGGACAAAGAGGACAATTCCAAACCCACTAACTCATGAACTAGTAGCCAAATTACCTCCTTGACCTTGCATGCAAGTTCGCTTAGTTCTAACTAGAAGAATACCCTTGTCATTTCTCAAACCCACTCACATTATAGTCAAATCAAGACATAAAAACAACTCAAAGAAGTGATCATCACTTCACTTCACCCCACCACTTCACTCTCATCTCCTTCTTCCCCTTCCTCTCGGCTTTTCCCCTCCCCTCTCGGCAATTCCCAAAAACCGAGCCCCCATCCCCTTCTTTCTTCATTTCTCACTCAAACAATCATCCTATTATCAAGTAATCCTACTCCCTACATGTTGTCCTTGTATATCTTAAGAGTTTAGAGTAGAAAAACTTATGTGTTGACCTTGCATGGTGGTGTGTTGTTAAAACTCCAAGTGAATATTCTTGATTCTTATGAATTCAAGGCTTTCACCATGAGTTATAGTAGCAAAGGGTTGAGAATGGCTAGACATGAGTATGTTATACTCATGCAATTGTTGTTTTCACCCTAATCCATTCGGCCATGACTTAATAGGAGCCGAATGGATGGTGTTTTGGTTGTCATGTTCCACTTTGTGTATTTTTGTGATGATAACATGAAAATTTTAGTGAAGTCTTGATAAAACCCTTTGCATGCTAAGTGATCATCTAGATATAGCTTATTATAGGCTTGCATGTCAATTTCATGGTAATATATATTTAAAAAACATGCTGCTTTGATTGGTAAAACTCGAAGACATGCATGCATGTAAATTTCTCTTGGAATGTTGGAAGATTTTGATCATTTGGAAAGATTTTGTTAGTAAGCTTTAATTTCAGTAGGAATAAGGTGTTAATATTGATTAATGCTCCTTGATGCATGGTAATAATTCGTGGTTATCTTTTATAAAAATGTATATCTTATTGTTTCAAAAACTTGATGATTTGTGAGTTGTGAAGTGTAGTTTCTTTTGTTTTGCCATAATTGTACCTTAGGTAAGGATGATCTCCACCAAAGTTATTTTGAGAATAAGGGAGTTGGTTCAGTAGATCACCATGATTAAGTCTTGGTTTGGGTATTGGGTTGTTGGTAGTTGAGTTTGTCAAGTCAAAAGCTTGGAGAAATGAGAGTTATAATTTCTGCAGAAAATCAGTTTAGTACCCTGAGGTTTAGAGTGAGTTTTGACCATGTCATTGATGTGTACTTTGAGGCCCAAGCCACCAGAAGTTAGTATTGAGAGTATATAAAAGGTTTTAGGTGTTGGTTGGAGGTTTGCATGTCATTTGGTTAGGTGCACAAGTAGAATAACAAAATCTGTCCAGCAGGGGATAGTTTTGTTGCAACTTAGAAAGAGGGAGATTTGACCATGTCATGGGTAGGCCCTCATTAGGCCCTGTTGGGCCTTAGTTAGAGGGAGTGTCAGAGAAGTTTTTCCAACCATAGTTCATAGGATATGAGTTAGAACCATGTGTCACAAGTTAATTCAAGTCAGTGCATTTTTTGCCCAGAAAAATAGGGGAACCTTGGACTTTTAGCTTAGGCCCAAGAAGGCCCAAGCCAGGCCCTTGAGCCACATCAAGTTTGGGAGATGCCCTTAGGTCAGGAGAGTCTTGTGTAAAAGTTTTGAAGGAAAACTTGTAGTTGAAGAGTGTCTAATGCACTCAAGAAATCATAGTTGTCATTCTGAAATTTGCACCAGTGAGCACTTTCACTTATCACATAGTTTTAGAACACTTAGGAGTGAGATTTAGGTTGACCACCATAGTTGTAAGATAGTATAAGGTCAGTAGAGAAAAATGCATAGGTAAGGGTCAATAGGTTTTGGATAGTTTGTAAAGGCTCATCGAGTTAGGAAGCCAAAATTTGAAGACTTTGTCTAGTTTAGCGACCAAGTGACTTAAGTTGTGAGTCGAGATCATCCAAGCCTAGTGTTGCATTATGGTGTATATGGTGTTATTTGGTATTAATATATGATATGTGATTATGTGGCTGTGTGTGTACAATTGTAATTTAAAAGTGAATATAAAATTAAGTGCATATAGGCCTAAGTGCCATCCGTGTTTAATTCCGGGTTGTAAATAGGTTAAGTTGGTGAGAATATATTATAATGAGGATTATTATTATTTATGTAGGATCTCGAGACGAGGGAAAACTTGCCATAAAGGTCGAGTGAAGCTCCAGTTCCTCCTACCAGTCAGACCAGACCAGCCTTTCTCAAGGCAAGTGATTCAACTTGACCTTCGTATTTACTGCTAATGGTTCATACATTGCTACAACTATCCTATGTCATTTGATATATTAAATCAAGCGTATCTTATGTTTATCTTTGAATTATATAGAGAGGCCATGAACCCTCGAGTACGTATTGCAAGTAGTTCAAAAGTCTTTTCATGATAGTTGAATGCCATGATAAAATAAAGAGTTGTTATAATACTTGATTGATCCTCTTGATTAACATGCTAATGATTCCTAAGTATTAATATCTCATCCTGATTCTTGAACCCCTATAGAACCTTATCTTGAACTCTGATAGTCAGATACTTACCAACGTGATTCCTCATTGATTGATACCCTCTTTCTTATCCTAAAGCTTGATAATTCTGATATATATATCCTGAGCTAAAGATCATTTCTGCATACCTTAACACCCTTAGTATTCATGAAGCTTACATTCTTGATGATCCAGCACTTGAACCTTGATGAGAAACCATTGCTTAAATCCCAATTTGGGATTACCCTTTTATAATATCCAATAGCCTCACTAAATCCCCTTGTCTAAATCTTTGATATATGAAAACCATTCAGTTACTTTAATAGAGTATAGTTTTGTGAATCATGGCCCTGAGATTTAGTACCATATTTTTCCGTGTTTTGAGTTGATCTATAATCCCTTGATAAAAATGTTTACTGTAAAAAAAGATTTTGTTATAATTCGGCATCAGTTTTTGAAATAAATAAAATGTGGGTTTTCAGTCCCAAAGGGGGATAAATGTTTTCTTTGAATGGTGGATCTGGATTGAGACGCGAGTCCTTTCCACACTTATATTAGGCTTAAAAGTTGCCTAGGGATTCCCATTAATGTTTTAGAACCCAGCGAGGTTCGGGATTACTTCGCGGCTGATCACCGGCTGTAATCCGTAGCGTCATAAAATGATTTTGATTAAGACATGATTTTGAAATTGTATTGATACAAGCAAAAATGATGCCATCACCCATAGTTTTATCCCTCATTATCATTGGTTATGTCTTTCCATTATCATTCTTTAATGTATATCTCGATTTATGTTTTGTATCGTACTGTTAGCACTTGTTGAGCATTTGGCTCACTCATTGCTTTACCTTGATATTACAGCTAGCAGCTATGGTTAGATTCAAGCAGACTGCCCGTAAGACCTGTGATGCTGATGCTTATGTTCGAGCTCAGGTAGAATAAGAGATAGTAGTTTTGTGTGAGGACTCGCTATTTAAAATCAGTTGTAATAGATGGTAGTGTTGGGCTGTTCCAAACCCTAAACTGTAAGATCTTGGAGTTGGTTATGTTTACTTCTTTTTAAAATATTGTAATAGTTATAATTAATTTACTGTTTAAGTTGGGGGCGTGACAACAACTAAGGAAGAAAGTATTAAAAAAGAGCCATGATGATAATCAACAAAGGTAGGGATCTCAAATTTTGAGTGTAGTACAAGTCATATATCTAGTTACAAAGTTTGGGTATTATAATAAAGGGTAATGAAGAAGTATGAAGTTGGATTATTGATATCTCAAGGTTTCAGTGGTATAGGGATATAGTATCAGATCAAAAGTGGTTTTCAGATCACGGAAATTGAAATACTTGAGCTTATGAAGGTATCTTGGTATAGTACAAGCAATCGGGGTATATCAATTATAGGTACTAACTCAAGATGGGGAAAGACGTGGATAAATGAATGATCTTTATCAGTGCATGAATAAACTTGGAAATAATTATGATAATCATAGGCATGACATAATATTTGTAAGAACTCAATTTAAGGTTAAGGTACTTGCAACAATATATCTAGGTGATGACAAAATCAATATCTCTAACCAAGCCTACTATCATTGTCCAAAAAGAATGGTTCGGAATACTTGCATAAAAATATACTTGACAAGGGAGAAACACTTGCCTTAGAGAAGGCTTTATCTAGAACTCGACTTGGCTTAGGAGCAATCGGGAGCACTACTCGACCTTGATGGAAAGATTCCTATCTTCACTTGGTCATACACAATAATAATAACTCTCAATATAAAAGATTCTTATTAGAACAATCGGCCCTAATGCTAATGCACAATTTGACTCCAAGTAGCATTTAGTGTCTTATGTCGTATAAGACCTCAAATCAACACACATTACTATATATTATCACTATTATACCTTGGAGCACATAATCACTGTTAAGTACATGTAATCTATTATCTAGACTTGGTGCATCATTGGTTATTGAATGATCTCACTCATCTAATCTCCACCAATTGACTAACATAGAGCAACTTTACTAGTCTCAAAACTCGAAGTGCCTAAGCTTGGTAATCCTATTTCTCTTGACCATACCTATGGACTTACCTTCTACTGACCTCTATCTACTTGTAAACACTAAAGCCTACCTAGGCCTCGCTCATAGGGTTCACAAAACTAATTGCTAAGTCATGGCGCTCTCATTTGCATTCTCTCGGTGACAGCTTGTGTTACTTAAGGTCTTTGACACCCTTCTACTCCAGGTCTTCCTCCCAAAATTATCATACTCGACTCTTAAGACCTAATTCTAACTTATGCACTTGTAATGACACCAAGGTCTAACTTAGGCCTTTCTGGGCCTATCCTCAAAGTTGACACAAATCTGCTTGGTGCCATAAAAATTGCCCTATTTTTGTCTTATTTTAACCATTATTTCTAACACTAAACCAACATATTTTGACTAGAAAACCTTCCCTAGACTTACTAGTATCATTACTATCAATTCCTAATGAGGGCCTACATATAACATCACTTTATGACCTTCAAACTACACCAACCTAAACTTTCCCTTATTTTGGCAGATTTAGCGTTTCCGCTTGTGCACCTCACTAAACGGTAGGTTTTCTTAAATCTATTACCCCTGGACTCAAATATATATCAAGTCACAACTCTTTGTAGCTCGGGCCTATGAAGGCCTAATAAATGCCCATTCAAAACTCACCTATAACTAGTGTTCAAATATGGAAAATCAAAGTGTCCTACACTAAACCCTTCCACCTTAACTCCCACTTTAAAACCAAGCACTAAACCTTTAACCAAGAAACTCTACTGCACTAATACCCTCAACTGTGTAATAACCCCAAAATTTTGAACTTTTTTTGTAACCCTTATGGATAATGTTTTTGTTGATTATGCTGAATGAGAAAACTTTTCATGCCACACTATATAGGGGTTCTGTTATTGATATTATGAGATTTTATTAGTACTCTATATGTTATATAAGTGTATGTAAAGATCGTCAGAATCCAATTCCGAACACTTTGATATTTTTCCCGGAAATCCACTAGATACGGAAATAATTGAGTATAAGGTAACAGGATAAAAAGGATTTAAATTAAAGGATTATAAGAGAGGATCATAAAAGGATTATAATGTATTGAGAAAGGTTAAGGAAACCCAAGTAATAAGATCCCGGGTATGATCCTTCAAACGAGAAACGAGAACGAAAGTTAAGCGAACCGTATAACAGATCAGCGGTCATTAGGCAAACAATTAGGAGTTAATCAAGGAGGTCATCAAATCAATAATAAGAGGGCAAGTAAGGGGTGATGATATAGCAAAGGTGACATAAGCATGACATAGGGGGGAGGAGGTGTGGTTGGTTTTTAACCACACAATTTTCAAGGTTAATAAGGTAATTAACCAAAATCAAATTAAAAGCAACCAAGCGAAGCTAAACAAATCACAAACACAAAAATCATTTCCTTTCTTCTTCAACATTTGCTCTCTGTTTTCCTTCATTTCAAGAAGAAGAAATTTCAAAGTTCAAGTTCCAAGCTTCCTTAATTAGTAAGGTAATTATCTAGTACTCCTTATGCATAGATATAGCTATCCTATAAGTTTGAGCTCCAAAATCATTCACAATCTCTTCCAAGAAATCAATGAAGAAGATAATGAATAGTGATTTCAAGATTTTTAACTTGATTTTTCTTGTTTTTCCTTTAAGATCCAAGCATCCCTAAGACATCTCAAGGCTTCTTAAGGCTTCCTAGCTACTCACATCACTTCAAGGAAGGTATAACATCTCCAAACCCTAGCTTTACTTTATATATTAGGATGATTTTGATTGTTATGATAAAAGAGTAGCTTGATGCTTGCATGTTTAGAGTTTGGGTTGGAGTTGTAGTGAATTGGATGTTGAAATCTTATTGATTAGTTAAAGGACTTAAGTATAGTTTTAAATTCATGTTTGAGAATAACATAAATTGGAGAACTTGAGGTGTTGGGGCTGTTGTAGTATGGTATGGATGGATTTTGGTTGTATAAATGAATTGGGGTTGATTGGTGGTTGAATTGGAGTGTTTTAAATTTGGGTAATCGCGTAAACATAGCCGTCGTAATGTCCGATTTACTTTAGGCTGTTTTTGTTCTTAACATTAGGAACCGTGAACTCACTGCTACGTTTTGACCATTTCCATGATTAGATAGTTCATGTTACTAGCTTCGTTTTGATATGTAATTCGTTTGATTCCAATGTACGGTTTAGGAGAAACGGCCGTTTTAAGTAACGACGTTTCGCGAACGAATCATTACCCTTCGCCTTACTTTGAAACATAGGTTAAAGATCTAAAAGGGCTAATTGGAGAATGAAACATTTATGTAAAGTGTGTTAGGCAGTTGTTAAGACAGTCGCGAAAGAATCTCCTTAAAACTCGTAATGGTTAATTTATTAAAAATGGTGGAGCCGAGGGTGCTCGAGCGACTTAAGAGAATCATTAAGCGCAAAGCGAGCGTTAGAGTCTAAATTGGTTAAAGTATAGATTTACAAGTGACTTTGACTTAATTCCAACTTATATGTTGTTTATAGGTTACCAGACTCGTCCCAAGCCATTTATAACCCCCAGTCGCTCAGGAAAGTTTTCTACCCGTATAACTGTTGTTGTGATGTATATGTGTATATGCATGATCTTGTGATAAATGCATATTTGTTATTAGCAAATTCTTGCGATATATTGAAGCATGTGATATGGTATATATGCATGACTCTTTCGTATTCTTGATTTATATATCTGTTGGTTCAAATGCTTATTAGTTGCATAATACCTATGCTAGAGATAAGCAGTAGTTGCGTATACCCTGAGTATAGGGGACCCAAAGGTGAACCCTTTTCTAAAACCGGGAGTAGATGTTCCCGAGTATATGATATATATATATTTATATATATATATTGATATAGTTTTCAAAACTATTAATCTAATAAGGTTTATTCGATAAGTTTATATATTTAATGAATATTACTTGAATATTCATTCGAGGACTTATGACTCAGTTTATATTATTTCGAATATTCATTCGGGGGCTTATAACTCCGTTTATTTTATTAATGAATATTATTTTGAATATTCATTCGGAGGCTTATGACTCCGTTTATTTTATTAATGAATATTATTTTGAATATTCATTCGAGGACTTATGACTCCGATTATTTACTAAGTAATATTCTTTATTTTATTAAAGAATAATGTTTCGATAATCAAACTTATTTTTTTGATTATTCAAATAAAGATAGTACTTTCGTATAAGTATATCTTTGGTTATTTAATACCCATTTCAAGTATGAGTTTAACACTTCTACTTCGATTATTTTTATAGAGATTATCCTTTTTGGGAATATTATTAAAATAATAATATTCAGATATTTTCTAATATATTGGGACTGATTTATTTTAATGAATCAGCAGTACCCCAAACATTCTTAAAAATGTTTTCGAGTCTTCAAAATGACTTTTAAAGTTTAGAGCGGATCCCAAAACTCGTTTTAAAATTTAAGATCTCCCTTTTTGAAGGGGACTTGAATACTCGTTCAAAAATCTAAAGGATCCGGCTTTGGGGTGTATTTTATATTCGCAATGAGGTTGCTGTTTTGGTAAATGAATTGATTACTTACCCAACGCTCGGGAAGTAAGTCCATCTATTGAGTCGGCATAAGCAACATGGGCTCAGTGGGCGTCCATGAAAGTGTAAGTGGCTTAGTGGGAGTCCATCAAATGCATAAGTGGCTGAGTGGCAGTCTAGCATAAGGTCCTATTGCAGCCAGGATGATGACCAGTGGGGAATTCGTCCATCTACTAGTAGAAAAGGTTACTTATTGGTATCTTTGCCTGATCAGCAAGATATCAGGTTTATGCCAAGGTTTTCTCCTTTCCAAATTCATTGGATATTGCAACTCTGTTTATAATTTTCATAACAGAGATTTTCAAGGAGTGTATGAAATGTATATATATATAGGTGTGTATATATATATCAGGACTTAGTGAAGTATCTCGTAACTTCATTATTTATAATGATATTTCAAAGATTGAATCTATGCAAGTCTTATCTTGTAGTCTCGTCAGTGTGATGAACTTTTTAAACTAATTATAACTTGAACGGTGGTAGTTCAAGTAGTATTCGGAAAATATATAAGTATATTGGAGTATCTTGTAACTTCATCTTTTAAACTTATATCTAGTTAATGATTATCTTATGCATGACAAAGATTTTCAGAAAAACGTTGAGACAAGGTTGGATATATGAGATCACCTTGCAACGATATTTTTATACAGTTATAAACTGGAACTCTGTGTATATTATACATGTCAGATGATTTCAAAGATTGTGAAAAGTATATATGTATATATACTGAATATTTTGCGACTTGGTCGCGTTAAGATATCAGCTTGGTTCATTTCTCCTTGACCAAGACTTTCATGAGTACTATGAGAATGCTCATATATTGTTAATCATTATACATATTATTTTGGTGGGCTAGTTGCTCACCCTTGCTTTCTTCTTTCATCACATAACAATAGATAGAAAAGATGAACAGGACCAAGCTCCCAATTCGCGAGCGGATAGGAAACGTTCCGTAGTTTCCTATAGGCGTTGATGTCGCTGTAGCTGAGGTAGGAACTACCAATAGGCTAGGATTTTGAACTTTTGATGTACCAGACTTATATATCTTTATTAATTGTACTAATGGCAAAGAAATGTAAATCTATTCAGAAACCCTTTTAAGGTGTAATGACATAGAATTTTGGAATAAAATGACTCGTGTTATTTTTGGATATTCATCTCTGAGACTATAACTTGTGGTGTGTGTGTTTATTGTGGGGTCACAGTACATAGTAGTTGATTGTTTATTAAGATTGGGTGTTATTAAGGGAAATGGAACTCGTGACGATCCGGATCCCCGACCCCGGATTTGGGGGGTGTTACAGAAATGGTATCAGAGCCAAGCGTTATAAACCTCAGAGATGATGTGGCGTTAAGATAATAAGTTCACTAAGATAATAAGAACTCTTGCCAAGTTCATAGTCGGACTACCTAACGTAGTACTGACAGTTAAAACCCTTATGGGAACCCTTATAAATATCTTGATAGAAGTGTAGTTCGTTATCGTATATGGTAGCGGGACTCCGAACCCTGAGGTTGAGGACCAACAACGCGATGATGTTTTATTAGTTATTGGAGATCAGATTGTGGATCCGATAGATTGTCCTAATGAGGGACCGGATGATGTTCATATTGAGGATGTAGTGGTTGGGGATGTTGTCCTAGAAGGGATTGTTGTTGAGGACGATCCCGTGGAGGATCCTGACAAGAATGAATAAAGGACCACTGAGGAATTGATAACCATGGTTAGGGTGACTACCAGAGGTAGGATTGGCCGGTCACTACCGGAGGTTCATTCAAGTTTGTAAAGATAATAGCCCCTTAAACGCGGCTTACTCGTAAGACTGAGAAGGTTGAATGGACAGAGAAATGCGAGAACAGCTTTCAAGAACTGAAGCAAAGGTTGGTGACGGCTCCTATGTTGGCGTTGCCGGATGGAAAAGGAGATTTTGTGATTTGTAGTGATGTTTCGCATAAGGAATTAGGGTGCTTTTTATGTAGCACAGAAAGGTAATCGCGTACGCGTCAAGAAAATTAAAGGAATATAAAATTCGATATCCCCACCCATGAGTTTGGGCTCGTGGCAATAGTTTTTCCCTAAAGATTGGAGGTACTACTTGTATGGGGAGAAGTGCGAGATTTACCTAAGCCATAAGTGCTCTAGTACATTTTCCCGTAGAAAGAGCTCAACATACGCCAGAGGAGGCGGTTAGAGCTAATCAAGAATTATGAGTGGGAGATTCTTTATCATTTGGGGAAAGCCAATGTGGTGGCTGATGCCCTTAGTAAAAAGGAGAGACTCAAGATAATAATGTCTTTGGGAGAGTTTATAAGAGATTTTGAGAAAATGGAAATAGAAGTGAAGGTAACCGGAGCCGGTACCGAAAAGCTGTTTGAGTTTGCAATACAGTCCGGATTATCGGAAAAGAACATATTGTGCCAGAAAAAGTGATGAATGAAGGCAGAGAGCCAACAATTAGATAAAAGATTAATACTGAGAAAGATGATAAGGGAATAATGAGGTATTCCTACAGAATTTGGGTTCCAAATGTTCAAGAGCGTAAAGATGAGATCTTAGATGAAAGCTAGTTTGAGGAATAAGATTTAGAGCAAACCCTGAACGTGATAGTCAGGGAGGTCGCCATCAAGAAAGAAGGAACTCATAATATAATGAAATGGAAAACAAGGATCTTAACGTATAAAATAACCCCGATTATGGGAGAAGGATGAAACATTTTATACTGAGAAAACAAAAAGTCGAGCAAGATATGGAGAACCAGGACGGTACTCCTATGGGGCAATTCATGGACCTGCCTAAACAAAACTTATACTTTTATTCCCAACCACCACCTTGAGGAAACAATGCGGTAGGAAATTCTTTCATGACCTTTAAGTCGCTAAGCTCTCAGAGTTCCAAGGAACAGGTTGACCCAGTCGAGGCAAGGGCCTGGCTAAAGGAAATATAGGAATCATTTGAGATTCTAAATGATTGACGAAGTGCAAAAGACTGTTTTTGTCACTTACCTTCCAAAGAGAGAGGCCACCCGCTGGTGAAAGGCCAAGGAAGGCACGGAGCCAGAGGTTATGATAAACTGATTAAAGTTCAGTCAAGTGTTTCGGGAAAGTACTTCCCAAGGTTATGGAAATAGTGCAGAAGCTTTAGAGCCGAAACAAAGGCGGACGAGTATGATAAATTATGAATCTAAGATTGTAAAAGTTGTCAAGATTTGTTCTGAGGACTAGAATCCTAGAATGACGTGATGTTTGAAGTCAATGATTAGTGGGTTCGTGAAATGATTGCAAGAGAGAGGTAGATAAAAAAAGAAACTGAAGTGGAAAGGAATATAAAGGCAATAGAGTTGGAGGAATGATAAGGGAGTTAGATACGAGGAAACCCTAAAGACTCGTAGCAATAGAAATAGAAAAGTATGTAATCGTCAAGATGAGAGTGATTCACCATGAGTTAAAGCTGATGGATGAAGGCATGAAAGATACATATATTTTATCCCCTTTAAGTTGGGAGGATTCGAGGAAACCTTGAGATAGTCCGAAGGATAAACAAGGAGACGCAGATAGACTGAGGAGACAAGAAAGTAAGAAATTAGGAAAATTGGATGAAGGAAGTGACCTTCAAGAAAGTGAAGTGTAAGACCGGGGGCATGATACCCAGAAAGGGAGACGCTAGGTATGAAAGATATCCCAACATTGAGATGACTGTTGAGATAAACAACAAAAGTAAATAAGGAATTATTAAGAAGAAGTTCACGTTGAACACGACCAATATCTTCCAGAACATCCTTGTTATCGTTACCAAATTAGGCAAGAAAAGCGGATAACCGTTGTTATCTTTTGGAGGCCATATTGATTGACCTCATTTTGAATACAGATGTTATTGTGAAATTAGGCATATACTATCGAGGTGGGAATGATTGAATAAGACACCCTTATCAGGGATATATGACTTGATTTATCCATGGAAGGATGCATGTACCTTTTAAAGGTGGAATTAAGGATAGAACATCGGTAACTTAAAATGAATCCTGGAGGAATGCATAAAGATTGGCATTTCACCCTTAATAGGGATAGTATGAGTTTTGACAGTATGAATTGGAAAGGATTAAGGTAATAACAACCTGTAAGAATCAGTGGAGAAATTTTTCAGAAGTATATAGACAATGATTCTGGTATTAATAAATTGTATTTTGATATGCCCGGTATCTAGGGATACAGGAGGAACGATTTAAGGATAACCTTAGAGGTTTTACAAGGAAAAAGGTAATATTCAAAATTCTCAAGAATAAAAATGTTGATAAAGGAAATATGACGTAATTATGATGATGCCAAGTGGGGCACGTGTTAAACCACGAGAAAGTATGGATCGAACCAGTAAAGGTCAAAATTATCCAGGGTAATTAGGACCTAAGATAAAAGATGTTCTAACTATGATTGAGAGTCAGTCGTGACAGTGATTAACCTCTAAAGACTGAGGCAATAACTTATGGAAAAATGGTGATAATTTTTTTACTAATCAGATTTTTAAGGAAAACATCTTCACATAAGCAGTGATTGAAATGAGTTAGAAAATTTATTTGGAGGTGGTTAAAAAGACATTGACTGTAAGGAAATTTTACTATCAGGAAAGGCCAAAGAGGGGGCCGACACTTTAAAGGTAAGAGGATAATTATAGACGCTTGTGCCAAAAGAATACAGTGATGATGGTTAAAGCTGTGAAGGTTGTATTATGGTTTGGAAGATTGACATTCCTTCTGATGACTGTGCAATACCCAACCGTAATAGTAGTTGGTAAAGGTTTAATTCGTGTAATCGCCATGAGCGGGCTTTCTATCTCAGAAGGTACTATCTTGAGATAAGCCAGGACCATGTTTCAAAAAGGACTAGACGAACCTTTGAGTTAAGTGGTCTATTTAAGGCATATGATTAAGAATGATATTAACCTGCTATCGTTGCTTTGATTGAAACTCTTCTGCAATTTTATCTGCTTCATGTCATGAAAGTACGTCAGAATTTGGAGTGTTCTTCATGAATTATGAATGGTGATTATGTTAACTCCTTAGAAGAATTCTATACGACATGTATGGACTCCATATGGTTAGATATTAAGATTTCATGGAAAGTGAATAACGACAGTAGGTCAGTGGTGGACCATAGTAATGCAGCAATGATTCTGCGAGTAATGAGCTGATTACAACCGTGAGAGTTGTATTGGAATGGATGTTGAGATTGAGTACCACTAATCGGGTCGTGTTGACGTATAAGTTATCTTTGATAGAAAAACTAGGTCAATTATTTACCTATTGAATATCTATTCCTTCTTATCAATAGAGAGTCGTATTACTATACGAGGAAGGTTGCGATGCAAGCATAGAATTCTAGTAACGATGATGTCTAGAATGAAATCCCAGATTCGATTTTTGATATCGAGGGAGTTTCAAAGGTGATTGTGTATAAGCTCGAGGAAGAGCATGGGTCCATAGAATGATGGACGGAATAGCGAAAATATTTAGGCATGTGAAATACGATGCTATAATACTTGATGTTGATATAAATACATATATGTTTTGTTCTCCTATGACAAACCTCTATACTTCAGAGGTAGATTCCAAGCCAGATATTTTATGGCAATAAATTTTTTTTACGTATATACAATTATCTTCAGTTCGTTCTTTTCTCTTCTTTTCATTTCATATAAGCTGAGAACAACCCTTCCAGAAGGGGAGGTATTGCCGAATGACTATCTATCTGTGTGATAGAAGCCTAATAGGATACCACATGTTATTTAATTGCTTGTCAAGTACTAAAGGTTGGCCACCTTCTGTACTGACTATGCAATAGAACAAGTGTTCATGATCATAGTGATCTCTCAATAAATTCTTTTAGTTCTATATGAAGGACCAAGCTTTCGAAGATGGAGGCAGCTAGAAAGGAAGTGGTACCAAGTATGGTGGTATTCCGATTCTAACACATTCGTGATACTAAGGTTGACGTGGTTATTAAAAGGTTATAGAACGCTAATGAGCAAAAGTATAACCAGTATAATATTAGGAACGGAAGGTAGTAGTGATAACGAACTGGAAAAGAATGGGTATTGAGAAGCAAAAGCTCTAATGCTAAAAGCTATAATGAGAGTCTGTTCAATAGACTTGAAAGAATTTGGAATGATCACTTAACGCGGATTAAGTTTTCTCAAGACAATAGATCATGTCATTATCGAGATGTCGCCTTATGAGATCCTTGAGGGAAGACAATGTCGATCTCCTTTATGATAGGATGAAGTTGTAGAGCACAAAATGCTCGGACCCGCAGTAGTTCAAAGGACCAAGGATATAATAGATCTAATCAGAGGACGGCCGGTAGTAGCCCAAGATGGACATAAGAAGTATGCTGATTTGACTCGAAAGGACAAAGAGTATTATGAAATAGGGGACCTAGTGATGTTAAAGGTATCCCTTGGAAATGATTGATGAGGTTCGGAAAGAAAGGAAAGCTAAGTCTACAATTTGTTGGACCTTTGGATATATTAAGACGTATTGGGAAGTTAGCATACGAGCTAGCCCTACCCCCGAACTTGCAACAAGTTCATAATGTGTTCCATGTGTCAATGCTAAGGAAGTATCATCGGGATGCCAGACACATAGTGGAGTACGAGCAGGTAGATATGCAACCATATCTGACTTATGTGGAGAAACCAGTAAAGATTCTGGATAAGAAGGAGCAGGTGCTTCGGAACAAAGTGATCATGCTAGTCAGAGTGCTATGGCAGAATCATAATGTGGAAGAATCAACTTGGGAACTAGAGAGCGCAATGCTAGAAAAGTACCCCCATTTGTTTTCTATTTGATTCCGGGACGGAATCCTTTTAAGGAGGGGAGACTGTAATAACCCCAAAATTTTGAACTTTTTTTGTAACCCTTATAAATAATGTTTTTGCTGATTATGCTGAATGAGAAAACTTTTCATGCCATATTATGTAGGGGTTCTGTTATTGATATTCTGAGATTTTATTAGTACTCTATATGGTATATAAGTGTATGTAAAGATCGTCAGAATCCAATTTCGAACACTTTGATATTTTTCCCGGAAATCCACTAGATACGGAAAGAATTGAGTATAAGGTAACAGGATAAAAATGATTTAAATTAAAGGATTATAAAAGAGGATCATAAAAGGATTATAATGTATTGAGAAAGGTTAAGGAAACCCAAGTAATAAGATCCCGGGTATGATCCCTCAAACGAGAAACGAGAACGAAAGTTAAGCGAACTGTATAACAGATCAGCGGTCATTAGGCAAACAATTAGGAGTTAATCAAGGAGGTTAGGGATGATGAGGTCATCAAACCAATAATAAGAGGGCAAGTATGGGGTGATGACATAGCAAAGGTGACATAAGCATGACATAGGGGGGGAGGAGGTGTGGTTGGTTTTTAACCACACAATTTTCAAGGTTAATAAGGTAATTAACTAAAATCAAATCAAAAGGAACCAAGCTAAGCTAAACAAATCACAAACATAAAATTCATTTCCTTTCTTCTTCAACATTTGCTCTCGGCTTTTCTTCATTTCAAGAAGAAGAAATTTCAAAGTTCAAGTTCCAAGCTTCCGTAATTAGTAAGGTAATTATCTAGTACTCCTTATGCATAGATATAGCTATCCTATAAGTTTGAGCTCCAAAATCATTCACAATCTCTTCCAAGAAATCAATGAAGAAGATAATGAATAGTGATTTCAAGATTTTTAACTTGATTTTTCTTGTTTTTCCTTTAAGATCCAAGCATCCCTAAGACATCTCAAGGCTTCTTAAGGCTTCCTAGCTACTCACATCACTTCAAGAAGGTATAACATCTCCAAACCCTAGCTTTACTTTGTATATTAGGATGATTTTGATTGTTATGGTAAAAGAGTAGCTTGATGCTTGCATGTTTAGAGTTTGGGTTGGAGTTGTAGTGAATTGGATGTTGAAATCTTATTGATTAGTTAAAGGACTTAAGTATAGTTTTAAATTCATGTTTGCGAATAACATAAATTGGAGAACTTGAGGTGTTGGGGCTGTTGTAGTATGGTATGGATGGATTTTGGTTGTATAGATGAATTGGGGTTGATTGGTGGTTGAATTGGAGTGTTTTAAATTTGGGTAATCGAGTAAACATAGCCATCGTAATGTCTGATTTACTTTAGGCTGTTTTTGTTCTTAACATTAGGACCCGTGAACTCACTTCTAGGTTTTGACCATTGCCATGATTAGATAGTTCATGTTACGAGCTTAGTTTTGATATGTAGTTCGTTTGATTCCGATGTACGGTTTAGGAGAAACGGCCGTTTTAAGTAACGACGTTTCGCGAACGAATCATTACCCCTCGCCTTACTTTGAAACATAGGTTAAAGACCTAAAAGGGCTAATTGCAGTATGAAACATTTATTTAAAGTGTGTTAGGCAGTTGGTAAGACACTCGCAAAAGAATCTCCTCAAAACTCGTAATGGTTAATTTATTAAAAATGGTGGAACCGAGGGTGCTCGAGCGACTTAAGAGAATCATTAAGCGCAAAGCGAGCGTTAGAGTCTAAATTGGTTAAAGTATAGATTTACAAGTGACTTTGGTATAATTCCAACTTATATGTTGTTTATAGGTTACCAGACTCGTCCCAAGCCATTTATAACTCCCAGTCGCTCAGGCAAGTTTTCTACCCGTATAACTGTTGTTGTGATGTATATGTGTATATGCATGATCTTGTGATAAATGCATATTTGTTATTAGCAAATTCTTGCAATATATTGAAGCATGTGATATGGTATATATGCATGCCTCTTTCGTATTCTTGATTTATATATCTGTTGGTTCAAATGCTTATTAGTTGCATAATACATATGCTAGAGATAAGCAGTAGTTGCGTATACCCTGAGTATAGGGGACCCAAAGGTGAACCCTTTTCTAAAACCGGGAGTAGATGTTCCCGAGTATATATATATAATATATATATATATATATATTAATATAGTTTTCAAAACTATTAATCGAATAAGGTTTATTCGATAAGTTTATATTATTTAATGAATATTACTTGAATATTCATTCGAGGACTTATGACTCAGTTTATATTATTTCGAATATTCATTCGGGGGCTTATAACTCCGTTTATTTTATTAATGAATATTATTTTGAATATTCATTCGGAGGCTTATGACTCCGTTTATTTTATTAATGAATATTATTTTGAATATTCATTCGAGGACTTGTGACTCCGATTATTTACTAAGTAATATTCTTTATTTTATTAAAGAATAATGTTTCGATAATCAAACTTATTTTTTTGATTATTCAAATAAAGATAGTACTTTCGTATAAGTATATCTTTGGTTATTTAATACCCATTTCAAGTATGAGTTTAACACTTCTACTTCGATTATTTTTATAGAGATTATCCTTTTTGGGAATATTATTTAAATAATAATATTCAGATATTTTCTAATATATTGGGACTGATTTATTTTAATAAATCAGCAGTACCCCAAACACTCTTAAAAATGTTTTCGAGTCTTCAAAATGACTTTGAAAGTTTAGAGCGGATCCCAAAACTCGTTTTAAAATTTAAGATCTCCCTTTTTGAAGGGGACTTGAATACTCGTTCAAAAATCTAAAGGATCCGGCTCTGGGGTATATTTTATATTCACAACGAGGTTGCTGTTTTGGTAAATGAATTGATTACTTACCCAACGTTCGGGAAGTAAGTCCATCTATTGAGTCGGCATAAGCAACATGGGCTCAGTGGGCGTCCATGAAAGTGTAAGTGGCTCAGTGGGAGTCCATCAAATGTGTAAGTGGCTGAGTGGCAGTCCAGCATAAAGTCCTATTGCGGCCAGGGTGATGACCAGTGGGGAATTCGTCCATCTACTAGTAGAAAAGGTTACTTATTGGTATCTTTGCCTGATCAGCAAGATATCAGGTTTATGCCAAGGTTTTCTCCTTTCCAAATTCATTGGATATTGCAACTCTGTTTATAATTTTCATAACAGAGGTTTTCAAGGAGTGTATGAAATGTATATATATATATAGGTGTGTATATATATCAGGACTTAATGAAGTATCTCGTAACTTCATTATTTATAATGATATTTCAAAGATTGAATCTATTCAAGTCTTATCTTGTAGTCTCATCAGTGTGATGAACTTTTAAAACTAAATATAACTTGAACGGTGGTAGTTCAAGTAGTATTCGGAAAAGATATAAGTATATTGGAGTATCTTGTAACTTCATCTTTTAAACTTATATCTAGTTAATGATTATCTTATGCATGACAAAGATTTTCAGAAAAACGTTGAGACAAGGTTGGATATATGAGATCACCTTACAACGATATTTTTATACAGTTATAAACTGGAACTCTGTGTATATTATACATGTCAGAGGATTTCAAAGATTGTGAAAAGTATATATGTATATACACTGAATATTTTGCGACTTGGTCGCGTTAAGATATCAGCTTGGTTCATTTCTCCTTGACCAAGACTTTCATGAGTACTATGAGAATGCTCATATATTGTTAATCATTATACATATTATTTTGGTGGGCTTGTTGCTCACCCTTGCTTTCTTCTTTCATCACACAACAACAGATAGAAAAGATGAACATGACCAAGCTCCCAATTCGCGAGCGGATAGGAAACGTTCCGCAGTTTCCTATAGGCGTTGATGTCGCTGTAGCTGAGGTAGGAACTACCAATAGGCTAGGATTTCAACTTTTGTGTACCAGACTTATGTATCTTTATTAATTGTAATAATGGCAAAGAAATGTAAATCTATTCAAAAACCCTTTTAAGGTGTAATGGCATAGAATTTTGGAATAAAATGACTCGTGTTATTTTTGGATATTCACTCTGAGACTATAACTTGTGGTGTGTGTGTTTATTGTGGGGTCACAGTACAGAGTAGTTGATTGTTTATTAAGATTGGGTGTTATTAAGGGAAATGGAACTCGTGACGACCCGGATCCCCGACCCCGGATTTGGGGGGTGTTACATAATGCCTCAATAAGTATGGAGATCATTCATACCCTAGTGCACCTTCATGCGAATAAATTACCAAAAACAATGCAAGTTAGCAATCATCAAAATTTTGACTAAACAAGGGAGATTATTTCTTATAAATTCGATTTTTAAGACTTAACCAACAATCATGATCATGCACGTTAACTTCCTAAGCTAATTTTAGCAAAGCAACATGGAAACAACTCCTATTATGCAAAAATAAATTCGAAATTCAAGGGTTTAACCATACATGCATGCTTTCGAATATACTAGCAAAATATCATGGTTTTTTTATCAAAATCTTATTATAAAACTAACATGCAAGACTAGAAATAGCTATATCAAGAATTATTACTAACATGCAAAGAACTTTATCAAGTTTCCTTTACAAAAATACATGTTACTATCACATAAGTAATGTATCTTATGGAGAAACCCTTGGATTCACAAGAATCAAAGGTGTTCTCTTGAGTTTAAGTAAAAACACAAACATGTAACCATTAAACATCAACTTCTCAACATAAAATCTTTGGGAAGTGAATAAGCTTAAGCATAGGGAGTGAGATTACACTAAAAGAAGGTGAAAAATTGGATGAAAAATGGAAGAAATGGGGGGCTCACACTAGAAAAAGTATAATAGATATCACCTCTTAGTCATCGGTTGCTTTTAGAGACGATGTAAAAGGTTTTTTCTACATCGGTTTTAACCAACCTATGTCTTTTTATGTTATAAACATCGGTGTTTTAGCTCAACCGATGTTAAACGTTTGTTTTAAATAATTTAATCAACGCATCTTCCTTGTTTCCCCCCTTAGCCAAATAATTTATTCCCTCCTTGTTCCCCCCTTTTTTGCCATAAAAAAATTCTCCCCTTCTTTTCACACAAATTTTTCCTTAGAATTTTTTCAAATTCTCTCCCCTTTTAAAGTTTACATCTCTTTTTCAAATTTAAAAATACTGCATATTTGATTCCATCCATAAATATATTTTATTCCCTTCGGGTAGTTAAGAAAACAATGAGTACAGGAATATTCACCTGTTGTCCATCGACTACGCCTTTAAAATATCAAATATTTCAAAATTAAAAATCAAAAGATAAACCCTTTCAGTCTCTCATCTCTCTTTCTCTCTCCCTGAAACTCACCCATCTATGAAGAACCCTAAATATCACCTTTGCCTCCCGATTGTGCTCAACTAAAGATTCAGTCATCTCTCCCGACTGCTTTTTGTGCTATCTATGCTCTCTCTGATTGCTCTCTCTGCCCTCTCAGCTCTCTCTGCTCTACTCTTTTGGATGGAGTTTGAATTGGGTAAGGTCAAGTCTGAGTTTAAAGGTTAAAAATGTGAGATTAAAGGTTAGAGAATAAAGCTCTGAGGTCGAGCATAAATTGGGTAAGATTTAAACCCTAATTTTTTCATTTGGGGGTTTCATTTTAAAACCCTATATTTTTAAATGATTGGTTAAATGTTTGAAATGAGCATGTTTATCTCTCTTTAGTTGAGTAATTGCTTGAATTATGTATGTGGGTATCAATTTTAATGTATATGTGGGTATATGTTTTTGTTTTGATTTATGATTTATGTGTCATTTTGAGAAATTAGAAGGAGGTATTATTCAAGGAAATGGACGCATTATGAGTTTCGAGGTCAGTTGAGAAGGTTTTTTTGGTGATTTTAATGGTCGGGAGTTGGTTTGATCAAAACTCTTATTATTGGTTACATTTTTATATGTCCTCTGTGTTATTTTTTTCAAATCTTGTGTCTGTTGCGAGACTCACTGAGTTTATTATTAATGTATGTATATGTGTGTACTTATATGTTTTTGTTGTGTGATTTATTACAGAAATAACATTTAGTATTGATTATTGAGCAACTGATCTGTACAAGTTACAATTAAGAATGAATATCTGAATTGGAAGTTATTACTTGGTAAAAATGGTCTGAATATAATTTGATTCAATGTCTTACTAATAGCCACTCAACAAGATGTGTGAAAAGTGATGTTACTCAAACAATATCTAAAGAAATTTGGAGCTTTTTCATATTAGGGTTGGCTATCGATCTTATGTTTGATGTTTTGAGATGATAATATCTTTTATTAAGAGCTTCTCAAAGATGCGTTGAACATTTAAGCCTCGTGTATTTCCTGATCATAATCTTTTTACCAGCATTTGATCTAGAGTTGATTTGTATGCATTCAGGTGCAGGTTATAATGGAAGTTATGTCAATACTGAAGCTAGTTATGCCACAAATGCTTATTATGCTTCGTATAGCATGAATCCAATGAATCCTGTAAGTTTCTGTATTTAGTGTATACATAAATTTGGATAGCCATCCATCACTTGTAGTTCCTTGCTAAATTATTTTATTCAGAATGTATATGGGGAATATTTTACTATCTTTTACACATCAGGTGCAGTCTAGTGGAGAAGGTTATCCTCAATATGGACCTGAACCTAGTCAATGGGGTGCTTATGATGCACAACGAGCTCAGGGACATAGATAGAGTACTCCATGTTATGCTAAGTTATAATAGGTTCAATTAAGCTAAGTTGTACACTTTTTAATTGTAAAATTACGTTATAATAGGTTCAATTTTTGATTGATAAATTTTTAATTGGTTCTAATTAATGGGATCGATTACAGTTCTCCAACTCTAGCTTCATCCATCAGCAACCTTGTCCCTACCTTTACTTTTCCATTAGCAACTCTGCGGATGGTCACTGGTGACAATATTAACACGACAAAGGCCATTGAAAAAGAATTTGGAATACTCATCGAAGGTGGTTTGGCCATTGAAGGACCATATTTTCGCAAAAAAAAGTCCAGACGAATTGAAGGCAATAGTACCACATATTTAGGTGTCAATTATTTGCATTAGTATTTTAGGTAAATCTATAAAACATTTTTATGATCTGTTGATGCAGCCTGAAAACTTGGAACAACTATGCAATGACCCCAGAGCAAGGGTAGCTGTTCTGGCTGACATGGACGTTGGCGGAGAAGCTCAGGTAATTAGTTTTTTGCAGCCATTATTGCATCTATATTTACAACTTATTATTTTCTTACCATATTACTTTATTTAATGAAGTTGAGAGGCTTTGAATTTGCAAAAGCTGTGACTTTGGTTATTGAACCTCTTCCTTTGGAGAACGGTTTGCTGACACCAACATTTAAGGTGAGTATTAGGTTATAAGAACCTTAAATAAATAATCTATGTATATGGTGCTTGACCAAAATCTCAAATTTAACTTCTTAACTTCTTTATTTTGCAGATCAAGAGACCTCAGGAAAAAGCATACTTTACAAAGCAAATAACAGGTATGTATAGAGAAATTGCAGCATCTGATCCATTTTCTCAGAACCTGTTGTAAAATACAAACTACGGGGAAATAGTATGCCAGAATTTTACATTTTACAAGATAACTCGGTGCCACAAATTATCAAATTTTTACCAATTGTCATCGATGTATAGGATCATAAATCAAGTCATCTTATTAAATATAGTCTTATATAATCAGTTGAGGAGACCCTGATTGTTTTCAGTTGGTGTATATAGGTTGTCTTTCTTGGCAGATAGTCATAACATTGTATTAAGTTATCTATTGGTCATTGTCACAATGTTATTCATACATACATTAATTATTAATACATTATATAATGTTTTCATGCATACATTAATAATGTAGTACATTATTTATTTTATGAAAATAATATTATATTAAAAGAGATACTAAAAAAGTATGGTGACTAATGTGCACCGGTCATATCATGCCATTCATTTATTTTTGGTGGAAGGTTGGGAGCTAGACTTTTCAGGGTGGTTTGTAATTGGTCTCGAGGTTTTTTTTAATTGATTACACATGCACATGTTGGGGATTGAACTATTGACCTCCTGCAAAGGGGATAAGGGCTCAGTCCTTTGTTGGAGATGTCTCGAGCCTTTCATGTGCGCTTGTTAGATAAAATTATATACATAATAAAATATATGCAAATGATGAGCATCTACTAAGTGATGGTCTTGTACTTTGGTGTGCTCTCTGGGCTAAAAAATCAGGGTCTGAGTTTAATTCACTAAGTGATGAGCATCCATGGGCTAAAAAATCAGGGTCTGAGTTTAATTCACTTGATCTTTCGGATACAAGCGTCGAATCCAGTAGTAGGAAATCATTTGCAAGTTTATCACAGAAGCCAAGTACTCTCAAAGTCTATGCAGTTTCTAAGCTCAAGACGACCATAAAGAATTTAGTTCCACCATTGTTGGAAATCTGCTGGTTTATATGCTATATCTTTATCTTCACTTTCTGAAAATAAATGCCTCCAGTCAACATGCAGTTCCTTATTTTTGATTTTGATATGAATACTGTCTGATGTTATGTTGCACTTGTTTTCTTTTCAGAGCTGTGACCATCTTTACATTGTCGATCCTTCTCTCAAACATCTGATAACTAAAGATCTTCACAACTCCTGGGAAGTTTTTCTTACTTTCCTGTTTGGTTTTTGTTGTTAGTATTTTCGTTACCAGGTAAAATTCTTTGTATAGACAGTGGTAGAATAGATGGATGGATATGTGTAGTACTTGATGTTTGGATTAGATGAATCTGTTGTACCGAATTTTTGAATATTGGTTGTTAGATTTATAGATAACTAGTATTATTCAGTAATTGGTTTTGGTAGTTCATTGGTTTGGCAAATTTTTGGCATCTATATTTTTAAAATGTGCATTAATAAAACATGTGCATACATCATTACAGTGGAAAATGATGTATGTCAAAGCTTAATACATCAGTTTTAGTTGAACATTGACATTAGTAATACCGAATAAAACCGATGTTAAATACTACAACAAAAAAAGTTTTAAAATAGAAAACCGATGTTATTAAGATTTATAGACATTAGTTGGTCACCAATAGAAATCACTTCCCAATAAAGAACCGATCTTAAAAGTTATATTTACATCGGTTTTTCTTGGAAACCGTTGTTACTGGTATTAGTAACATCAGTTTAATGGTTAAATATAAAGATTTTGCTTATCTGACTTATATTGATAAAAATATCATATTATGATAATATATGAAAATATATATGAATTAGAAATTTAACATTAAGATATAGATATCAGTTTCAAACAAATAACCAATATTATACGTCTTCTTTAACATCAGTTTAAAACCGATAGTTAATGGGGGGTCTTTAACATCACCAACCAAGACATCAGATTTTTTATTCATAGACATCGGTTTTTAGCCGATTTCTGTTGATGTTTTTCTAGTAGTGGGTGTTCGACTGAGAAGAGAGGGAGGAGAGAAGAGAGGGTGGAGTGGAGTGGTGAGTTTGAGTGTTGGAGTGAGATTATTCATTTATTTTTACTTATATACACATGCAAGAGTAAGTGGACTTTGCTTTTACCGATTTACCCCTCTCCCACTAATAAACAAGATTTGCATGCAAGGTTAATTGAGTAATTTGGCTACTATAGGAGTGGTTAGTGGGGTTGTAAATTCCAATGGTACCCTTGTCTTTGTATTGGGAGTAGAATGCATGCATGGGCAATGGAGTAATTTGCTAATTAATATTTAAATCAATTACAAGAATAAATTTAATAAATAAAAATATAAATCCATAAATTACAAGAGTGGTATCATAAAATAGATTAGAATTTTAGAAATTTTATAAGATCACTTTTGAAATTTATTGATAAAAATATTTTTAAAACATTTTTTTCTAATAAAGAAATACACTTTAAAATCACACTAAAGAGCATATAATACGTTTTTTGCCTTCTAAATTCTTAAAAATTTAACACAATTATTATACATCAATCCAATCACACTAGCACACATCCATATAATTTTATAAATGACTCAATTACAATTATAAAATACTCAATTAAAGATTAAATGGAATACCAGTTTTAACATCCTCTCCCCCTTATAGGATTCTGTCCTCAGAATCTAAGAGAACATGTGAGGATACCAGGATCGCATTTCAGACTATCTCTCCCATGTTGACTCTTCAACTTTGGGATTCCTCCAAAGCACTCTTACCAACCTTACTGACTTATTTCTAAGAATCTTTTTTTTTTCCAATCGAGTATTTTGACAGGTTGCTCCACATAAGACAAATCTGCCTGAATTTCTATCGGTTCATACTCTATCACATGATTGACATCCGGATTGTACTTTTTAAGCAAAGAAACATGGAGTACATTATGAACATGCTGATATTGGTGCGGCAGAGCTAATTTCTAAGCCACCTCCCCGACTTGATTCAAAATTTCAAAAGGACCTATATATCGAGGTGCTAGTTTCCCTTTCTTCCCAAACCTAGTCAACCCTTTCCATGGTGACACTTTCAATAATACAGCTTTGCCTATTTGAAAATTCACATCCTTCCGAGAAGGGTTCGCGTACTTTCATTTCCTATCTTGAGCGGCAAGCAATCTTTTCTGGATCAGTTTGACTGTCTCTTTCATTTGTTGGACCAATTCGGGACCTAGAATCTTTCCTTCTCTGACTTCATCCCAATTTGTTGGCGATCTATATTTTCTTCCATATAAGGCTTCGTACGGCGGCATGCCAATACTAGAGTGATGACTATTATTATAGGAGAATTCCACCGGTGGTAAATGATCGTCCCAACTTCCCACAAAATTGATAGCACAACTTCGTAACATGTCTTTAATTGTTTGTATTATCCTTTCGCTCTGACCATCTGTTTGTGGATGATATGTCGTGCTCATGTTCAGCTTGATGCCAAGACTTTCTTGGAATTGTCTCTAGAATCTTGAGTTGAATCACGGATCTCGGTCTGAAACTATAGATACAGGTACATCGTGACGTAACACGATTTTGCGCATATATATATGAACCAACCTATCCAATGAAGTCCTCTTGTTGATTGTAGAAAATGCACTGATTTTGTAAGGTGATCAACTATAACCCATATGGCGTCGTGTCCGGATTTTGTTCGAGGTAACCCCATTATAAAATCCATGACAATATTTTCCCACATCCATTCTGGAATCTTTAATGGTTGGAATAAATCGCTCGGTCCTTGGTGTTCCGCTTTTACCCGTTGACACGTATAGTATTTTGCGACCCATTCTGTAATTTCTCTTTACATGTTTGGCTACCAAAACTTCTTTCTCAAATCTTCGTACATTTTAGTGCTCCTCGGATGGATTGAAAGTCTTGAGTTATGGGCTTCTTGCAGTATCTCATTTTTCAGTTCATTTACTTGAGGAATCCAAATTCTTGATGAAAACCTTAATATACCTTGTTCATCTCTTTGCATACATATTTTCTCTCCTGTCAATTCGTTATTCTCTTGACTTATCACTACTTCTTGACATTTCCTTATCTTCTCTATCAGTTCTAGCTGGAAGATCATAGCATGAACACAAAGTTCTAATTCGAATCTTTTAAATTCTTCAAACAAATCCTTTGGCAACGTGATCATATTCATTCTTTCTTTTCTACTAAGAGCATCGACTACTACATTCGCCTTCCATGGATGGTAATGTATTGCACAGTCGTAACCCTTGATTAGATCCAACCATCTTTGTTGTCTCATGTTGAGTTCTTTCTAGGTAAATATATACTTCAAGCTCTTATAATTCATGTAGATTTCACACTTCTCCCCATATAAGTAATGTCTCCATATCTTGAGTGCGAACACAATGGTTGTTAGTTCCAGATCATGAGTCGGATATTTCAGTTAATGAGGTTTAAGCTATTTGGATGTATATGCAATCACCTTATTATGTTGCATTAGCACACATCCCAATCCTTTATGTGAGGCCTCGCTATTTATCACAAATTCTCCTTTATCATCTGGTAATACTAACACTAGGGCGGTAACCAATTTCTGCTTTTACTCTTGGAAACTTCTTCATATTTTGCATTTCATTCAAACTTGTGATTCTTCCTTGTCAGTTTGGCCAGTGGCGTGGAAATCTTTGAAAAATCCTTCAGAAATCTTCTGTACTACCAGGCTAGTCCTAGAAAACTTCTTACTTCCGTAGGAGTCTTTGGTCTTTCCCAACTCATAACTGCTTCAATTTTTGCAGGGTCCACTCTATTTCCCTCACTTCCGATTATATGTCCCAAAAATTGAACTTCTCGCAACCAAAACTCGCACTCTGAAAATTTAGCGTACATCTTCTCTTGTCTAAGAATTTCCAGTGATATCCATAAATGTTGCTCATGTTCCTCTTCCGACTTCGAATATATTATATTTCCATCGATGAATACCACAACGAACTTTTCCAAATATTTCTTGAAAACTCAATTCATTAGATCCATGAAAGCTGCAGGGGAATTAGTTAACTCAAATGGCATTACTAAAAACTCGTAATGTCTATATCTTGTCCTGAATGTCGTCTTCGGGATATCCTCTGGTTTGATCTTCAACCAATGGTATCCTGACCTCAAATCAATCTTGGAGAAACATTTAGCTCATTTAAGTTGGTCGAATAGATCATTAATCATTGCTAACAGATATCTGTTCTTAATCGTCAACTTGTTCAGCTCCCGATAACCTATACAAAGTCTCATGCTTTCGTCTTTCTTTTTTACAAACAGAATTGGCACTCCCCATGGCGACGTACTTGGCCTTATGACTCCTTTGTCCACACGTTCTTGTAACTGACTCGCTAACTCCTTCATCTCTTCCGGTGACATTCTGTATGGTTCCTTCGAAACGGGTTCGGCTCCTGAAGCAAGGTTAATCTCAAAGTCAATCTTTTTGGTTGAGGCAAAAATAGGGTTTATAATAGTATATTTACAGGCAAAAATTTTAGCTGAAAATTTTCCCATAAAATATTATTATTATTAGCCCTTTATTCTTCTCAGTAATACTTAAAACACCTTTTAATTATTAATCCTTTTTCTAAACTCTTTAGAAATAATTCTCTCACTTGATTTAATTTCCAAAAATTAAATTCTTAATTAATAATATTAAGAACCTTTTCTTAATTAATTTATAATCAATTAAATCTCATTTAATCAATTATTAAATTTGCCAATTAATTATTTATTTCATAAATAAATAATTACCAGCCATTATTAATTAATTCCTCCACCATTAAATCATTCTCTTTTATGGTGTGACCCTGTAGGTTCAATATTAAGCCGTAGTAGAAATAAATAATAATAAAACTATTTTATCATTATTTATATAAATTATCTAATTCATTAAATATGATTAATTAATTAATCATATTTATTCTACATCGTGAGGGATACTTCTCAGCATATCGCGACTATCCGGATAATACGAATTCACTGCTTAGAATACCAAGAACCTATTCAGTGAGTAGTTACCGTACAATTAATTCCTTCTACCCTGCAATGTCATGATTAAATACAAGGCATGAAACTTGTGTCAAGCCTATCTTATTTAATCACTTGCTTTCCCATTCACTATTCTTAGTTCAATTTAATGTAAATTAGAAACTCCTTTCTAATTTCATTCACTCTAGCCAGAGATTCCTGAACTAGCATAAGTGGATCAGCATTGAACATTCTCTTCCTTCATTGGAAGGGGTAGATCCTTTATTGATCATACACTATCTTCATGTACAAATTCCTATACCCAGTAGAGCCCTTATAATTGTCCCTGGAGACTAAGAACTAAACCAAAGCATAGTTCAGTGTACACAAGATGACTATGATAAGCTCAATCTAAGGATACTTGTACAACTATCACTATGTGAACAACTGCTGACACGTGAGTGAACTCCATCAGTTGTTCAGCTGTGTGAGTCATGTTCAGTGAACTTATTCTATAATAAGCACCTACATGCTAGCTATACTGTCACCACACAAATGTCTATGAGAACAGACATCCTTTATAATGAAGCAAGTATAGTATGTACCGATCTTTGCAGATTATTAATTACCAGTTAGTAATCCTACGACCATGAACTATTTAAGTTTAGAGTTATCATCTTTTAGGTCTCATTATTATTATCTCATCACAATCCATAAAAAGTTTTACTCTAAACTGTGGTATATCTTATTTAAACATTTAAATAGATGAAGCCCACAATAAAAACAAAACAAGTCTTTTATTAATATCAATGAAATCAAAACAGATTACATAAAAGATATTCCTAAATCCTCATACATGATTGGACTTAGGACATATTTCTTTCAATCTCCCACTTGTACTAAAGCCAATCATTCTGGTATCTAATACCCATCTTGTCTTTATGACAATCAAAGTGACTATGAGAAAGTGGCTTTGTGAGTGGGTCTGCTACGTTGTTATGTGTGTCAACTCTCTCGATGTTGACATCTCCTCTATTTTCAACTCAGATTTACCACCAAAAACAAGAAAAATGTCCTGAGTCCTTCACAAGTACTTAAGGATGTTTTTCACTGCTTTCCAGTGGTCTTCACCTGGATTGGACTGATATCTGCTCATCACACTAATTGAATAAGCAACATCAGGCTTTGTACACAACATCGCGTACATGATAGATCCTATTGCTGAAGCATAAGGAATCTTACTCATACACTCTCTTTCCTCAGGTGTCTAGGAGACATTTTTTCAGAAAGGACACTCCATGGCTCATCGGTATGAGACCTCT
Source organism: Apium graveolens (assembly GCF_009905375.1). NCBI lineage: Eukaryota > Viridiplantae > Streptophyta > Magnoliopsida > Apiales > Apiaceae > Apium > Apium graveolens. Next base: position 184,208,270 of record NC_133655.1, on the reverse strand, counting down.
TTTGGAGTTTTCCATGCTAAACCTTTTAAGCACTTTCTAGGTGTATGTACCCTGGGTAAGACCTATCATTCTTCTAGATCTATCTCTATAGATCTTCACACCGAGAATGTAGGATGCTTCTCCCAAGTCCTTCATGGTGAAGTTCTTTAATAGCCATATTTTGACTGATTGTAGCATCGGTATATCATTTCCTATAAGAAGTATGTCATCCACATACAATACAAGAAATGTTACCGCGCTCCCACTAACCTTCTTGTAGACACATGGTTCATCTATGTTTTTGATAAAACCAAACTCTTTGATTGTCTCATCAAAACGGATGTTCCATCTATGAGAAGCTTGCCTTAAACCATATATGGTTCGCAGCAGCTTACACACTAGGTGTTCATTTCCCTTGAGAAGAAAACCCTCTGGCTGTGTCATATACACTTCCTCCTCAAGTTCCCCATTGAGGAAGGCCGTTTTCACGTCCATTTTCCAGATCTCATAGTCGTAGTAAGCAGCAATCACAAGCAAAATTTGAATTGATTTTAACAGGGCTACAGGAGAAAAGGTTTCATCAAAGTCAATCCCTTGCCTTTGTTTGAATCCTTTTGCCACGAGCCTGGCCTTATAGGTCTCCACCTGGCCATCTGCTCCTATCTTTCTTTTGTATACCTACTTGCACCCAATAGGCTTAACACCTTCAGGAGCCTCAACCAGAGTCCATACTTGGTTGGTATATATAGATTCCATTTCAGATTTCATGAACTATGCCATTTCTCTGAGTCAACACTACTCATAGCCTCATTATAGGTCACAGGGTTGTCATCATCAATGATTGACAACTCATTATCATTCTCAATGAAAAAGCCATAATACCTCTCAGGTTGGCGAGACACTCTCCCTGTCATACGAATGGGCTGTTCCACAGAAGGTTGTTCAGTCTGAACAGGTGTTTCCACTTGATCCGTAGTAGTTTGTGCTTCTTGAACTTCATCAAGTTCAATTTTGCTCCCACTGTTTCCTTCAATGATAAACTCCTTTTCCAAGAAGGTAGCATGTCTGGAGACAAACACCCGATGATCGGTGTAAAAGTAATACCCCAAAGTCTATTTAGGATATCCCACAAAATTACATTTTACGGATCGAGATTCCAGCTTATCTGGGTCAACTTTCTTGACATAAGCTGGACATCCCCAAATCTTAACGTGTTTAATACTCGGTTTCCTTTCTTTCCATATCTCATATGGTGTTTGAGGAACAGATTTGGAAGACACCTTATTCAGTAAATATGCTGAGGTTTCCAATGCATAACCCCATAGAAATATTGGAAATTTTGCATAGCTCATCATGCACCGAACCATGTCTAACAAAGTTCGATTTCTCCTTTCAGATACCCCATTTAACTGTGGAGTATATGGAGGAGTCCACTGGGAGACTATACCATTTTCTTTGAGATAATCTAGAAACTCTCCATTCAAGTATTCACCACCTCGATCTGATCGAAGAGTTATAATACTGTGTTTGGTTTGTTTCTCCGCTTCATGTTTATATTCTTTGAAGTTTCAAAGGCTTCAAACTTGTGTTTCATCAAATACACATATCCGAATCTAGATCTATCATCTATAAAAGTAATGAAGTACGAAAATCCACCCATGGATTGCGTAGACATTGGTCCACATACATCTGTTTGTATCAATCCTAGCAAATCTACAGCCCTCTCTCCATGTCCACTAAATGGAGATTTGGTCATTTTACCCAATAGACAAGACTCGCATGTAGGATATGATTCAAAATCAAAGGGGTCAAGTAACCCTTCCTTATGCAATGTCCGCAATCTATTTTCACTAATATGACCTAGCCTACAGTGCCATAAATAGGTCAGATTTTCATCATCTCATTTTCTTTTATTAGTTTGTTCAATCTGAAGTAAATCATGCTCTATGTCACATACATACAGACCATTATTTAAAATGCTACGTCCAAAAAGAACATTATCTCTAAGGATAGAACATTCATTATTCTTAATAATAAATGAAAAACCATCCACATCCAACATAGGAATAGAAACAATATTCATCATAATAGAGGGGACGTAATAACAATTATTCAAAATAATAGTCTTGCCCGTAGGCATATGTAAACTAAATGATCATACTGATATGACCGCAACCCTTGCTCCATTGCCCATACGTAGAATCACCTCATCTTTTTCAAGAGTCCTACTTCCCTTTA